>NC_133620.1:187357017-187687433 GCF_048593235.1 Sminthopsis crassicaudata
AAGCTGAGGGAACATTGAAAAAATAATTCATCCATGTATTTTCATTTCCTAGAACAGCCTTTTCCATAAGAGTGAAAAGATATTCAAAAGAATGAATATATATCTGCCTGTTTAGCAAATGCGCGCACACATACACACACACACACACACACACACAAGCACACACACACACTCAATACAAAAAGAAAAGAAAAAAACCCTGAACATTTCTGAAGAGGACTTTAGTCTGTTATTTCAAAATATTATGCAAACTAGTCTTTATATACATACCTCCTTAAAAACATTAAGACTTAGGAGACAGTGAAAATACCTACTATGGAACTGGAGAAGGAGATTAAAATGCCAGTTATGTGAACAAATAACCTGTAAGGGGATTAAATTAAGATATAAAAGAGCAGTAGAATTTGAACAGCTCAGCCAGGGGGTGAGGGTTAACTGAGTTTTCTGCATTCAATTGCTAACTTAAACGTAGTCTGATTTTTTTCTAACACCAAGGAGTATCTATTATAGGTATTTGTTTGATAATTTCAATTTAGATATTAGTGAACAGATGCCATATATTTAACTTCTTTTAAATTCAGAAGGGTGTAGAGGCTGAACAAGCTTCATGTGTTTGTCACTTTTTATATGCTAACTTTTCATATCAAATTGAATAAATATATATTATCTTCTTACCAGGATAGAAAATTGGGAGACAAAGAAAATTTAGACAAGATAGAGTGCTCACTTTCATAGAATTTCCAAGCTGGGAGAGGGATCTGATGTCTATATAAACGAGAGCTAATTTGTAGTTCTAAAAATCTGGGTTTGATTTTTGGCCTTTAGTAGTAACTAGGCATGTGATTGCTTTACCCTTCAGAATGCTAGTTTGTTGATAAGTTAAAGGAAAATGTTACCTGTTGTAAAGAGCCTCATAGGGTTCCTGTGAAGTTTAAAAGTGTAACATATTTTGCAAACATCTATTTTGCTAATAATAAATATAGACAACTAGTGAGAATCAAAGAAAGTTCATTAAGAAGAATAGATGTGACATTAGTTAATAACAAAAATATAATTTTTCTTAAAATGTGTATTTAATATGTCATAAAAATAACTCATAGCATTTGCATGTCATTGTGGTACTAGTCCCAGGACTATGGGGATTTTTTTCAGTTAATGGAAATCCTTTCAGTGTTCAAGACTAATTCTATTTGCTAATTTCCTTATGGATCTCTCCAGATTCCCTTAGATTAGGAGTTCTTTACATTTTTTTTTTGTGGCAATAAAGCTTTTTAGCAGTCTGTTGAACAGTATATACTCTTTATCAGAATAATTTTTAAAAATTATTAAAACAAAGATGCATATTTTTCTTTTTAAAACTTCATAGACCTCAGGTTAAGAATCCCTGGCTCAGATGAAAGTGTTCTTTTTTCTCTTTAATTTTTTTTGAGAATTTTGCTGGATTTATCTTTGATGATACCTTACAAATTTCTTGTATATGTCCCATAATTCTCCCTCCACTAGATTGAAAGGGAAGATTGATAAAAGTGTTTGAGCTAATTTTTGATGTTGGAGGAAAGTGTCTATTTCCTGAGCACCCAGTACAATGACTGGCATATAGGAGTGGTTGTTTAATAAATGATTGTTGAATTGACTTAAACCACCCAAAGAGATAGGTAAAGCAAGGGCAACATGTACATGGAAAGAGAGTATGTCCATTGAAAAATTTTAAACCATATGCATATGCTGGGAAGATCACAATTATGGAGTCTGAGAATTGATATGTTTTCATAAAGGTGCCTTCCATTCCTTTTCTCCGTCCCCTTTCAAAAAAAAATCATGGATAAAATACATATTTTATTTTTGGAAGAAAGCAATTTCTAGAGCTTGTTACTCTGAGCTTGCTCTTGGCACAGTCAAGTGAACAGGAGTATTTTTAAAAACATATTTCCATATTAGTCATGTTGTAAAAGAAGACTCAGAAGAAATGGGGGAAAACATGAGAAAGAAAAAAAGGGGGAAAATGAAAATACTATGTTTTGATCTGCATTCAATCTCTTTAGTTTTCTGATTACATATGGCACCTCCCAACACAAGTTTATTAGAACAGTCTATAATCACTATGTTGCTGAAAAGAACTAAATCTATCATAGTTAATGTGTGTTCTTCTTCTTACTTTACTTAGCATAAGTTCATGTAAGTCTTTTTAGGTTTTTCTGAAATCTACTGAGCAGGAGCATTCAAACAAAAGGATAGAGTTCATTCTTGTATTAAATAAATCTGGAGTATAGGCAGAAAATTAAATTTGTTCTCCTATCATGCTTTCTATAATGTCCTAAGTCTTGTTTCTCTCATTTTTATTTGTGTTTCATAATTGTCTAAATTTTTACCAAAACAATATTTGCCTAATAAAATGGAAAAGCTCACTGGAATAAATAGAACAATATATGTGATTACCTAAAAAAAGTGTACATTCAGGTTTCTTGTATAAACAATTTTGGTGCAATATACCCATTTGCTGACTTTCCACCAGCCCTATTATGTGTCAGACACATGAATATAAAAGCAAGGAATAAAACAATGATTATAAAGATCCAGTCCTCTCTAAGTTGTCCTTGGGAATTGCCATCTCAACTCAATCCCAGACTAGACTACTTTCCAGACCCAATGCTGCCCTTTTTTATCCTCACAGAGACTGTAGTGAGAACTCAACGGGGCTTGTGAGAAACACTTCAACCAATGAACTCTCTCCCTCAGAATTCCAAAGGTGTAAACCCCCTTTAACGCCCAAACCAAAAGTGTGAATTCTGAGCCAGAGAACTGTCCAGACAACCTGAGTTCTCACCTTGTAATCCTAACAAATGACTACTTACAGAGAACTTATGGTCTTATGCTTATAATATATAGTAAACCTAATATTTCAGTAATGGGGTAGATATTGGAGGATGATTTTTATTTTTATATAATTGCCTCCTTTCAATTAAAAAATCACTAATACTGAAAATTAATCATGATTGTATAAAACTTGTACAAAAATTTAGCTTACTCAAATGAAAGTGAATTTTAAAGGATAAATGTAGACAGCTAGATAACTTACAGTAGTTATTGGAACACGAATCAATATTTCAAAAAACAAAACAAAACAAAACCTCTAAATTTCCTCAGGAATAAATCTAATAAATGGCAGTTATCATCAACTCTAAACATTTTGGGTTTTTAATTGTCATTTTCAAATGTAAAACATGATGCCAGCTTTTTCTACCAGCCAATTAATTCTCAGAACCAATTAAGATTGAAATCATACATAAATAATTTCATACTTATTATTTAGCGTGCAAATTTGCCTCACTCTCTTAGTTCTTTTGAATCCCTTAGTAACTCCTGATTAGTGATGCACCAGTAGTTTCTGATTTTTTAATATTATCAAGCGACTTAAGAAAAAGTTCACCCATTGATTTCACCATAATTTCTATTTAACATTAGCTCAAATTCCCTACAATTTGCTTGGATCTGCAATTGAATATTTGCTTTTTAGTATCTGACTTCACATTGTATTGTGTTTCACCTGTGGCATTCCTCCTTGATAAAAATCATGACACTAATTCAATGTGATGCAATTAACAAAAACTGATTGCTATCACTAAAGTTGCTACAAAAACAGTAGGAGGAGGATATTTATATTACCCAAAGTAAATTTTATTTTGAAAGTTTTCAGTGTTTCCATGAGCATTCCATTACATATGTCTTTAGTGTATCAATTTGGCTGAGGAAATATTATACTTTTCAGATACTGGACCATATTTTATATTTTTAAAAAATTAAAGAGCTTATCCAAGAGATTATGTGATATTTTAAGAATAGACTTGTTCTGAACTGAATTGATTATTTTTACCTTCCTGTAAACATACTCACATTATATGAATGTAAGTTTATAGTAATATAATTATGAAATTTTGTGTTAAGATACTTTAGCCATCTAGATAAAAAATAACTATCATTTTATCAAATTGACATTTTAATAGATTTTCTGCTTCATCAAAACATATGCTTTTGGATACTGTATTAAAAAAACAAAACAAAAGAAAAAAACAAAAGTAAGCTGCAAAAAAGAGAGATGTGAATTGGAGTCTTAAAGAAATCCAATGATATTCACGAAAAGTTTTAGTGGTAAAGCAGCTCCACAATTGGCTGCTTGAAACTAATTAATCTACTCAAACATCTGAAAAAAATTAAATTCCAATTGATTTTTTTGCAACCTTCTACTACATCTGGTAATTTTTTCTGCTTTAGCAGTTAGTGTGCTAACTAATTTCTACTTAGTGCTAACTTTAGCCAACTTTAGCAGGATAACTGCACAAATTGTTGTAACAAATGTATTTGTGAGAATGGATTCTCCCACACTGGCAGATATCATATACCTATAACATTGTTATAGTTTTTCAACAGAGGATAAAGTAGAGAGAAGTGGCAAGAATATGAAACATCTCCAAAATACTTTCCTGAGAATTACAAAACATATGCCCTAATAAGAGGTTTTAGATTCCTGGGTGATAATACAATGCTAAGTGGTGCCTTCTTTAAGTTATGTAGTAATTTCTAAGTAAATATTCATTGGCTGAAAGCACATGCATGAATATATGCAAAGAAACTTTGATGAAGAAATTATATCATGTGTTGATAGACCTAGTCCCCAACATTATACCATGCATTTCTAGCATTGTCACATTTTGATCATATATTCTTAGACCCTAGAGCACTGTGCTACCAACCCAGTAAAAATGGGTGACTATTTAATCTCTAAGACTGGTAATAATATTTATGTTACCCGTCTCAAATGACTACTGGTAAATATCATAAATATAAATATAATTTATAAGGGACTCCAGCCACCCTTACTTATTCCTAACTCAACCTATCTTATTGACCATTGTGCTTTCTTACTGGCAACCTTGTCTAATGTTTATATTCTTCTTCCTCCTCCTACCTCTTGCCCCATTTTCAACTCTCCCTTCCAATTTGTATTTTTGTATTAGAAAATAAACTCCCTGAGGAAAGAGACAGCCTTGTTTTCTTACATTTCTAACCTCAGAATTTAGCACAGTGCTTGGCATATAGTAAACACTACAAATGCTCTGTCTAGAGATCATTCATCTATATGTTAATGTATCTTTGCCTCTATGTGCTTTTCTGTCTTAGTGTGCCTCTATCTTTCTGTCAATCTATTTGTCTCTGTTTCTATGTCTTGGTCTCTGTATTTTTCTCTCTGAGTGTCTCTGTCCCTGTCTCTATCTCTGCCTTTCTCTGTCTCTGTCGCTATCTCTGCCTCTTTCTGTCTCTCTATTACAATAAGACTCATTAATAAGGAATAGATTGAATTTAGTAGTTCAAGGACTAAGCAAGAGTCTGATCCAAGAAGAAGCAAGGGAAGCAGTTTCAACATGAACATGATGGGGTAAACTTTGACTTTACACTAGCAATCTGAGTTATGTGTATTGAAAATGTCTAAGGAAAGGAGTTTCAATTTAAATTTCTAACAGTCCTAAATTATTTTCTCTAGGGGAGGGGGAAAGGGGGCATAAAGGTAATATTATAAGTGATCATATATGTTTATGGCATGATGGGATTCACAAGAAGAAGAAGGAATAATTCTCTAGTGAGGTATCATGGATCTGTAGGATTCTATCAGATGCTTAGGAGAGTAAGAAGCCAACAGAGAGGAAAGAACTGTTTTGACTTTATGAGCTCAAGGATAAGGGTTTTTGTGTTTATGTTTTCTCTAAGGGTAAAATAACTTTATTTTCCATTTGGTGTATTGTTGATCTTAAAGCTTGCAATAGTAGCTCAGGATCTTTTTACCTTTTCTCTAGACACCTAATCAGGAGCTCTGTCCTAAAGAAGCATTGTAGTGCAAATGAAGTAAGTGCTATATTTCAAGTCTGATGATCTGTGTTCACATCTTGGCTTGGTCATTTAGCAACTGTGTAATATTGGACAAATCATTTAACATCTGTGGACCTCAGATTCCTCATCTGTAAAAATGGCGGGGGGTTGGAAAACATCACAGCTCTAAAACTATGATCACATGATAGCTGAGGATGCAAAAGGAAAAGTCTGATTGATATTCCCAAGGAAAACTTTGACTAGAGTCATGAGAAAGACTGACATTTGAGAATTCTCCATAAATGAATCTAGATTTTTGATTCACTTAATTCCTTATTTCTTACATAGTAGTAATGAAACATATTCATATATCATAATTTATTCAACCTTCCCTCAATTGTTGACTGTTCCCTTAGTTTTCAGGAGGTTTTGGCCCCTTTGTCTAGGGATTATTGTCTAGGAATGCTTCCTTAATATCCAGAAGCCTTCTTACCAGAATTCCTACAATTGACATGAGTTTTTGCAGTTCACAGCTTAATTAAAAACTTTCATGATACTCTTACTGCTTCTGATCACTGCCGCCTTAGGAGACTCATGATTCTTTCCCTAAGAAAACATACATTCCATGGAATGCCTAATAGCGTATGTACTTCAAACTTCATCAATTTGGAGGATTCCCCCTGGAAGAATTAAATCTGAATCTCTCTCTGTAGCACCTTTCCTATCTGCATCTCTCAGTCTCTGTTTTTACTTGCCCCTTCTTCTTTTTAAAATTTATGTTTAAAGGCATATATGGACTAGACCCAGGCTTAACTCAATTAATCATATTCATATTTTTTGCTGATGTTTATGTTTCCACCACATGTATAGAAACACCTATAATTGCAGAGCAAAGACTCATCCCTTTACAATTTAGAACGATGTGGACCCAACATAATGACTGAGAATATATTCCCTATTTTTATTTTTATGACACTTTAAGATCATAATACATTTACATTCATATTGCCATGTAATATTCACTATATTCCTGTATGTTGAAGTGTTCAAATGTCCCCATTTCCCCATTGAGTACACTGACTCAGAGTGATAAAGTGCTTAGTACCAGTTGATATCATTAATGAATTAGTAAATTAGTCCATATTCAGACCAACTTTAAATGCAATTAATTTCCACACAACAGCTTTTCCTCTTTGTAGATCCTAAATCTACCATCTAAGGATGATGATTTGACCTTGTTCAAGTTCATATTTGTCCCAAGGTTCTATGTATTTCTTTATAATATATGGAACATAGGTTGTACATACATATATGCATATATATATATATATATATATATATATATATATATATATACACACATACATATACATAGGAAGACACACAGTATATGCAGTCTTAGTGGAATGGATAAGTAGCTGGAATAATTTTCTAGTATTGTGCTCAAACAACTCATATTGGCTTGTGAAATCCTATTTCACAATTTTCATTGTGAGCACTTATATGTCAAAAACACTAATGTATGTATACACACATACATGCAAACACGCATATATTTTTACATTATCTTTTGAAGATGGAACTTTGTTTCAAGGGGAAATCTGGTCAAAGTAGCCTGCAATTTTCCAAAAGCAATCAGAACACCAGAAAATTTTCCCTTCTACTGGTTACAGAGGTATAATCTGAAACTGCATAAATTACTTCTTTACAACATGAAAAAGAAGGTTGGAGCCCCTGTAGCATGCAAAAAATCCTATATTCCCCTTTTAATTCCTCTACCCTCACTTTAACATTGTGATAGAGGAATCAAGAAAAAGATTTTCCCGGCACATTCCTATCCTCCTTTCCTTCTCTCCTTGCCATGCTTTTTTGTTCCCACTCTGAAACAGTAAATATAGCTGGGGGGGAGAGCATCCTCTGGGGTTTAAGATATAACAATAAGTTTTCCAGCAGGAGACCAAGTGATTTATAGTCACACAATCCTTTCTTTTGTTATAACCCAGTTCTTCCATTATAGAACACTCTTCATATAAAGAAGACTATGCTTTGGCCTCACCAGGGCAAAAGTAGGTTAAATGAAAGGAAACTCTGAATATTTCCTGCTAGATTGAGTGAAAAGAAAAAAAAAAGTGGATCAGGATTAACTGCTCTAGCTCAGCTCAATTGCATCACTTTTCTCTTGCTTGTGTGTCTGCCTTCCAGTTCTAGCTCCTCTATCTAAATGCTAAACCAATTGGTGCTGCTGTTATTGCTGTTTGTTCATGCTCAAAGAGGACCATGCCATCAGGGAGTTGCTACCATGACATTAAAGTGAAATAAATTTAAGTGGTGAGTGCTGTACAAGATTTCTTACCTCACTTTTCCCTTCAGAGCCATCTGGCTCTGATCCAGTGGCAAAATGATCCCGGATGAAATGGGGAACCTTGGTCTTTTTAAGGTCTTCAACAGGTCTTAGACCACACTCATTCAGGTAGTAATTGAGGCAAAGAATCCCCTCTGTCATCAAGTCCAAATAAAAAAAAATCTAAATAAATAAATTTGGGAAGAGAGGAACTTCTGGCCAAAGCAGAAATGGTTGCTATTTACATTCAATCTGAGTCAATGTGGACCCAGGCAATGAGCAAATGGGACTTGACCTAGGACCTATTATTGGTGATCCATTAATTAATTAGTCAAGGGATGATTACCATTAGGCTGGCTTATCTCAGAGACTGGATAATTCCAGGTAGTAGAACTTTCTTTTCCTGAACTAAATTTGTTTAAGCAAGAAAGAAAATCCTAAATAATTCCTGTCCTAATCTGTCTTCACAACACCTCTCCTCCTTGCCCCCTTGCCTCACTTCAAGAATTGTTATATACAGCTTTTCTTTTTATATATGGGATTCCCACTGCTTAAAAAAATATTAAGTTGATAGAAGAGCAAAAAGCTTATATGAATTTTACTTTATACATTTTAGAGTAAAAAAAATAAAGAACTATGAGAATTTATGAATGAATGAAAAGTAAGGAAACAAGCATTAAGTGCCTCTTATATGGCAGGCACCACTTTGGTAGGTGCTTTACAACTGTTGTTTTGTTACATTTGATTTTTGTAACGAACCACCTTGAGATAGACACTTTAATTACTTCCATTTTATCTTTGAGGAAACTGAGGCAAACAAAGATGATTCAAACAAACAGCTAGTAAGTATATGGGGCTCAATTTAAATTCAGAACTTCCTGGCTCTAGATCTATGCCACCAAGCTGTTTCTAGTAAAAAACACAAGGTTAGTCTATAACACAGAAGTAAGGCTTTTGTACTATTGAGAATGCTCTGTGAAAGTTCACTTTGGAGAAAGTTTTTGTTGTCAAGTTGTTTTAGTAGTGTTTGACTTTTAAAAAATCCATTTGGAATTTTCTTGTCAGATAATTGTTCAGTTTACCATTTCCTTCTTCAGCTCATTTTATAGTTGAGGAAATCAGGCAAACAGGGCTGTGACTTCCTCAGGAATACACAGTTAGTAAATGACTGAGGCCAGATTTGAACTCAGGAAGATGAGTCTTCCTGATTCTATGCCCAGTGCTTTCAGGAAAATGGCATTTATTCTTACTTTTGGCTTTCTCTGCATTTGACTTCAATAGCACTATACTTTGCATGATATCATTATGATTATGGTGAGTATGATATGTTCACTTAAAAAAATAAGGATTTATATAGCCATAATTGAAGTGTTATTTAAAGACAACTGAGGCTTTGATTCAGGCCACAGAAATTAAGAGGAATAATTTAAGTAGTTTTACTTATGCAGTAGCATAGAAGCAACTAAATTTAGCACTTAGCAAAAATAATTGTTTAAAATAGTTATTCAAAGAGATGACATTATGTAAGTGGATGACTGAGGGATATATTTGAAATGAAGGTGATATAAAAACAAAGTTAAGATTAAAAAATAAACTTGAAATTTACCAGATGGCAGTTTCCTTTTTCATCTGCTGCAATTCAGGTAAACTCTTCCCCTAAAATATCCTTCTCTGCAATAGCTTCGGGGTCTCCATTACAAACTCAAAGAAATTGAGGGGAATTTAGTGATTTTTGCCACAGGCATATTTTGGGCCACTTACCCTGAAAAAACAAAACAAACAAACAAAACATTAGTATGAATCAGGATTCATACATACTCATGATGAAGATGTGATTCTTGGCACACCATCTTAATTGAACACATGGGCTACTTGGCAACAAATGAACAATCCTTTACTTGAAATTGGTTATATATTTGGGAGCACATAAGAAGAAGTGGAGCTATGAGGTTGGTGGAACATTTCCTTCCTCTTTTTAATGTTTCTGCATTGTTGTCCCTTAAAAAGCTGATAAAAAGAAGTGAAAAGATCCCAAGTTCCATTAGATTTATATTCAGAAAAGACATTTTCTATTTCTCCATATTTCTGGAAACCCCCAGATACAATTTCAAATTTCAAGAAGTCATCCAATTATAAAAACAAATAAATTGAAACAATTAAAAAAACCCCACTAATTTGGGGCATAGAGTTAAGTCTTGGGAGGAAAAGTATGTGACTGTGATTGGGAGAGGGCAAAAGAATTAAAAAAAAAAAAACGAAACAAAACACTGAAAGCTTATAAAACAATTAAAATGGGAGAAACCATGAATAGATAGATAACCCATATGGCACATTTAGAAAGGACAGTCTAAGTAGTTACTGCTTAGTACTGAAATCCATCAACTTTAAAGAGTGTCTTTGAGCACAACTGTACATTTTCTTGAACAAAATCCTGATGATGTTAGAAAGATTTTTTCCCCCTATTGAGCAGCTTGGCCCTATTCTTCCTTTCACTTTCAAAGTGACACATTAGATTTGACCTTAATCTTCTAAACCAATTCTATGGCATTTCACATCAAGCTTGGAAAGTTTTATTATGGATTCTATGTATTTAAAAAATCTAAGTATACAGTTAGGAAAACATGACTTTGAGGGCAAGAAAATCTCTTTCCTCATTCCTTTCTATTTAAACTGCTGATGTACATTTCCAGAGATTCACAGTGGGCTAGACTGATTATTTTATTTCAAAGGGATAAATGAAGAGAAGTGAGTCAGATAGATTGTGCTGTTTATCACTGAAACTGTCAGCTGTCCTCAAACAAAGTCATGAATTGATGTTGAGAGAGTTAAGCAGCTTATAAGAAATTCAGGTATCGTTTCTTGACACAAAGCAGAGTTAAAATATGAAACTGAATGTCAAAGATTTCAAGAGAAACAAGAATAATAAAACCAATTTGAGACAGTTGGGCATGCATCCAGAAAGAGAAATTCAGAGGCCTAAGTTGTTAAGGAAATATTCCACAATGTGGTGTTATTCATGTTGGCTGGATTTAACTTTGATCAGTTAAGGAGAAAAGACCCCTTTTTCGAATATACAGTACTTCTACTTTACAGTTTTTCTTCCCAGAAGCCTGAATGTACAAAAACATTCATAAATGTTCATGAATACTGTTTTTGATAAGCAAATGAACCATGAAGTTGAGTAGAGTTTTGTTTTCTTTGTAAGGTAACAACACACTTGCATCATCTATATCAGTAGAATGCTGTTTTTAAAATCTTCTTATTTCAAGAGCTGAAAAAAAAAATGGTATGTCTCTAAAAGATTCCGATTTTAGTACTTTGATTTTTTTAGTGCTGGCTTACATTTTCTTAAAACAATACATCCTCAGGGTATAATGCTCACTGAGGGGTTCTAAAAGAGTATCCCTATCCTTAAGTTAGTTCCACTGTGTAATGGAATGTTTAAAGGGCAGTACTGAGTGCTTGGTGGATTGGTTTGTTTGCTAAATTGTAAAGTGAAGAAGAGCTAGAAATTTTCTAGTTGTAGTTTTCCTCAATTATTGTGACATCCAAATTCCATTGTCTTTCACAATCCCAATGGTTTGAGCAATGACTATCAACTTTATCAAGATTTACTTTTTTGGTGGAGGGGAGGATAAGAGAAGGGAAGAGATCTTTGTTCTTTTAGTTCTTTCTGTTTCTTCGGTTTATCTCTTTGTCTTGGTGTTTATATGTCTCTCTATTTCTCTTTGTCTGTACCTGTGTGGCTCTCCCTTTTTCTTTTTCTCTGTCTCTGAGAGTCTTCTTTGTAACTCACAGCATGACAGTCTTGGAAATTTTTTTTATGTAAGTGGGAAGTGGAGATTGAGGTTTTAAATAGTTTATCAATGGTCACACAGCTAGTTTGTGTCCAAGAAAAAAAAAACAAAAAATTTTAAAACAGGTATTTCTGATTCAAAGGTCAATTACCTATATCACAGCTTCTTAATCTGTGATTTGATATCCATATGGAATCATGTAACTGAAGTGAGGAGTCACAAGATTGATTTATTATCAGTAAATCTTTGATTTGTATACTTATTATATATATATATATATATATACATATATATATATATATATATATATATATATGTATATATATATATATATATATATATTCTCAGGATCATGTACACATTTCTTGGAGGAAAAGTAGTAATGAATGGAAAAAGTTTAAGAAGCCCTGCTCTATATGATGTCAAGTTATCTTTCAAGAATTTTTAATTTAAATAAAAATTCTATTGATAGCTTTGCTTTTAGATATAATGATAATTATCTGGAGACAAAAGAGACAAAATGATTAATAAGGCAAGTAATTAATTTATTTATTTACTGAATAAATATTTACTAAGCTTAGTAAATATTTATTCAGTAAATAAATAAATTAATGAATGAATTTGCTAATTGATGAATTGATTCCTATCATTAGGAACTGAGGTCATTCACTAGGTTCTCAAAGATTATACTAATAATAAGTTGTAAGTTCTATCATTTCCAACCCAATTGGATATGCTAGGATCAGCCTTGCTAAATGAACAGAGGCTCACTACCAGAAGGCTATTTATTTTATTATAAAGACTTATTTTTGTAAGGAGGGATTGCTATCTATATTAGTGGAATTGGTATGCACAAAATGAAATCATGATTCCTTCAAATTACTGGATTATGAATAGACTATTTTTAACTTCATCTGTTCATTTGCAATAATTCATGACATTTCAATGTCAAACATAAATGGGAAGTATGGAAAGTAGAAACTATTCTTTAAAAATGACCTAAAGAGTAAAGAATCTAACATTATTTTAAATATGTCAATAGCACTCTCTCTCATCCTTTGCTGAATTATGTTTTAAAAAGTCATACTAAGCAGATTAAAGAATGAAATTAATCACAGAGGGAAACAATTTTATAACTCTGTGGGTTTGTATTACATCTAAATTAAATATATGGCTAAAAATGTTCTGGAAATTTTGTGAAAGGTCAACACATTGGAATCCAAATAGTGAAATAAAAGGCCATAAAACAAGTATTAAAAATGTCTCTGTTTATTTGACCTTCATAAATGTATTCATCATAGAACATATGGTAAATCTTGTTTAAAGCTTGAAATGACTGTTGTGGTGAATGAAACAGTCTTTAGCAAGTCTATTTACCAATGGCCTTTTCTGTTAAGGTCAAACAATAAGAACATTTCCTGATCATTGAAGCTTAGCTTAGTCTTCATGTGGGATGGAAGCATAGTTATCTTTGCTATGTAAGTGGGTTATGATAGCTTTCCCAGCTAACCCTTCACAAATAGCAGCCTGAAAGAAGGTAAATGGAAAAATTCAAATCAGAATCTTAGGACATAGGTTTGAATATCTGCCATGATGTTTACTTTTTATGTAATATTGGGCACATATATCTGTGAGCTCTCACAAGTATCAGTTCAAGCAATAAAGATTCAATATCTATGGCATGTAGAACTCTGGGGCAAGTGCTATAGAGAATATGAAGTACAGGACATAATTTTTGCCCTCAAAAATATTACAATTTAGTTGAAGAATATGTGTACACCAAAAAGTTATTTTAAATAACAATTTATATCAATAAGATAAAGGATATAATATGCTAATCACTTCCAAAAAAAATTTAGGAGGTAAGTGTTACTGCAGGAGAGAAAGAGAGGTCACATCAGGCTAAGATGTTGAAGGAAGCTTAGGATCACATGGCAATCCATCTGTCATTGGAAGGGATCTGAAATACTAACTAGTGCACCTTTTCTCTTTGTAACAGAGAGGAATGACTTAGTGAAATTGAGTGGGAAAAGTATAATGTATCAGAGATAGGGTTTGTACAGGGACAAAGGAACATAATAAATGGAGTAAGTCTACCTTCACAGGTAAAAATAATTTAATCAGCATTGAAATTGAATATTGGGATGTTTTGTGTTTTTTTTTTTTTCTGGAAGAAGCAAAAAGGATGGATATGGAAGAATATCTAGTTGTTGTGAAATAAACACTATCAAGAAAAAAATCTATCTTAAAAAAGAAATTAAGTATTGATCTACTAGCCTAGTGTAGAGGGCCACAGATAGAGGGGAAACTCTGGGTGAGGTATAAGACCCTTCAGCCTAGAGGGAACCTGCTGACAGTGTCTGGTTCAGCTCCCCATCTTCCCTAAGGGCTTTCCATCTTCCTCAGAAATCAGGAGTCATGACAACCTGTGTTGTAATTAAAGCAGTGTGGGATGTGGCACACCAAGTGGAAAGGAATCATCTACACACAATAGCAAGTTGTTTATTTGGTCCCACCTGTGCAGTGTACAGTTAGTGCATGTGCAGTGTGCTATGATTTATATAAGTGTATTAGGGCATAAAAGAGAATTTGCAATAAATTGACTCCATGTTTGACCATTGATGTGAGTTCTACCTCATTACTCCTCTTCTAAGACCAAGGACTGGTACTAAGATTCACTAGAGAACTAGTCTGGACACAACAGCCCAGGATTTAGAACTCAAGTGGGGCCCAATGGAAATAAAATAATATTCTCACAAAAAATTAAGACAAGATTCTAGGATATTCATTACCTATATGATTTTGGGCAAGTTATTCAACTCTCTGGTCTTCAAATTCTTTATTGGAAAAATTGGAAAGCTAGACTAAATGGCTTCTGGGATTCTTTTTAGCTTCAAATCTGTGGTGCTATGCAAATTTCATTATAGAATCACAGAAACTACAAAGCTGGAAAGAGTCCAAGAGATGCTCCAGTTGGACTGCCTCATTTTGCAGATAAGGAAAAATGAGGACCAGAAAAGTGAAGTGACTACATACCCAAGATAAAAGTGTTTTTTCTCTTATAACTGAAACCTGAAGCTTATTTTTGCAAATCTGCATGGAGAAGGACTGACAATGCTGGTTGTATAGAAAGACATGTGCCCTCTGAGTGGAGTGATAAGAAAGAACACTAACAAATTATAATAACTCACATCTATAAAACACTTCACAATATGTGAAACATTTTCCTCATAACAGCTCCATGAAAGGGAAGATATTATTATTTCCACATTACAGATAAAGAAACTGAGACTGAGACATGTTAAGTGACTTGTTCAGATAACAGTTCTTTGACTTCAAAGTCCCATGTAGTAAAAAGTGGTGCTAATTTAGTAATATTTTGTATTAAAAATAATTTTAATTACTTTCAATTTCAAATTAATCTGCATGGAGGGTAAAATGTTCTTTATGAGCTTAAAATATTATTCATTGTACAATGAGGGAAAAGATAGAAAAAGGTATGTTGATGAATTCTCTATATAAATTCATTATTTTCTCAGTACTAATCTTGCTTCTCTGTGCTCCCCCCCCATGTGGACACTATCTTTTATGAAATAATCAGATCTACCAGGAAGTAGATGGAAACATTGAACATAAAAACAACTGCCAAAATTTTGAAGAGGAAAAAACCTATATCCACCTAGGAATAATTAATTGCACTGTCTAAACTGTTGATAACAGTGGGGGAAAAGGGGGGTGTTACTTTCATCATTTATTCAAAGCTGCCAAACTGCATTGGAGACATTGATAAAAATAACTACATTTGCAATTTAAATAACACAAAATATTTCATTTTAATTTTTTGAATTTGGAAATAGAGAAAGAAGAAAAGCAATTGACTCTGATAAGAAATAGGATCTTTCCATTTGAAATTTTTTCATTGGTTACGTTTTAATTAAACAGCCTTCATTTTTATTGTTGAATTATTCAGTTGCACTTTATGGGTGTCACTTAGGCACAGTAAACTTTCCCTACATCTGCAGGAACTGATAACAATGATTTTTTAATTTAAATTAAACCTATCCCATTGCAAATTCAGTGCCATCCAAAGCAAGCTAGTGATGCTGAGCACTTGCCATAATGGTAGACAGTGAGGAATACTTTTTAAAGGCATCTGTAGAAACACTTAAGGCTGAGTTAAAATTGTTTCTAGTGTGTTACTTGAATTATGTAAGAATTTGGAAGACTTTGAAAATTAAGCTATTTTGTTGTTGTTTTTACTTAATTCAATTCAACAAGTACTTTATTAAATAATTTCTATGCATCAGGAAATCCTAGCCTTGTCTTATTTTGTTTATATTGATCTAAATATTTGTATTTAATAAGCTTTAATTTTTTCCCACTGAAAATATGAAGTTTTTAAAAATTTGAAAAAACACACTTTAGGACATTTGAGTATTAAATTACAAGGAAGATCATTAATAAATAAAAGCATTATAAAAATATTCAAACAAGTGTGCAATAGAGAACTTAGGAAGGAATTACAATATTAATAATATTAACAATAATAGTAATTAAGTGACTTAAGGTTTACTAAATACTTTCCTAGATTATAATTACAAAAGATCTGGAGGTCATCTAATACATATACTCTTTACCCTATTTTACAGATGGAGAAACTGCAGCTGGGAAGGTGAAGTTACTTGCCTGATGGCAGGAGAGTAATAAATATCAGAATTAGGGTTCTAAAATAAAATCTCTGACTCTTAGGGAGTACTTTTTCACTGTTCCTTGTTTTTATAAGACCCACATGAAGAACTAACATTATTTAATTACTTGACTCAGTCTCTATTATTTATTATAGTTACATTTTTATCTGGTTCTCTCTAGAAGTCATTATTCAAGGCCCTAAGTCCTATCTTCTCTACTCTGTTTTCCCTGATAATTTCAACAACAAACTTTGAACTCCTTTTGGTCTCATTTTTTCTAGGTTTTTAAAAAGGCAATTTAATATTTCAATGCAAACTCTCATATATATGTGTATAACCAAAATATATATGAGTAAAACAATATGTTCATACATACTTATGTGTGCAATACATAGGTACATGTGCTGTGCATCATGTCATAACATGTTTGTTACACATTACACACATATATGTATATATTTGGTGTAATATATATATATATACATATAAACACATATATTTTGTTTCTTTCTACAAACTATTATTCAAGAACCTTAGCAAGTCTTACCTTCTTATGCTGTTTTCCATGATATGTATGTGTGTAAAATATCTACGTGAATGTATATATATATATATATATATATATATATATATATATATATATATATATATGTGTGTGTGTGTGTGTGTGTGTGTGTGTGTATGTGTGTGTGTGTACATGTAGTATTTATATACTTGATGTAATATACATACACATACACCTACATATTCTACATTCTGAGTACATTTTATTATGACTTCTTTGGAATCCAAGTTGGTCATTATGCTGATTAAATTCTCTAAGTCTTTCAAAGTTTTTTTTTTTTTTTTTTTACAACATTGTTGTCAATGTATCAGTTCTTTTGATTCTATTTGCTTTAGTCTTATATATTGGTGTAAGGCCTCCTAACTTTCTCTAGAATCTGTTCTTCATAATTTCTTACAGCACAATTTTGTCCTATTACAATTATATACCAGCTATTCCCAATTCAAAGGTGTTCCCTAGTTTCTTATTCTTGTTGCTGCTATTAATGTTTTTATACATCTTTAATTAGAGTATGTTTTATGTTGGCTTAATCACTATCTTCATCTATCTTCCTCCTTCTTTTACCTGCTTCCTATTCTCCTTTTCCTCCTATTTCCTTGATAAATGAAAAGTATTTCTGTATGTAATTTTATGTATATGTGAATTCTTTCCTCCTTTGACCAATTCAGATGAGAATTCAAATATCAACCATTCTCTCAGTCTTCTTGTTTGAACTTCTACTTATATACCATATTTATGTGAGATATTTTTTTAACTTATTCTACCTTTCCTTAACTTTAGTGTATCATCTTCTTTTTTCCTTAGCCCTTATTTTCTTTCTGATAAAAAAGTCACTCTCAAGTTTTCTGTTTAGATTCTCTCCATGACCCTTGATGTCAATAGGAGTACATGTATCATTTCCTACATAGAATGTAAACAGTATCTTCTTGTTTAATCTCTTCTGATAATTTGCTCATGATTATCTTCAAAGACATTTTCTAGAATGATGCTTCTAAATAAGGATGGCATTTAGGAATGCTTGCAACTCCTCTGTTCTGTTAAATATTTATTCCCCTCCCATAGGATTAAAGTCAATTTTGTTAGGTAAATTATTCTTGGTTGCAAGTCTTTATGTTTTGACTCCAAGAATATCAAATTCCATGCTATCTACTCCTTTATATTTATTGGTAACTGCTAAATCTGTTGCAATCCTGATTGTGGCTCCTCAGTTTCTAAATCTATTTTCCCTCTGATTAGTTTCAGTGTTTACTTTTTGATCTGGCGTCCTTGAATTTTGGCAATAGTCTTACTGGGATTTTTCATTTGGTGTTTGTTTCAGGAGATAAGCAGTGCTATTCTTCCTATTTCTGCTTTGCCTTCTGGTTCCAAGAACTCTGAATGGTTTTATTTTGTGGTTTTTTGAAGGAAGATGTTGGGCTCTTTTTTTTTTTTTTCCCCTAATAATTTTTTTGGTTCAATAACTAGTTCACTGACACTTAAATCATCTCTCCTTGGTTTATTTTTTTTTTCTTCCTTCCTTGCTTCCTTCTTTCCTTCCTTCCTTCCTTCCTTCCTTCCTTCCTTCCTTCCTTCCTTCCTTCCTTCCTTCCTTCCTTCCTTCCTTCTTTCCTTTCTTCCTCTTTCTGTCTCTTTCTTTCTTCCTTTCTTCCTCTCCCTCTTCCTTCCTTCCTTCCTTCCTTCCTTCCTTCCTTCCTTCCTTCCTTCCTTCCTTCCTTCCTTCCTTCCTTCCTTCCTTCCTTCCTTCCTTCCTTTCTTTCTTTCTTTCTTTCTTTCTTTCTTTCTTTCTTTCTTTCTTTCTTTCTTTCTTTCTTTCTTTCTTTCTTTCTTTCTTTCTTTCTTTCTTTCTTTCTTTCTTTCTTTCTTTCTTTCTTTCTTTCTTTCTTTCTTTCTTTCTTTCTTTCTTTCTTTCTTTCTTTCCTTCTTCCTTCCTTCCTTCCTTCCTTCCTCCCTTCCTTCCTTCCTCCCTTCCTTCCTTCCTCCCTTCCTTCCTTCCTTCCTTCCTTCCTTCCTTCCTTCCTTCCTTCCTTCCTTCCTTCCTTCCTTCCTTCCTTCCTTCCTTCCTTCCTTCCTTCCTTCCTTTTTTCATAATATTTCTTACGTTGTCTTCTGTTTGTCTAATCTGTCTTATTTTCTCAAGAAGTTAGTAATTTTTATTTGAATCATTTCAATTTCCAGGGACTTTGTTGCTTAGATACATTTTGAATCTACTTCCACAAATCTCATCTCTATTCTTATTTATTTATTTGTTTGTTTGTTTATTTATTTATTATTCTTACATTATTTATTTTTTAAAAAATCCAACTAAACAAAAATTCTTTTAAGCTCATTAAAAAAAATTACTTCATGTCTTCTAAGAATTCCTGGTGAAGTTGTGTTGGAGCTGTTCTTTTCTTTTTGAAAATTCTTCTAAAATTTTTTTTCTTTTAAGTTTGTATTTTGAGAACTCCTGTCATCACAATAACTTTTTTAAAATTTATGAAAAAATTTTTTCATTTGTTTTATCTTCCACTGAACTTCCTAACTTCATGATTTATATTAGAGTCAATCTCTTCATAATTCTGGTAGGAAGATTTTGGCTTATTCTGTTATTATTTTTTGGTATGTTGAATATTATGTTATTCCCTAATCACACAAAGAACTCTTGCTTGGGACTTGCATTCTTTTAGTCCTGACAAAGTGGTCAGATCCAGTACAATGTCTGATTTCTGATCACCTTTTCTGATCACCTATGCTGAGTTTCATGCTCCCAACTTGGTTGGTTTTGAGCAACAAGCCTATGGGTTTGAATCATTTAGAGTTCTAGTAGATTGCTGCTATACTCAACTATTATCAACCAGCTAGAAGGGTCTGTTGATCCTTCATATTGACAGAGCTAAAGGCTTCTCTGATGTTCTTGCTGTGGTTAATTTTTTTTTTTTTCTGTCAGTTGCAGACAGGGCTGGAAACTGGAACTGAGATTCTCCATTGTTTCTAGGATTTGATTCACATAGTGGCTCTTACTTCTGACTTCATACTGGCTATACAGTTTAGGTCCCATAGCCTCTTATAACCCAGAAATGTCACTCTTACATGAAGGTTTTACTTTAGTCATTCCTAACTATGTGATTTAGAATTGGTTAGTGATCGGTGGAGCTGACATTATGCACATTTTTCAATGAGCTGACAGTTTGCACATTTTCCAGTACCTGAGCCAAATTTAGATTCTATTCTGGATCCTGAAACTTTTATCCTTGCCCTGATGTAGTGTTTCCCTGAGTTGGGATGATCAGCATAACAGACACCTGACTTAATCCTATCCTCAGTGTCAACAAAATTTTCCATTTCCCTCTGTTTACCTGGAATAGAAAATGACAGTTAATTTTTCTTGTTTTTAACCAATCAGTTTTAAATCTGGTGCTAAGATGAAAACCACTTTTACTTCCTTTTGCTATTTCAATTTCAGGGGAATCTTTCTTAAAGAGCTTGTAAGGAACCACTTTGTTCTAAATTTTTATTTTTATAATCAATGAACAATAATCATACATCACTATCTATGAGATCATGTTAGTCTATAAAAATTAAATATTTTGCATGGAAACTTATTTATTCTTTATTAATTGCTATTTGATCTTCATTCTTGAAGAGAACTATGAGATCGAGGAGCTGTTGCCATGGTATGCAATTGAACTGGATTTAAGTAAGTAAGGGTTGTGCAAGGTCACCAGCCTCACTTTCTCTTCCAGACCATTGGAATACATATAGATTAAGACAACTGAAAGTGGCTCTGGATGAAATGGAAGACCTTGGACGTTTAAAGTTAATTTCTTCAACAGGTCTCAGTTTGACTGAGGCAATACCCTCTAAGTGATTAAGGTTAGGTAGCAACTGAGCAACTAGTCCAAAATAATCTAAATGAATGAATGAATCTGGGAGAGCCAAACCCTCAGATTTTCTAGCAAAAGCAGAAATGATTATGATTATATTCAATCTGAGTCAAACAGCACTCAAACAATGACTAAATGAGTTTGGACCAGGATTCTGACCAATAAAAATTATCATGAACATTGTGTTCACATTGTGTTCACATATTCACTTTGTGTTCATACTGGTCGGTAATTTTTACTGATGTCTGGATTGTGTGTGTGTGTGTGTGTGTGTGTGTGTGTGTGTGTGTGTGTGTATGTGTGTGTGTGTCCATAATGTCCAAGATTTTTTCTTTCTATTGATATTTTCCATTCTTCAGATGTTGTCTATAAAATCTTTTAATAATTTCTCAATTTCCACATATATTTTTCTTATATAACCTCTTTCCAATTTAAATGATGTTTCTATTATCCTCAGGGGCAATTCTAGTTTCCCCAATTAATATAGCTAAGTGACTCCATTTATTGATGAAAATAGTTTGCTATAGTATTTTTTTGCAGATCTTTTAAAATTTTACTTCGTTTTTACCATCATATTTCCATTCATGTATGCATTTATGATGCTTTTATTTAGTGGACTATCATGACAAGCTTTGTTTATGTTCATTTTACCATTTACTAATTCTCTCAACTTCTTGAGTTAATAGTGTTCATATTTTAACTACCATTCTTTTTTATAATATTTAATGTACTTCATTTTATAATCTGTATTGCCTTTAACCATGATTGTTTTTCACTTCTCAAATAAGTTTTTTGACTTTTTGGTGTTCTTATAGCAATTAATTTATTTCAATTAAACTTCTATATATAGTTGTTAAATCTGTATTGATGTAATTTCTATTATCCATTTTCCATTTTTTTAGTGTTAAAGTCAAATTGATTGGTAGGTATTTTATCTAGAAATATGTTGACAAGTTGTATAATATATGAAGTTGTAAAAACTTGGAGAATAAATAGAGAAACATTCTGCTCCATTTTATATGAAGATGAAAGCTCATTCTTCCTTCTACATTTTCTTTTCAAACCAGGAACATAATAAAATATATAATACCAAATTCTTCTTCACAATCCAGAAATTCTTTTTATTTTTTTTTTAATTTTCCAAGTACATGCAAAGAAAAATTTTTATGGTAGACTTTTTTGTAGTGGTAAGAAACAGAAAACTATTTTGGCGGTGTATAGAGAGTAAGAAGGTGGAGATTCCTCTATCTATTCCCCTGACTGTGACCCCAAAAGACCAACAATAAAGATCAAAGACTTTTGCTTATCCTGACTCTGGTATCCAGGGTGCTAACTTGCTCTTCACCTTTGGCATATGTGTGAACCAAGGATCCTACTTTCACTGAAAAATTCCCCTGATGACCAGGAAATTAGGTGAATATTTTAATAGACAAACAGGGAACTTACTTTATTAAGGGCTAAACTAATAACCTTTTCTAGCTGAAATGGGGCAGATGTTAGGAAAAGATTCTCCCCTGTCTCCAGCCCCACCCCCATCCCCACACTGAAGGGGAACTATACAAAGGATGCTTAAGGAAATGCTTAAGTTGATTAAAGGGCAAGGCTTAATAATAACTTGGGAACAGATTGCTAGACTCTTGGGTACATTAGAACACACATCCCCTTGGTTCTTAGAGGAAGAAGAAATAGGACTATATAACTGGAAACTAGTAGGAAATAAACTATGTAAATACTACAATGATAAAGGTCCCTATTCAATTTCCATGGAAGAATTCTATATATACAACATAATACAATTGGCCTTAAAGAATCCTGCAAGTTGGGGGCGGAGCCAAGATGGCAGAGAAGATAAGCACAAATTTGTAAGCTCCCTTCTTCCCTCAATACCAATTAGTTAAATCAGCCTCAAAAATAACACTGGACTGATAAAAACCACAAGTATTAGAAGCACAACTTACCAGATGGAGAGAATCTGGAATTTCAAAAGAAAAGGTTGGTTCTGAGGGGAGGAAAAAAAAGATCAGTACAGACAGGGTTAGGTGCTAACACACTGTGCCGATTGGACTAGGGAGAACTATGGGATCAGAAAAGCCACTGAGATAGAGGAATCTGGCATAGGCTGTTAGCTCGTCTCTGCTTATAAAAGAGCAGTTCAAAAGAGAAATCAAAGCCACTTTAAAATATAAAGCTAAATCGTAAATCCACCCCAATCTGTAAGTGAACTAACACCAATCTCTGTACAGCTGTGCAGATGCCTTCTGCTGCCTGTGGCTTCTCCTTGGGATAATGGAGAGCCTGAACAATGGGGACACAGCCCAAGGCAGCCTCTAATCCACATAGTATGGGTCTCAGCCTGAGGCAATGGAATTCTAGCAGCAGCAGAATTCCCAGAGAAGTAGAACCTTTGAAGTAGGGACCAAGGTTTTCGGGCAGACACTTCCGGTTTGAGTGCAGGGGCTTTTCATGTCAGCTGCTAATATCCACGGCCCCACGGGAGGCATTGGCTGGGGTTTGTGACCCTTTCATTGTTCAGTCTTAAACCTCAGGGCAGTCGCTAGGCCACACAGCAGAGTCCTTCACTGGGCACTCCTTGAAGCTGCAGCAGTGTTAACCACCTCTGAGTTATTTCTGGGGAGGGGGGAAGGGAACTCTTTCCCAGAGCTTTCTCTTAGCTCAGGCACAGGACTCGCTGCATCCATCCCATCTGGGAGGAAGCTGGTAAATAAATAAACTTCTTACCCCGAGGGCAAACCCCAACAGATTTTTAACAATGAGTAAGAAGCTGAAGAGAACGCTTGACACCTTCTAGACAGAGAAAGAGCAGGTATCCAACTCCAAGGAACCTAACAGCTGACAGTCTCCAGATAACACCCTAAGGGGGAATAATACCTGCTCCCCCATCACATAACTCTATCCTAGAAGAGACTATTAAAAATTTAAGAGAGTTTGAAGAAAAATGGGGAAAGGAAAGAGAAGCTATGATAGAGAATAACAATGGCCTGAAATTTGAGATGGAAAAAATAAAGAATTCACAGGAGGTGCAGGGAAACAAACTTTGTGAATTAGAAAAGGTTAAAATATCACAGGAAAGTAGGATTTCTGAATTGGAAAAGATAAAATAACTCACTAAAAATAGTGAAATGGAAAAAAAATCAACAGAGCAAAATAATTCATTTAAAAACTCAATTGGGCATATACAAAAAGAACTAAAAAATGTGAATGAAGAAAATAACTCATTAAAAATCAGGACTGAACAAATAGAAATGAATGATTCATTGAGAAAACAAGAATCAATCAAACAAAACAAAACAAAACAAAACAAAATGAAAAGCTGGAGAATAACATCAAATACTTACTAAGGAAATCTATAGCCCTGGAAAATAGATCGAGGAGAGATAATCTGAGGATCATTGCACTTTCTGAAAACGATGATCAAAAAAAGAGCCTAGATTCTATTTTACAGGAAATCATCAAAGAGAACTGTCCAGAGATAATAGAAACAGAAGGGAAAATAGAAATTAAAATAATTCATTGAACACCTGAAAAAGACCCTAAAAAAAGAACTCCATGGAACATTGTGGCTAAGCTGCAGAACTACCAAACTAAGGAAAAATATTGCAAGCAGCTACAATAAAACAATTCAAATATGAAGGTGCCACAATGAGTGCCATGCAAGATCTGGCTGCCTCCACATTAAAGGATCAAAGGGCCTGAAATCTGATATTCCTAAAGGCAAAAGAACAAGGATTGCAACCAAGAATAAACTACTCAGCTAAGGTTAGCATTTTCTTCCATGGAAGAAAATTTAGTGAAACAGAGGAATTCCATTTGTTTCTAAGAAAAAAATGAGATTTAAACAAAAATTTGATTTACATGCACAAGACTGAAGAGAAGCAGAAAAAGATAAAAAGAACTCTTGAGAACTGTATCTCTGTTGTGGATATACAGAAAGTCCGCATGGATAATTTGATTTTACTGATATAATATTTTTTAAAAAAGGAAGTAGTAAAGGGAAGGGGATAGTATCAGAAAAAGGGGAAGGAGAGATAAAAAAGAGGAAAACTTCCCAGGAAGAGGCATAGAAAATCTACCACATCTGAGGGAATTTAGAGAGGGGGAGAAACATTGGGTGAATCTTACTCTCATCAGAGTAGGCTGAAAGAGTAAGTAATTGACTTATTTGTTTTTTAGAGAATCCTCTCTCACCTCATTAAAAAGAGGGAGAAGAAAAGGGAAAAGGAAAAGGGGAATAAGGGAATGGTACAAGAAAGGGGAAGGGACTTAACAGGAGTGAGAGGGATACTAAAAAGGGAGAGCTGAGCATCACAAGTGGGGTCTATAAATTAAATATTGAGGAAAGAGTTCAGGGGGGGTCAAGGGATAATAAAATAAATAAATAATAAAAGCATAATCAGGAGATAATATGATGGCAGGAAATACAGAATTAGTAATCTTAACTGTAAATATGAATGGTATGAACTCTCCCATTAAATGGAGGCGGATAGCAGACTGAATCAAAATTCAGAACCCTACAATATGTTGTTTACAGGAAACACACTTAAAGCAGGTAGATACATATAGAGAAAAGTTAAAAGGTTGGAGCAGAATCTATTATGCTTCATGTAAAAGCAAAAAAGCAGGGGTTGCAATCCTTATCTCAGATCAAGTAAAAGCAGGAATTGATATAATTAAACGAGATAAGGAAGGAAACTATATCCTGCTAAAAGGTAGCATAGACAATGAAGCCATATTAATACTAAACCTATATGCACCAAGTGGTATAGCATCTAACTTTCTAAAGGAAAAATTAAGAGAGTTGCAAGAAGAAATAAGACAGCAAAACTATAATAGTGGGAGATCTGAACCTTGTACTCTCAGAATTAGATAAATCAAACCACAAAACAAATAAGAAAGACATTAAAGAGGTAAATAGAACATTAGAAAAACTAGGTATGATAGACCTTTGGAGAAAACTGAATGGTGATAAAAAGGAGTATACTTTCTTCTCAGCAGTTCAAGGATCCTATACAAAAACTGACCATATATTAGGACATAAAGATCTCAAAATTAAATTCAGGAAGGCAGAAATAGTAAGTGCCTTCTTCTCAGATCACAATGCAATAAAAACTACTTCAATAAGAAGTTAGGGGTAAATAGACCAAAAAGTAATTGGAAACTGAATAATCTCATCTTAAAGAATGACTGGGTGAAACAGCAAATTATAGAAACAATTAATAATTTCACCCAAGATAATGACAATGATGAGACATCATACCAAAATTTGTGGGATGCAGCTAAAGTGGTAATAAGAGGAAATTTTATATCTTTAGAGGCTTATTTGAACAAAATAGAGAAAGAGAAGTTTAATGTACTGGGCCTGCAACTTAAAAAGCTAGAAAAAGACCAAATTAGAAACCTCCAAACCAAAACTAAACTTTAAATACTAAAATTAAAAGGAGAAATCAATAGTATTGAAAGTAAAAAACTATTGAATTAGTAAATAAAACCAAGAGTTGATTTTATAAAAAAATCAATAAAATAGATAAACCTTTGGTAAATCTTATAAAAAAAAAGGAAAGAGGAAAATCAAATTGTTAGTTTTACAAATTAAAAGAGGGATCTTTCCGCCAATGAAGAGGAAATTAGAGAAATAATGAGTTACCTTGCCCAACTTTATGCCAATAAATTTGATAACTTAGGTGAAATGGATGACTACCTCCAAAAATATAGGCTTCCTAGATTAACAGAGGAGGAGTTAAATTGCTTAAATAGTCCCATTTCATAAAGAAATGGGACAAGCTATTAATCAACTCGCCAGGAATAAAAAATCCCCAGGACCAGATGGATTTACATGTGAATTCTACCAAACATTTAAAGAACAATTAGGAAAACTATTAGTATAATTGACCATATTAATAATCAAATTAATAAAAACCATATGATAATCTCAATAGATGCAGAAAAAGCATTTGATAAAATCCAACATGTATTCCTATTAAAACGCTTGAGAGTATAGGAATAAATGGAGTATTCCTTAGAATAATCAGGAGCATATATTTACAACCGTCAGTAAGCATAATATGCAATAGAAATAAACTGGAACCTTTCCCAGTAAGATCAGGAGTGAAACAAGGTTGCCCACTATCACCATTACTATTCAATATAATACTAGAAACGCTAGCCTCTGAAATAAGAGCCAAGAAAGAGATTCAAGGAATTAGAGTAGGAAATGAGGAAATAAAACTATCACTCTTTGCAGATGGCATGATGGTATACTTAGAGAACCCCAAAGACTCTGCTAAAAAGCTATTAGAAATAATTCAGAATTTTAGCAAAGTTGCAGGATACAAAATAAATCCACATAAATCCTTAGAATTTTTATATATCACCAACAAAATGCAACAACAAGAGATACAAAGAGAAATTCCATTCCAAACAAATATTGACAGTATAAAATATTTGGGAATCCATCTACCAAAGAATAGTCAGGAATTATATGAGAAAAATTATGAAACACTTGCCACAAAAATAAAGTCAGATTTAAATAATTTGGAAAGACATTCAGTGCTCTGGGATAGGCCGAGCGAACATAATAAAGATGACAATACTCCCCAAACCAATCTATTTATTTAGTGCTATACCAATCAGACTCCCAAGAAACTATTTCAATGACCTAGAAAAAATAACAACAAAATTCATATGGAAGAATAAAAGGTCGAGAATTGCAAGGGAACTAATGAAAAAAAAAAAGGCAGATGAAGGTGGTCTAGGTGTACCTGATCTAAAAATATATTATATAGCAGCAGTCACCAAAACCATTTGGTATTGGCTAAGAAATAGACTAGTCGATCAGTGGAACAGATTAGATACAAAGGACAAAAAAGAGTACATCTATAGCAATCTAGTCTTTGACAAACCCAAAGATACCAACATTAGGGATAAAAATTCATTATTTGGAAAAAATTGTTGGGAAAACTGGAAATTAGTATGGCAGAAATTAGGTATGGATCCACAGTTAACTCCCTATACCAAGATAAGATCAAAATGGGTCCATGATTTAGGCATAAAGAATGAGATCATAAATAGATTAGAGGAACAGAGAATAGTCTACCTCTCAGACCTGTGGAGAAGGAAGGAATTTAGGAGGAGAGGAGAACTAGAGTACAAACAATACTAATACAAACAAGATTAGAAGGGAAGTAACAAATTGGGAAAATATTTTTACAGTTAAAGGTTCTTATAAAGGTCTCATTTCCAAAATATAAAGAGAACCAACCCTAATTTATAAGAAATCAAACCAATCTCCAATTGATAATTGGTCAAAGGATATGAATAGACAATTGATGAAAGATGATAAAATTGAAATTATATCCACTCATATGAAAGAGTGTTCCAAATCACTACTGATCAGAGATATGCAAATTAAGACAACTCTGAGATACCACTACACACCTGTCGCGTTGGCTAAGATGACAGGAACAAATAATGATGAATGTTGGAGGGGATGTGGGAATACTGGCACCCTAATAGAATGTTGGTGGAGTTGTGAAAGAATCCAGCCATTCTGGAGAGCAATATGGAACTACGCCCAAAAAGTTATCAAACTGTGCATACCCTTTGATCCAGCAGTGCTACTACTGGGCTTATACCTTAAAGAAATACTTAGGAGGTGAAAGGGACCTGTATGTGCCAATATGTTTGTAGCAGCTCTTTTTGTAGTGGCTAGAAACTGGAAGATGAATGGATGCCCATCAATTGGAGAATGGTTGGGTAAATTATGGTATATGAAGGTTATGGAATATTATTGCTCTGTAAGAAATAACCAGCACGAGGAATACAGAGATGTATGGAGAGACTTAGATCAACTGATGCTGAGTGAAATGAATAGAGCCAGAAGTTCGCTGTACACTTCAATGTTGTATGAAGATGTATTCTGATGGAAGTGGATATCTTCAACATAAAGAAGATCCAACTCACTTCCAGTTGATCAATGATGGACAGAAACAACTACACCCAGAGAAGGAACACTGGGAAGTGAATATAAATTGTTAGCACTACTGTCTATCTACCCAAGCTACTTATACCTTCGGAATCTAATACTTAATGTGCAACAAGAAAATAGTATTTACACACATATATTGTATCTAGGTTATATTGTAACACATGTAAAATATATGGGATTTCTGTCATCAAGGGGAGGGAGTAGAGGGAGGGAGGGGATAATTTGGAAAAAGGAATACAAGGGATAATGCTATAAAAAATTACTCATGCATATATACTGTCAAAAATTATAAATAAAATTAAAAAAAAAAGAAAAATAAAGATACATTATGAATGTAAGAAACAAGGAAAGGGAAGAGTTGGAGAAGGCCTTCTTAACAATGGGCTAAGAGAATACCTTTGTAATTCACTGGTAAATCTGAATGTATCCTGATCATCTATCTGTGCATGTTTGCATAAACACGTATATGTGCATGTGCATGTATACACATACATACACATGCACATACATCCATCTTATTTATGTAATATACAAACCACATGTTTATATGTGCAGATCAACATAAAATTGCATATTCAGAATGTATTCCTATATACATATACATATTTGCATATATATACATATATATGCATAATACATGTATACATATAATGCATGTATTAATTTGTTCTTTACATGTCAGCTAAGACACTCATGAGTTCAGAGTAACTCACATTTCCAATTTATAGAGCAGCCAGTTGAGTGATTATTGGTCTTGTTTGCTGAGCTCTTCATTTCAGTTTATCAGATGTCAATTCTTTCTAAGTTTGCTATGTTCTGTGACTTCTTCTAATATGCAATGACAAAAATGATTTTCTCTGACAAAGCTGAGGTAATATTTTAGTAGTGTTAAAAGAAGGACCCACTGGGTCCAGAAAGAACATCTTGAAATGAGCTAGAATCTCCACAGATTGCAAAAATTACAAAAGCATTTATTGTGTGAGAAGAGCTTGCTTAAGCAAAATAGAGAGAAAGGGAGTTCTCTGCTATTTAAAGGGGATTGGAAAAGGGGTGAGAAATGATAGTTTCTAAAAGCTTTCAGGTGGGGAATGTAGGTTAAGGGAGAAAACACATGTAGACACAGTAAGACAGGGAGCAACATCTTTGGAAAATTCTGAGGAAGGTGTCAGCTCTATAGCTGCTACTCAAAATTGTTTTTGAGCTGATTAAAGTTGATTCTGTGGTTTTTAGTAGTTACAGGAATCTTCAAAATAGGCTAAAGTCAGTTGAATAGTATCAGTAATATGGCAAACAGATCAATGTCTCAATTTCTGATTGGCTAGTTATTATGTAATTCCATTTTCTGGCTCACCTGTAAAGAAGGGAAACTGAAATATCTAGGTTAATATAATATATATGTAAATAAATAAATATAATAAAAATAACTTGGACCTATTTTACTTGAATCATTATAGAGAATTCAATTTATTACCTGGCGTCACAATAGACAATATGTCATATTTCTAGTAAGTCTAAGCATATGAGGCATTTTTGTCATGTGCACTAGTATTCTCTTTTACATAAAATAATATGAAGACAGCGAACATCTGTTGAATTTTATTCCTTATTTTAAATTCTAGATTAGGAATCAGAGAACATAATTCTTTCTGTAATCTCTATACTAAGCCTCTTTATTATTTTGGTCCTATGAGCAACAATTTCTTATTATGTAAAATTAGGAGGTTGGATTAGGTGATGATTTCTGAAGCTTCTTTAAATACAAAATAATAATTATTATAATAGCTAGTATTTATATAGTGAATAAAGATTATCAAATCACTTAAAATATCTCATTTTATCCTCAAAAAATTACTAGGAAATAGATGTTATTATTATCTTTATTTTATGGATGAGTAAAATAAATCAAAGACCAAATAAGTGACTTGCCCAGAGTCACACAGCTAGTTTCTGAGCTATATTTGAATTAACTTCTTTTTGACTCCAAGTCCAAATGAGCCTATTCAAATGTGAATTAAAATTTTAGTCCTAAGCTGCTATATCTGTTAAAATATGAATTTCTGGAGGTCAGAGACTACACTTGCTTTTCTTTTCTTTTTTTTTTTTCTATCAGTAGTATTTAGTTTCTGACTCAAAGTTATCACTTAATAAATTAATGATTAATTCATTAGTGCTGTTTTGCTGTATTTAGTGTTTAAGAATGATTCGAAAAAAAAAGAATCTTGTACCATCTCTTGTATTCTTAATGTAAAATTTTATAACTTGGAAATCTAAGTTAAAATTTCAAAATAAATAATATATTTTATTTGATCAATAGACATTTATTTAGGGTCCATTATGCATCAGACAAGATGCTTAATATTGTTATAAAAATTAATTAATATAATAATTCCTGACTTCAATTATACTCAATTGGGTATATATAGCAATATATAAACATAAGGATAACATGTTTACAAAGTAAATTCAAGATAATTTCTAGACTGGCAGAATTGGGAGAATATTGACAATTTGATGTAATATAATAAGTATAATGAAGGAGACAGTACCTGAGCTGAGCCCGGAAGGACTCCAATGAAACATATAGGAAGGGAATAAACAAGGATTGATTAATGCACCATGATAAAGACTTCTACAAATATTTTTGTTCCACTCTTACAATCTTTAAGGGAAATGCTATTATTATTTTTATTTTACTGTTGAAGGAATTGAAGGTAAACAGAGGTTAATTGACTTGTCTGAGGTCACAAAATATGTTTCAAACTGAATTTGAGTTCAGATTATTCCTGACTCTAGATCCAAACCTCATGCCACCTAGCTATCTCTGGAGATGGAAGAAGAAATGTTGTGTATAAGAACCAACATATAGGTCACTTTGACTGAAATTAAGGAAGAGTAATGTTCAAATGCTATGTGGTACAGTGGATAAAAAGCTGACCTCAGTCTAGAATTACTAACTTTGAATCCACCCTCAGAAACTACCTACATTTGTGGCCTTGCACAAATTATATAACTCCTGTTTGCCTCTGGTTCAGTGAATCATTGGAGAAGGAAATGGCAAACCACTTCATTATCTTTCCCAAGAAAATCTCACAGACAAAGGTCTGTGTGGTCATGAAGAATAAGACAATCTAATAACTGTCTTACAAGCAGGCGAAAATCATCTGAAGTCACATTATAAGGAGTTTATAAAAGAAAACTGAACTTGAATTTTGTCTTAGAATTCACTGGGTCTTTATGATATTTCTTGAACAGTGGTGGAGTGGGGACTGTGGAATAGAAAATTATTTTTTCAACTACATATGGGCATCAACTGAATTAAGGTGGAAGAAAGTGAGGAAAGTAGAATAATTAGGAGATTACTATAATAGTCCATGTTTATTGTTTGACCAACTGATGGAAAAAGCAGAAAAAATCAAGAATCACATATTTTAGACTTTTTTGGGGGTTGGGTGGGGTGAGGTAATTGGGGTTAAGTGATTTGCCTAGAGTCATGTGACTGGTGACTGAAGCCAAATTTGAACTCAGGTCCTCCTATTCTAGGGTCAGTGCTCTAACCACTGTACTACCTAACTGCCCTCAAACTTTTGGATGAACTCTGTCTTAGCTGTTAGTATTCTAAATGCAAGTTTCTTGTAAAATGAGCAATGAGTAGACATACTTTTAGAAATCAAATCTTGACAATCTCACTATAAACAAACCAAGAGAAAGAAGTCATAGATAAAAAGAAGCATTGACTCATTTGTCTTCCTTATAGAAGACATTAATGGAATAGCTAGAGTTGGTTTTATAATGTACAAGAAACACCATTTCATGTGACATTTGCCCACTTTCCTTTGCAGTGCTCATGATAAGTATTGACAAAAAGATAATCATGAAAATCATTGCCACTTATGAATCAACATTTGTAACAGAGGTTGAAGAGGTAGGGGAAATTTGTGAAGAAATCAATTCAGTTCTCTAAATTAATTCACTTTCTATACTGATTCTTGGTGACTTCAGGGCAAAGTTGAGAATAGAAGATGCTGGTTAAAAACAAAAACAAAAACAAAAAACCCTAGAAAATTTGGATTAGGAATAGCAAATAAGATAACCCAAAGATCCATGAACCAAAAGGGGGCCTCACCCCATATTTATATCTCTATATAGATATAGATGTTTATATCTAAATATAGATATAGATATAAATGTTTTGAGCAAATAATTTTAAGTTATTTAACAATCACTTACTAAGTATCTTTGAAAAGTTAATTACTCTTCTAAGAGGTTGTGGGACACTGCCTCTTGTTCTCAAGAAATTTATAGCCTATTGGGGAGTAGTATGGGGAAAAGCATGCATTGAAAATTAAATACAAAATAAATATAAATGAATTTTAGTGTGTTTATAGTTTAGCAGAGGGCGTCAGAACACATCTATCAATATCAGAAGATCAATTGTTATACAGTAGGATATAATAAGTGAAATATGATTCAAGATTACTGGGATTATCATAGGACTTTGGGCAGAAAAAATATTTGACTGATGTCTTTAGTTTACATATAAAAAAGCGAGACCTAGAGAATTGAAAGTGACTCATACAAGTTCTCACAATTAAGTGATAGCAGAGACAGAGGACTAGAAAGTGAAGTACAGAGTGTGCCCTAGGATACTACAAGGTTTCTGTGCCATTGAATAAGAAGGAATAATGCAGCCAAATATGGGTTAATCTTATTACTGCTGCCTCTGAGAAGAAGCAGGTAGGAAATTACATACTAAAATTTTTAATAAAAATATTGACTATTCATCAAACTTTTCACTTAAAACTTGGATGGTAGGCATGATAAAATGCTACTGTGTTTCCAGAAATGATATGTAGAGACAATCTTATGACTAATATGGACCTCAATTTTGCTAACGATAGACCAATTTGCTTTGTTATTTATTTATAGTAGCTATGTTCCATTTTTAAAATATCCATTACATGAATGGATATTATGTTATTACATGACCAAATAATTTTACACCAAAATTTTCAAGTGTGATACAATTTTAATTCTTTTTTGAAAAAGTATTTGAAAAAAATGTTATATTAAAGGTAATACAGAGAAGAATCTCTTATAAGCACATTGTGTCATCATAACTATGTGATGTGCTTTTAAAAAGCAGAAACATCATTCACATAGAATATTCATTATAAGAAAAAAATTAACAATTTGGAATGTGACAGTCCTGATGGCAAGGTTAAATCTAGGATGTTTCATTTCTTTCAGATGAAGCAGTTAAGAAGGTTATCCATAACAAAGTCAATTTATTTCTTGTGTGGTTGAGAAATAAATTTATGATTAGAAATGACCTGCATAAAACCCTGCATGAGGCTCCAGGATTTATGAGTTGAAATGAAGAAAGGTAGTGCTATGAAAAAGTAGTATCTCTGCCCCTCATATTTAACATAATTAGCAAAAACTTATTCTTGGCCCTACTGTATGTACATATATATGTAGGTAACAGTAATGATACTTATAATGTTAGATTCTAAGATTTATTGCCATGAATGATTGTATATAAACAAAAAATGATCTGTGAACCAATCAACAAGCATTTACTGCTAGGTACTGGTCATTGTTTTTTACCCTTGTGCTTTCTTTTATTTCTGTGGTATATATATATACATATATATATATATATATATATATATATATATTTCCCTCCTATGGAGAAAGTTCCAGAAAGATGCTTTCAGAATTGGTAAATCCTGATTAGTCATTAGAACAGAAATACACAGCATGAAAATCTCCACTCACAAGACTCATATTCTGATGGAAGAGAAAACAAGAACACACACTCTCTCTCTTCTCTCTCTTTCTTTCTGTGTCTCTGTCTCTCTGTGTCTGACTCTCATCTGTCTGTATCCTCTCTCCTCTCTCTCTCTCTCTCTCTCTCTCTCTCTCTCTCTCTCTCTCTCCTCTCTCATCAGCACACATACCTATACGATATCTTTCTTAAATTTTATGTGATATTTTTGATTTCTATAAAAGTTCTAACCCCAATCCTAAAAATATCCATTTCTATCTATCTATCTATCTAATCATCTAAATACAAGACCAAGAAATATAAATATATACATAGGAGATAAAAGCAATTAGTTAATGAGGGAAAGTATTACCTTTGGGATATTTAAAAAGCCTCATGTAGAAGGCAATGGTATAGGTGCATTTTAGAGAAAATTAATATTAATAAGAAGTATATTAGGCATCTCAATTAAAGGGAGATAGGCAGGTAGGCAGTGCAAGGAAAAAGAAAGGAAAGATAGAGCATATATAACAATAATTAATCATTTATCCCTTGTTTAAGTTTTCATCAATGATACTTTTTTGGGGTAAGGGGAGTTGTAACCCATTAACTAGTATTGCATTATTGTTATTTTGGGGCTTGTTTTTCTTCCTTTCTCCTTTCCTCTTTTCTCTCCCTTTCTTCCTCTTTCTCTCCCTCCCTCTCTCCCTTCCTTCCTTCTTTCCTTCATTCTATCCTTTGTTTTTCTCCTTTCTTCTGTTTCTTTCCTTCATCTGGTTTTTTTCTTACTTTGTTTTTGATATGAAGATTCAGAATCTGGACCCTGACTAATTTTTTCCTGAGGCAATTGGGGATAAGTGACTTGCCCAAGATCACATAGATAGGCAGTGTTAAGTTGTCTGAAGCTAAATTTGAATTTGAGTCCTCCTGACTTCAGGGCTGGTACTCTGTCCACTGTACTACCTAGCTGCTCCAAAACCCTGAATATTTAAGGAGTGTGGAATATATCCTTTTACATATGGAGCATAGACCCAGATTTATGGGTATGGTCAGAGTGACTAAAATGATACCAAGAACAGGGGTAAGACTCAGAGGGTCAGCTATGAAACAAATTAATTTTGAATGCAGATTCCCACAGAATTGGATTTATTCTATGGAAAACTGATTTATAAGAAAAGGATAATGCACTGAGGCATAGTAAATCTTGTAGTTCAAACAATGAAATTTTTGGAGTAGAACCAGAAATCAGATAATTGAGATTAATGTTTTAGTAGATCTCCAATACAACAAATCACAAGGAAGATCTCCTTTTATTTATTATTGAAAAGAATAGACCTCTTTCTTTAATCAGGTTCCCTTATTCATTTTTATGTGAGATTAAATATAAAAGAGGAAAATCAGCCTTAAACTCATGGGAGAAATGAAGAGTTAGAAGTTACTTTGTTAGAAGAGAAAATGAGTAGGACAAATCTAAATTTCCTATTCCTGTACTCTTTATATGATTCTAGCGCATTTAAAATAAAGTTTCCGCTAATCTCTTTATCATTTCATGTTATTTTTCTCTATTGAATCTTATTTTCTTTGTGCTATTTAAGTGGTTTTATTTTCTTTCTTTAGTTTACACATTTATTCCTATGGAGAAGTTTCAGAATAATGCTATTCTGAAATCTGGCTGATTTCAGAAAAGCCTGGAGAGATTTACATGAACTGATATTGAGTGCAATGAGCAGAACCGGAGAACATTGCACACAGTTACAATAAAGATTATGTGCTGATCAGTTGTGCTGGATTTGGCTCTTCACAATATTGCCGTGTTTTAAGACCATTCCAATTGACTTGGGATGGATAATGTCCAGAGAGAGAACTATTTTTTTTTCTTTCTCATGGTTGTTTCCCTTTGAGTCAGATTTTTCTTGCACAACATGAAGAATATGGAAATATGTTTAAAAGTATTGCACATTTTAAAATTATATCAGATTACTTGCTGTCTTAAGGAGGGGGAAGGTAGGGAAAGGAGAGGAAAAAATTTGGAACACAAAGTTTCACAAAAATGAATCTTGACATATTTGGGGGAAAATACTACTGAGGGGAAAAAGATATTATCATCATTAGCAAACCCTCACTAATCACAACTTATAGTTTTATTGAATAATCAATCCTTGCTTGTTTGATGTTTATCTGTGTTATGCTAAAAGTTGGGAATACAAATATAAAGAATGGATTATGAGGACTTCCGGCCAAGATGGCAGCATGGAGGCAGATAGCTGCTTGACCTCCTCATTTTCTCTCAGAACTTACTTCATGACAAGCCTCAGACTTAATGCTTGACCCAGAAAGAAATCCACAAATAATCACCAAGAGAAGACATCCTTGAAAGTCACCAGAAAAGGTCTGTGTTTGCTCGGGGGAGGGTCAAACAGACTGGGGGCAGACTGAGGGCAGGTAAGCCAGAGCAAGTCAGGCAGCTCACACAGCTCAGACCAGAGGGGGAGGGGTACAATCTCTGCCATTTCTGCTAAAAAGGTTTTTACCCCAGTGTGGATACTCCATCTTGGCAGTAAGCGAGGAGCAATGGAGAGGGTGTAAACACCTGAGGTGAAGATTAAAACCCCAGAAAGCCAGCATTTCTCAGAACCCGGCCACCCCCAACCCCTACCTGGGCTGATTCAGTGCGTTCTCAGAGCCTCAGAGCGCAGACTCAGTACAGTCATTGCTGTTCTGTTAGTGGCTCTCTGCTGCCCTACCCCCAGTCTGTAGAGGAAGCCCATTAATACCATCCAGCCCAATCCCCCACAACACAGACCAATTGTTTCTCTTGTCAGTTTGTTTTCTTCGATTCCTACTCTGACAAAATGAACAAAAAATTCAAAAGGGCTCTAACCATTGATAGCTTCTGTGTGGAGAGGGAGCAGACTTCAAATGCTGAGGAGACTATGAACAGACTGTCCCCAGATGTATCCCCTGGGAGGGATATAAGCTGCTCCTCAATACAAAAGAATCTCATAGAGGAAATCAAAAAGGCTCTCACAAGAGAGCTGGAAGAGAAATGGGAAAAGGAAAGGGAAGCTTGGCAAGACAGCCTGGAGAAGTCATCCCATGCATTCAAAGACAGACTGGATAAAGAAATCAAATCATTGAGAAACAGGATTAGTGAGCTGGAAAAAGATAAAATGCAAAAAAATCCCATAGAAGATAAAAACTCAATTGGACAATTACAAAGAGATACAAAAAAAAAAGTGAGTGAAGAAAATACATCATTGAAAATTAAATTGGAACAAGTAGAAATGAATGACTCAAGGAGAAACCAAGAGGTAGTCAAACAAAAGCAGAGAAATGAAACAATTGAAAAGAATGTCAAGTACCTTATTAGAAAGACAACAGACCTGGAAAACAGATCCAGGAGAGACAATTTGTGAATAATCGGACTCCCTGAAAAATGTGAGGAAAAAAAGAGCTTGGACACCATTTTCGAGGAAATTATCAAAGAGAACTGCCCAGACGTTCTGGTAATAGAGGGTAAAATAGACATTGAAAAAATTCATCGATCACCTAATGAAAGGGACCCTAAAATAAAAACGCCAAGAAATATAGTGGCCAAGTTCAAGAACCATCAGACAAAGGAAAAGATATTGGAAGCTGCTAGAAAAAAACAATTCAGATATGGAGGATCCACAATAAGGATAACCCAGGATCTAGCACCGTCCACATTAAAAGAACGTAGGGCCTGGAACATGATATTCCGAAAGGCTAAGGAACTTGGGATGCAGCCAAGAATGACTTACCCAGCAAGAATGAGCATCGTTTTCCAGGGAAGATGGACATTTAATGAAATAAATGAATTCCATCTATTTTTGATGAAAAAACCAGACCTACATAAAAGGTTTGATCTTCAAATACAGAACTCAAGAGATTTCTAAAAAGGTAAAAAGAAATCTTGAGAACTATACTTCTGCCAAAAAATTATGTAAAGAACATATGTACAATTTATCTTAGAAACTAGAGGTGGAAAGGAAATTATATCATGAAAAAGTGTAAAGTGGTGGTACTACATCTCATGAAGAGGCAAAGGTAACCTATTATATTTGAGAGAAAGAAAGGAGGGAGATGAACATAGTGTGTATCAATAGACATATTCAATTTATGGTGAAACTTCTTCCACTTCATTGAAAAGTAAAAGGGAAGGAGTAAGCTAAGGGGAAGGGAATACAGAAATTTCGAGGAAAAGGGATAAAATAAGGGGAGGATTTTTAAGGTGGGGGGATACTAAAAAGGGAGGGCTGTGAAAAGCAAGTGGTGTTCAAAAATTTAATACTGGGTAGGGGGGTAAGAGGGAAAGAAAGGAGAAAAGCATAAACAGAGGTTAACAGGATGGCAAGCAATATAGAATTAGTCCTTCTAACCATAAATGTGAATGGGGCAACCTGCCTCATAAAGAAGAAGCAGTTAGCAGACTGGATTAAAAGTCAGAATCCTACTTTACAGGAAACACACCTGAAACAGGGTGAGACATTCAAACTAAAAGTAAAAGGGTGGAGCAGAATCTATTATGCTTCAGGCAAAACCAAAAAAGCAGGAGTAGCCATCCTCATCTCAGATCAAGCAAAAACAAAAATTGATCTAATTAAAAGAGATAAGGAAGGGCATTATATCCTGTTAAAGGGCAGCATCAATAATGAAGCAGTATCAATATTAAACATATATGCACCAAGTGGTGCAGCATCTAAATTCTTAAAAGAGAAATTAAGAGAGCTGCAAGAGGAAATAGATAGCAAAACTATAATAGTGGGAGATCTTAACCTTGCACTCTCAGAATTAGATAAATCAAACCACAAAATAAATAAGAAAGAAATCAAAGAGGTAAATAGAATACTAGAAAAGTTTGATATGATAGATCTTTGGCGAAAGCTAAATGTAGATAGAAAGGAATATACTTTCTTCTCAGCAGTTCATGGAACCTATACAAAAATTGATCATATGCTAGGGCATAAAAACCTCAAAATCAAATGCAGTAAGGCAGAAATAATAAATGCATCCTTTTCAGACCATAATGCAATCAAAATTATATTTAATAAAAAACCAGGGGAAAAGAGACAAAAAAAATAATTGAAAACTAAATAATCTCATGCTAGAGAGTGATTGGGTAAAACAGCAATTCATAGACATACTTAATAACTTCACCCAAGAAAATTACAATAATGAGACATCATACCAAAATGTGTGGGATACAGCCAAAGCAGTAATAAAGGGAAGTTTTATATCTCTAAAATAGAGAAAGAGAGGGCCAACGAATTGGGCTTACAACTAAAATTGCTAGAAAAGGAACAAATTAAAAACCCCCAGACAAACACAAAACTTGAAATTCAAAAAATAAAAGGTGAGATTAATAAAATTGAAAATAAAAAAAACTATTGAATTAATTAATAAAAATAAGAGTTGGTTTTATGAAAAAACCAACAAAATAGACAAACTCTTTTTTTTTTTAATTTTTTATTATATATATATTTTTTTATAAAATTATCCCTTGTATTCATTTTTCCAAATGACCCCCCCTCCCTCTATTCCCTCCCCCCGATGACAGGCAATCCCATACATTTTACATGTGTTACAATATAGTCTAGGTACAATACATGTGTGTGAATATCATTTTCTTGTTGCACAATAAACATTAGAATCCGAAGGTACATGCAACCTGGGCAGACAGATATTAGTGCTAACAATTTACATTCACTTCCCAGTGTTTCTTCTCTGGGTGTAGCTACCTCTGTCCATCATTGATCAACTGGAAGTGAGTTGGATCTTCTTTATGTTGAAGATTTCCACTTCCATCAGAATACATCCTCATACAGTATTGTTGTTGAAGTGTACAGTGATCTTCTGGTTCTGCTCATTTCACTCAGCATCAGTTGGTTTAAGTCTCTCCAGGCCTCTCTGTATTCCTCCTGCTGGTCATTTCTTACAGAGCAATAATATTCCATAACCTTCATATACCACAATTTACCCAACCATTCTCCAACTGATGGACATCCATTCATCTTCCACTTTCTAGCTACAACAAAAAGAGCTGCCACAAACATTTTGGCACATATATGTCTCTTTCCGCTCTTTAGTATTTCTTTGGGATATAATCCCAGTAGTAGCGCTGCTGGGTCAAAGGGTATGCACAGTTTGATAACTTTTTGGGCATAATTCCAGATTGCTCTCCAGAATGGCTGGATTCTTTCACAACTCCACCAGCAATGTATTAGTGTCCCAGTTTCCCCACATCCCCTCCAACATTCATCATTATTTGTTCCTGTCATCTTAGCCAATCTGACAGGTGTGTAGTGGTATCTCAGAGTGGTCTTAATTTGCATTTCTCTGATCAGTAGTGATTTGGAACACTCTTTCATGTGAGTGGATATAGTTTCAATTTCTTCCTCTGAGAATTGTCTGTTCATATCCTTTGACCATTTATCAATTGGAGAATGGTTCGGTTTCTTATAAATTAGGGTCAGTTCTCTATATATTTTGGAAATGAGACCTTTGTCAGAACCTTTGTTTTTAAAAATATTTTCCCAATTTGTTACTTCCCTTCTAATCTTGTTTGCATTAGTATTATTTGTACAGAAACTTTTTAGTTTGATGTAATCAAAATCTTCTATTTTGTGATCAATAATGATTTCTAGTTCTCCTCTGGTCATAAATTCCTTCCTCCTCCACAAGTCTGAGAGGTAGATTATCCTCTGTTCCTCTAATCTATTTATGATCTCCCTCTTTATGCCTAAATCATGGATCCATTTTGATCTTATCTTGGTATATGGTGTTAAGTGTGGATCCATATCTAATTTCTGCCATACTAATTTCCAGTTTTCCCAACAGTTTTTTCCGAATAATGAATTTTTATCCCTAATGTTGGAATCTTTGGGTTTGTCAAAGATTAGATTGCTATAGATGTACCCTTTTTTGTCCTTTGTATCTAATCTGTTCCACTGATCTACCGGTCTATTTCTTAGCCAATACCAAATGGTTTTGGTGACTGCTGCTATATAATATAGCTTTAGATCAGGTACACTTAGACCACTTTCCTCTGAGTTTTTTTTTTTTTTTTCATTAGTTCCCTTGCAATTCTCGACCTTTTATTCTTCCATATGAATTTTGTTGTTATTTTTTCTAGGTCATTGAAATAGTTTCTTGGGAGTCTGATTGGTATAGGACTAAATAAATAGATTAGTTTGGGTAGTATTGTCATCTTTATTATATTCGCTCGGCCTATCTAAGAGCACTGAATGTCTTTCCAATTATTAAAATCTGATTTTATTTTTGTGGCAAGTGTTTTGTAATTTTTCTCATATAATTCCTGAATTTTCTTTGGTAGATGGATTCGAAAATACTTTATACTCTCAACATTTGTTTGGAATGGAATTTCTCTTTGTATCTCTTGCTGTTGCATTTTGTTAGTGATATATAAAAATGCCAAGGATTTATGTGGATTTATTTTGTATCCTGCCACTTTGCTGAAATTTTGAATTATTTCTAGTAGCTTTTTAGCAGAGTCTTTGGGGTTCTCTAAGTATACCATCATGTCATCTGCAAAAAGTGATAGTTTAATTTCCTCATTTCCTACTCTAATTCCTTGAATCTCTTTCTCGGCTCTTATTGCCGAGGCTAGCGTTTCTAGTATTATATTGAATAGTAATGGTGATAGTGGGCAACCTTGTTTCACTCCTGATCTTACTGGAAAAGGTTGCAGTTTATTTCTATTGCATATTAGGCTTACTGAAGGTCTTAAATATATGCTCCTGATTATTCTAAGGAATAGTCCATTTATTCCTATACTCTCAAGAGTTTTTAGTAGGAATGGATGTTGGATTTTGTCAAATGCTTTTTCTGCATCTATTGAGATGATCATATGGTTCTTATTAATTTGATTATTAATATGGCCAAGTATATTAATAGTTTTCCTAATATTAAACCAGCCATGCATTCCTGGAATAAATCCTACTTGATCATAATGTATTATCCTGGAGATGATTTTCTGAAGTCTTTTTGCTAATATCTTATTTAAGATTTTAGCATCAATATTCATTAAGGAGATTGGTTTATAATTTTCTTTCTCAGTTTTCGATCTACCTGGTTTAGGTATCAGTATCATGTCTGTGTCATAAAAGGAGTTTGGTAGGACTCCTTCATCCCCTATTTTTTCAAATAATTTATATAACATTGGGGATAATTATTCTTTAAATGTTTGGTAGAATTCACATGTGAATCCATGTGTCCCTGGGATTTTTTCCTGGGGAGTTGATTAATAGCTTCTTCTATTTCTTTTTCTGAAATGGGACTATTTAAGCAATTTATCTCCTCCTCTGTTAATCTAGGGAGCCTATATTTTTGGAGGAAGTCATCCATTTCACTTAAGTTATCAAATTTATTGGCATAAAGTTGGGCAAAGTAACTCCTTATTATTTCTCCAATTTCTTCTTCATTGGTGGAAAGATCCCCCTTTTCATTTGTAAGACTATCAATTTGATTTTCCTCTTTCTTTTTTTTTTTATCAAATTTACCAAAGGTTTATCTATTTTATTGGCTTTTTCATAAAACCAACTCTTGGTTTTATTTATTAATTCAATAGTTTTTTTACTTTCAATTTTATTGATTTCTCCTTTTAATTTTTGTATTTCGAGTTTAATTTTTGGTTGGGGGTTTATAATTTGGTCTTTTTCTAGCCTTTTAAGTTGTAAGCCCAATTCGTTAATCTTCTCTTTCTCTATTTTCTTCAAATAAGCCTCTAAAGATATAAAATTTCCCCTTATTACTGCTTTAGCTGCATCCCAAAGATTTTGATATGATGTCTCATCATTGTCATTATCTTGGGTGAAATTATTAATTGTTTCTATAATTTGCTCTTTCACCCAGTCATTCTTTAAGATGAGATTATTCAGTTTCCATTTACTTTTTGGTCTATTTACCCCTAACTTTTTACTGAATGTAGCTTTTATTGCATTGTGATCTGAGAAGAAGGCATTTATTATTTCTGCCTTCCTGCATTTAATTTTGAGATCTTTATGTCCTAATATATGGTCTATTTTTGTATAGGATCCATGAACTGCTGAGAAGAAAGTATATTCCTTTCTATTGCCATTCAGTTTTCTCCAAAGGTTTATCATACCTAGTTTTTCTAATGATCTATTTATTTTTTAATTTCTTTCTTGTATGATTTGTGGTTTGATTTATCTAAATCTGAGAGTGCAAGGTTGAGATCTCCCACTATTATAGTTTTACTGTCTATTTCTTCTTGCATTTCTCTTAACTTTTCCTTTAGAAAGTTAGATGCTATACCACTTGGTGCATATATGTTTAGTATTGATATGGCTTCATTATTTATGCTACCTTTCAGCAGGATATAGTTTCCTTCCTTATCTTTTTTAACGAGATCTACTTCTGCTTTTGCTTGATCTGAGATAAGGATAGCTACCCCTGCTTTTTTGGCTTTACCTGAAGCATAATAGGCTCTGTTCCAACCTTTTACCTTTATTCTGTATGTATCTCCCTGCTTTAAGTGTGTTTCCTGTAGACAACATATTGTAGGGTTCTGCTTTTTGATCCAATCTGCTATCCGTCTCCGTTTGATGGGATCGTTCATCCCATTTACATTTACAGTTAAAATTAATAATTCTGTATTTCCTGCCATCGTATTATCCCCAGATTATGCTTTTTTCCCTTGACCCCTCTGATCCCCCTCCCCGATATTTAATTTACAGACCCCCCTTGTGACGCGCAACCCTCCCTCTTTTTTTTTTTTTAGGATCCCTCCCCCCTCCCTCCAAGTCCCTTCACTTATTCTCCTTTTCCTTTTCCCTTTTCCTCTCCCCCATTTTAATGAGGTGAGAGAAAATTCTCTGAAAAACAAATATGTTAATTATTTACTCTTTGAGCCTCTCCTGATGAGAGTAAGATTCACACAATGATTCTCTCCATCACTAAGTTCCCTCAGATATGGTGTATTTTCTATGCCTCTTCCTGGGATGTAGTTTCCCTCTTTTTATCATTCCTTCCCCTTTTTCTGAACCGACCTCCTTGCCTTTACTACACCCCCCTTTTTTTTCTTTTATATCAGTAAAATCAAATTATCCTTGAGTATTTTTTATATACCCACAACAGAGCTACAGTTCTCAAGGGTTCTGTGTACCTTTTTCTGTTTCTCTTCAGTCTTGTGGCTGTAGATCAAATTTTTTGTTTAAGTCTGGTTTTTTTCTTAGAAACATATAGAATTCCTCTGTTTCATTGAATGACCATCTTCTTCCATGGAAAAAGATGCTAAACTTAGCTGGGTAGTTCATTCTTGGTTGCAGTCCTTGATCTTTTGCCTTACGGAATATCAGGTTCCAGGCCCTTCTATCTTTTAATGTAGAGGCAGCCAGATCTTGGGTGACCCTTATTGTGGCACCTTGGTATTTAAATTGTTTTTTTCTAGCTGCTTGCAGGATTTTCTCCTTTGTGTGGTAATTCTGCAGCTTAGCCACTATATTCCGTGATGTTCTTTTGTTAGGGTCTATTTCAGAAGGAGTTCGATGAATTCTTTCCACATCTACTTTCCCTTCTGTTTCTATTATCTCTGGACAGTTCTCTTTGATAATTTCCTGTAAAATAGAATCTAGGCTCTTTTTTTGGTCATAGTTTTCTGGAAGTCCAATAATCTGCAGATTATCTCTCCTAGATCTATTTTCCAGGTGTATAGATTTTCCCAGTAAGTATTTGACGTTGTTCTCCAGCTTCTCATTTTTTTTTTTTTTTTTTGTTTTTGTTTTGTTTGACTGATTCTTGGGTTCTCTGCGAATCATTCATTTCTATTTGTTCCATCCTGACTTTTAAGGAGTTATTTTCTTCTTTCACAGTTTTTAGTTCTTTTTGTAAATGCCCAATTTCGTTTTTAAATGAATTATTTTGCTCTATTGAATTTTTTTCCATTTCCCTAATTTTTTTTTTGAGAATTATTTTCTTTTTCCAATTCAGAAATTCTATTTTCTTGAGACTTTTTTATCTTTTCCAATTCAGAAATCCTACTTTCCTGTGTTTGTTTTTAACCTTTTCTAATTCATAAATTTTGTTTCCCTGCATCTCCTGTGAATTCTTTATTTTTTCCAACTCCAATTTCAGGACGTTGTTATTCTCTATCATAGCTTCCCTTTCCTTTCCCCATTTTTCTTCAATCTCCCTTAATTTTTTAAGAGTTTCTTCTAGGAGAGAGTTATGTGATGGGGGGCAGGAATCATTCCCCTTTAGGTTGTTATCTGCTGATTCTCTGCTGTTAACTTCCTCGCGGTTGGATACCCGCTCTTTCTCTGTGTAGAAGGAATCTATAGTTTTTCTGGCTTTTTTGTTCATATTTAAAAAATCTTTTGGGGTCTGTCCCTGGGGTAGGAAATTATTTATTTACTTCTTTACCAGCTTCCTCCCAGACAGAATGGATGCAGCGGCTCCTGCGCCTGAGCTAAGATAGAGCTCTGGGAGAGAGTTCCCCACCCCCTCCCTGGAAGTGCCTCAGAGGTGATTAGCACTGCTGTGCCCCGAGGGCGCTGAACAGTAAAGGCAGCACAAAGCCCAGCCTATGCTTCCCGGTGGGGCGTGGATGTCTGCAACAGGTGATGTGAAAAGCCCCTGTGCTCAAACTGGAAGTGTCTGCCAGAAACCACAGTCCCTACTTCAAAGCTTCTGCTTCTCTGGGATTTCCTGGAGCTGAGTTCCACTCCCTCCAGCTAAACTAGGCTGTGTGTGTTGCCTTGGGCCGTATCTGCCCACTTGTCAATCTCTTAACTATTCTCAGGTGGTAGCTGAGGCCACACCCCCTGGTGCCGAGATCTGCTGAGTCACCTCCAGGATCAGGGAAAATTTGAGTTTTTAAAGTATTTTAGCTTTCTCCTCTGAACTGTTAAATAATTAGCAGAGAAGAGCTAATAGTCTGTGCCAGATTCCTTTATCTCAGTGGCTTCTCTGATCCCAGAGCCCTACCAGCGCGATCGGCAGAGTATGCTATCACCCAGCCGTCTGTGCTGGCCTCTCTTCTTCCTCCCCTGGGGACTGACCTTTTCTGTTGAAACTCCAGATTCTCTTCAGCTGGTAAGTCGTGCTTCCAGTCCTTGTGGTATCTATCAGTCCTGGGCTAATTCTGAGACTTAATTTATCTGATTGGTTGTGAGGGAGTGAAGACATTCAAAGAGTCGTGTGTTTCTTCTCCGCCTTCTTGGCTCCGCCCCAAAATAGACAAACTCTTAGTAAACCTGATTAAAAAAAGGAAAGAGAAAAAGCAAATTGTTATTCTTGAAAATGAAAAGGGAGAATTCACCACAAATGAAGAGGAAATTAGAACAATAGTTAGGAGCTACTTTGCTCAACTTTATGCCAATAAATTCTATAACTTATATGAAATGGAAGAATACCTTCAAAAATATAGCTTACCCAGATTAATAGAGGAAGAAGTAAGTAGTCTAAATAGTCCCATCTCAGAAAAAGAAATAGACCAAGCAATTAACCAAGTTCCTAAGAAAAAGTCCCCAGGACAAGATGGATTTACAGGTGAATTTTACCAAACATTTAAAGAACAACTAACTCCAATGCTATGTAAACTATTTGAAAAAATAGGGATTGAAAGAGTCCTACCAAATTCCTTCTATGACACAGACATGGTACTGATACCTAAACCAGGTAGATCGAAAACGGAGAAAGAAAACTATAGACCAATTTCCTTAATGAATATTGATGCTAAAATCTTAAATAAGATATTAGCAAATAGACTTCAGAAAATCATCCCCAGGATAATACACTATGACCAAGTGGGATTTATACCAGGAATGCAGGGCTGGTTTAATATTAGAAAAATTATTAGTATAATTGACCATATTAATAATCAAATTAATAAAAACCATATGATCATCTCAATAGATGCAGAAAAAGCATTTGATAAAATCCAACATCCATTCCTACTAAAAATGCTTGAGAGTGTAGGAATAAATGGACTATTCCTTAAAATAATAAGGAGCATATATTTAAAACCTTCAGTAAACATCATATGTAATGGTGATAAACTAGAACCTTTCCCTGTAAGATCAGGAGTGAAACAAGGTTGCCCACTATCAGCATTACTATTCAATATAGTACTAGAAACTCTAGCCTCGACAATAAGAGCCGAGAAAGAGATTCAAGGAATTAGAGTAGGAAATGAAGAAATCAAATTATCACTTTTCACAGATGACATGATGGTATACTTAGAGAACCCCAAAGACTCTGCTAAAAAGCTATTAGAAATAATTCAAAATTTTAGCAAAGTTGCAGGATACAAAATAAATCCACATAAATCCTCAGCATTTTATACATTACCAACACAATCCAACAGCAAGAGATACAAAGAGAAATTCCATTCAAAATAACAGTCGATAGTATAAAATATTTGGGAATATATCTACCAAAGGAGAGTCAGGAACTATATGAGCAAAATTACAAATCACTTGCCACAAAAATAAAGTCAGATTTAAATAATTGGAAAGACATTCAGTGCTCTTGGATAGGCCGAGCGAATATAATTAAGATGACAATACTCCCTAAACTAATCTATTTATTTAGTGCTATACCAATCAGACTTCCAAGAAACTATTTTAATAACCTAGAAAAAATAACAACAGAATTCATATGGAACAACAAAAGGTCGAGAATTTCAAGGGAAGTAATGAAAAAAAAAATTAAGTGAAGGTGGTCTAGCTGTACCTGATCTAGAACTGTATTATAAAGCAACAGTCACCAAAACCATTTGGTATTGGCTAAGAAATAGACTAGTTGATCAGTGGCATAGGTGAGGTTCACAGGGCAAGATAGTGAATAAAAGTAGCAATCTAGTGTTTGAGAAACCCAACGATCCCAATTTTTGGGATAAGAATACATTATTTGACAAAAACTGCTGGGAAAACTGGAAATGAGTATGGCAGAAACTAGGCATGGACCCACATTTAACACCACATACTAAGATTAGATCAAAATGGGTCCAAGATTTAGGCATAAAGAACGAAATCATAAATAAATTGGAGGAACATGGGATGGTTTACCTCTCAGACTTGTGGAGGAGGAAGGAGTTTGTGTCCAAGGGAGAACTAGAGACCATTATTGATCACAAAATAGAAAATTTTGATTACACCAAATTAAAAAGTTTCTGCACAAACAAAACTGATGCAAACAAGATTAGAAGGGAAGTAACAAATTGGGAAAACATTTTTACAGTTAAAGGTTCTGATAAAGGCCTTATCTCCAAAATATACAGAGAATTGACTTTAATTTATAAGAAATCAAGGCATTCTCCAATTGATAAATGGTCAAAGGATATGAACAGACAATTTTCAGATGATGAAATTAAAACTATTTCCACTCATATGAAAGAGTGTTCCAAATCACTATTGATCAGAGAAATGCAAATTAAGACAACTCTGAGGTATCATTACACACCTGTCAGATTGTCTAAGATGACAGGAACAAATAATGATGAATGTTGGAGGGGCTGTGGGAAAACTGGGACACTGATGCATTGTTGGTGGAGTTGTGAAAGAATCCAACCATTCTGGAGAGTAATCTGGAATTATGCCCAAAAAGTTATCAAAATGTGCATATCCTTTTACCCAGCCATACTACTACTGGGCTTATATACCAAGGAAATACTAAAAAAGGGAAAGGGACCTGTATGTGCCAAAATGTTTGTGGCAGCCCTTTTCATAGTGGCTAGAAGCTGGAAGATGAATGGATGTCCATCAATTGGAGAATGGTTGGGTAAATTATGGTATATGAATGTTATGGAATATTATTTTTCTGTAAGAAATGACCAACAGGAGAAATACAGAGAGGTTTGGAGAGACTTATGTCAACTGATGCTGAGTGAAACAAGCAGAAGGAGAAGATCATTATACACTTCAACAATGATACTGTACGAGGATATATGCTGATGGAAGTGGATATCTTCAACATAGAGAAGAGCTAATCCAATTCCAATTGATTAATGCTGGACAGAATCAGCTACATACAGAAAAGGTACACTGGGAAATGAGTGTAAACTGTTATTTTTACCTTCTGAATCCAATTCTTCCTGTGCAACAAAAAATTCGGTTCTACACACATATATTGTTTCTAGAATATACTGTAATATATTTAAAATGTATAAGACTGCCTGCCATCTGGGGGAGGGTGTTGGGGGAGGAAGGGAAAAAAATCTGAATAGAAGTAAGTGCAAGGGACAATGTTGTAAAAAATTACCCGTTCATATATACTGTCAAAAAAAAGTCATAATTATAAAATAAAATAAAAATTAAATTATAAAAAAAAAGAATGGATCATGAAACTCCCAAAGATGTTTCATTTTAAACATTTAACTATTTATAAAGTTTATTCAAACTCCACTGTTGTTTTATTACTTTTCTTTTAAATTTTGGCCAAGTCACTTAATTTGCTTGAGCATCAATTTTCTCAACTTAAAAAAGGAGTTTGAATTAGTTGATTCAGCTCTAGACCTACAATCAGGACATTGAGATTCTTATCCTTCTGTTCTTGAATTTCCAAGGAACAATGCTTGTCTTGAATACTTTTATTACTGCTTCTTATATAGTTATTTTGAGCCATGATACATTGCATTGTTAATGAGTTGTAGCTAACTTTTTGGACTGAAAATCAAAATATATCTGCATTAGTTGGTATAGTCCAGATCAAACCATTTAATCTTATTCATCAGTTCCTAGTGTACCAATTAAACAGAAGGAGATATAGGAAAAAAAGTCACTAAATCTGTGACTAAAACTCCTGGAAATCAGTTGTATCAGTACAAAGCACAATATCTTACAGATTCAAAGGTAATGTCCTGGAGGACTCTATAATCAATGTAAAAGGAAAAAAAGGAGAAAGGGGAAAAATAGTAAACACGTTTTCAAATAATCCTTGTAATGGCATGCTGGGAATTCACAGAGGAATTAGATTTACACTAAAATGTTTCAAAGATCAATGTTTAAGAAAATATAGGTATTGCTTTTCAGTTTTAGAATTCCTACAAGAGACATTATCTATTGGAGATTAAGTCCATAAATTTAAGCCAAGAAATTTTAATGTCCAATTGTTTAAATACTAGATTAAAAAGATTAATAGGAGGCAAAAATTAAGAAAGAAAAGTGTTTTCTTGTGCATCCATGTATTTTTGTTAAGTAGTTTCATGAACTCTATTTGCTGTAGTCATTTTGTAGCAGGAGAATTAGTCAAGTAATATGAAGTCCATATTGATTTTTCTCATGGTTTCTCTATTCCCTACATCAATGGTGACAAATTCAAATAGAGAGGGAAACTAAACCATACATGAAGCTCCCTGAATGCTACATATTGACTTAGAAAAAACACAAATTAGCATTATTCATGCTTTATTGTATTTTTATTTATTTTATTAAATATTTTCCAATCACATTTTAATTTAATTTGGGCAGTACTGCTTCCTGTAGGGTATTTGACACCTGTTCTCTTATCATTCTCACAATTGTCTCTTTTGAAGCAATTTTTTCTTGGAGAAAACCCAAATAAAATATATATTTGTTCATAAAGTCTAGAGTTGTAGCTCTAAGGAGTCATAATTCTAGGAATGATTATCAAATTGTTCTGAGGGACGGCGATATCTAGCAACAATATATATTAATAAACTGGTGCCTTTGTTCTGTTCTGAAGAAGAAACATTCTTTAACCAAAGATACAGAAATGCTGTCATAATATGATGTAAGCCCACAATTTACACCATGTTTTTCACTGCAATGCCATCTCACATTTCATGGGATCTGCTGTGTATTCCTAGTCAGCTCTCTAAACATAATAACCATTCACTCTCTTAATTACTCTTGTATTGGACAAGGAGTTTCAGGTGTTCAACATTATGTTTAACAAGCATTTCTTCAAAATGAATACATTGTGAAGGTTTCTATAACAATAAAAAAAATTTCCCATAGTGTGCAGCAGGTAATTATTTTTTCAGAAGTTGAGTTGTGCAATAATCCTTGTGTAAACAAGACATTCCTATGCCTTTTTGTTAATGACTATTAATTAATTTTTGCCTTGATGTAATGCAAAAAAAATCCTTGGGAAGCTGTGGATTGCATGAAATATTAAACACATTGTGAAGGTTTCAGAGCACCACTGAATGATAACAAAAGTGGGCATTGATAAGCTTTTAATTGTAACCCATTCAATTGAGCTTCTCTGTTTTCATAACATGTTGTTTTCATTTTTTATCTGTCAGTTTTTAATATAGCTGTTAATTGAAAATAGAAATGAAGAGCATGAACACTATTTTCCCAATTGTATACTCAGTTTGTCCAGAAAGACAAACATTTATGAAATAATAGTTATATTGCTTTTTCAAGACTTCCAAAAATAACAATATGGAATTAAATGAGGGAAGGAGAGTAGTATTGGAAATTACTAAACATCATGGCAAGCAAACATTGTCTAAGCTTTAAGCAGGAGGTGAGGAACCAGGAGGTACTGTTTTTGTAACAAATGCAATTGTGAGATGAAGCTATCCTCTTATCATCCAATGGTTAAGCCAGAAAGTGAGGAAATTGATGTAGCTCACAATTATTATAGTGTAAAAAAGAAAATAGACAAAAGAAGAGGTTACTTGGACATGGTGGGATGTCTCTTTTTTAAATGTATAACTTAGTTGACTTTGTCCTAAAGATATTATGAGTATAAGTATACTATAAAGCGAAAATAGCAATAAAAGCAACCTATATTTGCTTATCTATAGGATTCAAAACAATGTCCCATATTATGCACTTTTGTAAAATCCTTCTCAATAGTAAAATTACAGAACCTAATCCTGTTGATTTACATAATCATGTACTGCTATTGGGCAGGACCTGCAAATTATGTGATTCCTCTTAGAATTCACCCAATTTTATGGCATACCTGAATTCTGTCCGTATCATTACCTCCTCCATATGTGGCCATTCATCTCCTGCTTGGAGGGCTAAAAATGACTACATTATACTGAAGAATACACAGCCCATTCAACTGCACCTTCATTTAGAAATCTTGCCTTCTCTGTCTTTCAGAGGGACCTTTTAATTGATTTTCTGGGGAAAAATGGAATTAAATTAAAAATGCTCAGAGCCATTGTAAGAGAAGTATGCATCCTCAGAATTAGCAAGGGTGTGCTAAACTATCACAGTACAAATCTGGACTCCAGGACATTCTTTTTCTGCTAATAGCCACTTCTGAAGAGCCTTAGTTCTTGTCAGAAAAGAGGCAATTTAATGCTAGCATAAGATGAATGATTATTTCATACTATATCTAAATCACAGGAAGAATTTTAAGATATTAGCTACTTGGTCCAGTTTTCTGCCTTCAGGTAAATAAATGCTAAAGCAAATGGTTATGAGCAAATTCTCTCTCTCTCTCTCTCTTTCTCTCTCTCTCTCTCTCTCTCTCTCTCTCTCTCTCTCTCTCTCTCTCTCTCTCTCTCTGTTTCTCTCTCTGTTTCTTTCTCTCTCCTCTCTTTCTTTCTGTCTCTCATTTATAGAAATTTCAGCATTGCTACATCCTACTGTTTTATTGTCATAGCCAAGAAGCTATCCAACTGAAATTTCTCCTTTAATTTAAACTCATTTCCTTTTATTCCATTTTCCATATGCCTTTCTTTGTCCCTAGTATGTACACCAGTATTCTGAACTCAGTGGGCACTCAAAGAAATGTTTACTACTTGGGGTAATGAAAAAGGGGGAGGTTGGAATTCAATCAACCTTTTCTAGGGCAAAATTTAACATTTATTATTTAAGAAAATAACCAAATCTAAAATTTAAAAACATGAGTCACATAATAAGAAACATGGATATCCAAGGTATTAATTTATTTTAGAATTATTTATTCATAAAATCTTGGAAATGTTTTAATAGGAAGGGGCTTCTAATAGATCTACTCCTCTAGTATAATCACTGAAAACTATAATTGTTATAATAGCAGAAGAATAGAGTTTTAGATTTAGATGTGTTTTAGTACCATAACTGGGGTCTATACACATGACACACTTTTCAATTTGATTCGCATTCTTAAATTGATTAAAGTGATTTTCCTAGGTTCACAAAGCAAGTAAATGTCTCAAGTCAGTTTTAAAATCAGAATAAGGAGTCTTCCTGATTCCATGCATTACTGAGCTGTCCTTTTCAAAATCTAGACAATCAAACAATTTAAGGCAAGATTTGCAGTTTATACTGATTGCCAAGCTGTAATGCTAACAAATTTTAAGTTATCTTAGAGGGAAGGTGTTAACATTGATGGAGATTGGTTGGAGAAGCTTTTTTGTAAAAGATGCAGCTTTTAGCTGAGGCATAAAGGCATATAGGAAAACTAGGTAAGAAATGAAGAGGAACAAAATTCTAGAGACTGACTTCCATCAGTGAATATATACAGAATCAAGACATGATTATCTTATGGATAGAGTTTCAATAAGGATTGTTCATTATCATTATATTGTGGAATATTAAATTGTACATAACTTTCTCAGGGTTTAACCACAAAAGGTAGGAGAAGAATGAAGAAGATCTGAGTATTTTTGTAGTGACATGGATATAGCAGAATTATGGTAGGTTTTTTGGAGTAATAAAAATGTTTGGAAAAACCACTGTGTTGAATGGGAAAATGAATTGATTAGGAAGATATAAAAGGATTACTTATCTTCAATGAGAGCCACTTTGAGGTTATGTAATATACAATTTTAGTGGATCCATTCAGTAAGCACAATTTTGTACTTTTCTCCATCTTCATTCAGCAGCACATGAATAGAAGTGAAACAGTGATAGAATGGAGGTGAGTCTAGGCAAAATAGGATAAGTAGTAGAAAATAATGTAGAGGTAAATTCATTTACTAAAAAAAAATCAAGATAGGGAAAAAGGAAAGTGTTGCTGCTGTAAGGGTGATGACTTAAAAAACAACTGAAGAATGAAGGGAATCAAGCATCACAATGAAGACAAAGAGCATATTTATGTGTTATAAGACACAGAGAAAAAAATGGAATAACAAATTATAAAGGTCAGATAAAATAATTTCTCGGTTAAAGAACCTGCAAGGGAACCCTTGGCATAGCATAACCTATTGACAACATTATATCTATTTCTGCATTTAATTGAGATGACATGGATCATGAGAAATAAGTAAATCGAAGGATTGAAAATGTAGTTTCCTTGAAGGAATATTAATATCAAGATTGAAGTTTCCATGAAGGTAGTGTTTGAGGAGGAAAAATGACTATGTTTAAGGATCTGAACTCATTGAGTAAAGACGACTTCACTGTGCTACCTAACTGCCTCTTTAACAATTGCTCGATGAAGCACTGGAATACTTATTCAACTGTCCTTGAAACCCTCTATTGTTAGTGAAGTCACTAAAACCCAAACCATCCTGTTTAATTGTTTTTTTTTTTGTTGTTGTTGTTGTTGTTTGTTTGTTTGTTTTTTGAAAAATTGAAAGACTACCCAAAAAAGAGCTTATATTAATTATATTTTATACAAATTTATTTGTTAGGAATATTTATTCTTTATATTGAAGGAGAATCTTATTTTTTTTAATCTCATTAATTACAGCTCTGCCCAGTAAATAAGTCTAAGGTTTTTTTTTTTTTTCCATTTTATGCTTCTTCTATTTCTCTATTCTGCTTAATGGCCTCATCTCTCCATTCCTTTTCCTTATACTTTTAGAGGAAAAGGAGGTGCTCCTTGCTGAAACTAACAAATTTGTGTTATTTCTCTCTCTCTCCCTCTTCTCCCTGTCTCTGGCTCTAGCTTTTTGTCTCTATGTCTCTGTGTCTGTCTCTGTTTCTGTCTCTGTCTGTCTCCATCTTTGTCTCTTTCTCTATGTTTGCATTTTTCTATTTTTCTCTCTTTCCTAAGATTATGAGATCCTTTGTATAATTATAAGGTTTTTGAAAGTAAGGATCATTTGTTGGTATTGAATGGAATACACAGTTAATGATATTAATTTAGGAGATTATTTTTAAATAAAAAGTAGCTATAAAATGTGAAAATAACATATTGTGTATATTACATGGTATCTGATACATTGTTTATATATCATATAAATAATGGAATAGCTGTGAGTTAGCATAGCAATGAGAATATTTTTTACAAAAGGTTTCATAGTAAGAAAAAAAATTGACTTAGGTTGTATATTTGACATTTACTGGGTGACTTTCAGAACCCTATTTACATTAGAAGTACCTTGGGTACCTTTTTAATACTATCAGTTGCAGAGCAGTAATTGATCTCTATTAATAGAAGTAATTTTTTCACTGATTGTTCCCTGTGGTAATATAATCTCAAATCTTAGATCTGCATGCTGCTAATCTAACCCCACCAAAAAAATCTATTCTGATAATTCATTGGGCCATGGAGATGATTCTGGGTACTTGAAGGTTATACCAGTAAAAACATAAGTGCCATTACATCTTACCAAAATGTAAAGATGTTGACTAGGGGACAAACTTAATGTTTTGTCTATTATCAGGAAGTATTCTAATTAAGATAGATTTATCACAAAGGAGTTAGCCACAAGTTATTGATTATTTATTTATTTATTTATTTGCTTGGTGTGTTCAGGGGTGGAATGACAAGGTTATGGATAGAACACTTCATAAAATCATGACATTTTCTGCTAAGCTATTAAGGATTTATAATTAATTGTCCATGTGGGAAGTTTTCCCATGAAGGCAGGATGATACCAAGCAAAGAATGATGCATTTAATCAGAGAATCTGAGTTTGAATCTCAAGTCTAATATTTACTAGATCTATGTCTTATGACAAATAGCTTAACCTCTCTGGGACTTTGTTTTCTTACACCTAAAATGATAGGATTAGACTAGATAGTCTTCTAAATTTTTTTACACACTAAATCTATGATCTTATCAATTATCATGGAATCTCAAATTCTTTTTGAATATCAAATCTTATCTAACAATCATCTAACAACATAATTTTTTTGTGAGTACAAAGAACACACACACATACTTGACAATATTAATCAATGCTCAGCAAATTTGAAGCTTGTGCCTTTTCATAATACTGTTATTATCCATTTCAGAGTTTTTTAAATAAACTCTTTGACTTAGCACTGCTAATATACAAAAATATATTTAAAACCAACAATTATTTGACCAGGGAACACACACACACACACACACACACACACACACACACACACACACACAAATAAAAATGTCAGAAGTACTTTCTAAGCTTAGCAAGGATAGTTTTCATGTATGAATGACATCTCAAGAAGACAAGATCCATTAGTTAAATAAATAAACCATTATTTTGGGAACAGAAGTGTCCATAGAAGATAACTACAGATTTTCTGATCATTAATGGATAGTAGTCACTATATTAACTTTAAGGAATTATGTGATATGCAAGTCAATGTCCATAATAAGAAAGAATAATTAGGAATTTAACTAATTACTATCTGCTTATATTTCAGAAGGAGGTAATTGTATACCAATTATGAAGTTTGTTAATGCTAAAAAAAAACTACTGGTATTGTATAATCCTCCATTTTATGTTTTGTCAACTTTATGAGTTTATATTTTTTAAAAAGGAAACAACTGTGTTCCTGGCATAATGTGTGACTTTAGTTAATGTATAATCATATGACAGATATTTAAATGAATAGAAATGAAATGAATTGCATTCTGTGTTGTATACTCTTAGTGCCTCAAGAATAAATTTTAAATGTTTCTTCATATTATACAATTTTTTAAAAACTTGTTCTATCTTAACTTTCCATTCACATCAGACATTGCATCACCTACAACACCTTATGACAACATTGTGTTGGCATTCTTACTATCTTCATATCTCATCGTCCTGACATTTTTTATTGATTTTCCTTTTGCTGGAATACATTGTCTTGGCATCAGCCTTATAGAATCCTTCCCTTCCTCACTTTGTGCAACTCAATCAGCATCTCCTATAGGAAACATTCCCAGAACCCCTCCAATTGTTAAGTACATTCCTTTTCAGACTATCTTGTATTGAATAATTTGTGTATATTATCTCTAGATTTATTCTACATATACTTATGCATACCGTTGTTGTTTATCTATTAGAATGTAAGGTCTTTACAAATAAATACTCTTTAATTCATTGCATTTATATCCCCAAGATTTAATATGATATCTGATATAAAATAGACAAGATTATTTTTTTTTGATTTGTTGATAGCCTTTAATTGGCATTCAGCTTTATTTATAGCACCATTCAAATAGAAATGCTCTATTCAAAGTTAATAATAATTTCTTAATTGCCAAGTCTAATGGTCTTTTTAAAAGTCTTCATCCTTCTTGAACTCTGCAGCTTTTGATACTTTTGCTCATCCTTTGATTCTCTCTCTCTCTTCTCTAAGTTTTCACATTAATGATGCTATTTCTCCTCCTTCCTATAGAACTCTTCCTTTTAGTTTTTGCTAGATTTTCATCCAAGTTATGTTCACTAACCATTAAGTGTACTAAAAAGGTCTTTTATATTGATTTTTATTCTCTTCTCACTCGTTATTTTTCTTGGTGATCTCATGACTCAAAAATTTAATTATCATCTTAATGATGATTTTCAAATCTACTTATTTAGCTCTCTTGGATTTTCCAAAAGTTTAAGTCTAACCAGATTACATTTGCTACTCAGTGAACTCCAGTGGTTTTCTATCACATTCAGGGTCTAATTTAAAATCCTCTGTTTTGTAGTCAATGTTCTTCATTACTTGCCCTCAAATCATCTTTACAGTTTTCTTATACTTAATATCACACACACACACACACACACACACACACACACACACACACACACACACTATTGTGATCAAAGGATATTTACATTTTCATTGTATTTTGAACAAAAATACTCCAACTCTTGAATCTAGTTTTTTTTTTTTTTCTGGCTATCTGATACCTGAAATACTTTACATCCCATTTCTATCTTTTGACTTTCTTTAAGCTAAAAAATCCACCTTCTATATAAAGCCTTTCTGAAGCCCACTTAATTCTAGGTTCTTCCTTTTTTGATTATTATTTATCCTGAATATAGTTTATTTGTCCATAGTTGTTTTTATGTGACTCCCCCATTAGACTGTGAGCTCCTTGATAATAAAGGGTGCCTTTCTTAATATTTGTAACTCCATTGTGAAAAATATTGAATACAAAACAGAAGATTTTAAATTAGATTACTACATTACTACATAAAAATAGTACAGAATTAAAAAAAACATTTTTTTTTTTTTTTTTTGTGGAGGCAATTGGGGTTGAGTGACTTGCTTAGGGTCACATAACTAGGAAGTTTTAAGTATCTGAGACCAGATTTGAACTCAAGTTCTCCTGATTTCAGGGCCAATTCTCTATCCACTGCACCACCTAGCTGCCCCCCCAAAAACACTTAACTAAAGAGTAATACTTAAGAGTGAATTTCAATATCAATGAAATAAAGAGAAAGCATTTTCATAATTTTTTTAAAAATATTGTGTACAATAACTGCAACCTAATTAGGTCTTTTTAATTGTCTGTTATACAAATGTTTATGTGTGTATACAAAACTATTTATAAATTGATATAGACATATAAGTTTGAATTCAAGTGTTCTCTATTTTGAGTCTGGTTGCTTTGGATATAAACCACTGTCTGCTTATAAACTTTACAATGGGATTCATAGAAGAATAGAGACAACCATGAATATAGAATCAAAGGAAATATGTATGAAATTGGGCTCTTTTCCTATGTACATAATCTTGGGGAAGTGACTTAATCATTATGTGCAACACTATGATCAATTTTCCTTATTTCTTCATTTGTAAAATTAAAAAAAAAAACTAAATAATATCCATCCTCCTCTGAATTATCAGATCCTACATAAATAAGGGTCACTGTTTTCTCAGAGTAAGAGAGATTATGTTGAAATAATTTTGCAAGTCAGGAAAAGAAAAAAGAAAAAGAAGATAATAAATGTATTCATTTAATATGTTTCAGGAAGATCATTATGTCAGCATTCATTCACGACAAGCCCAAGGGATTTAACTATAAGATCTATACAAAGGACAGAATAAACCAAAGTGGAGTATGCTTACTCTAACTTTAATTTCATTCATTAAGTTCTCAGTGAATAACTGTATTGTAGGAAGCTATACAACCTCTAACCCTAGTTAGTCACTCAAAGTTCTGATGTGATTTCCTCAAGAAAATCCAATTTGTCTACCATTTTAGCTTTCAGGGAATGATCTATTCTGTTACACTTTAAGATACAAACCAATAATAAAATGATTGAAGATATGTATGACAATGTATTATCAAAATAAGTATTTTATTAGTGAATAAAGCACTGACTTTAAACATAAGAAAAATCAGTTCAAGCCTTGCTTACAGTACATATTTTTATGTGATTCTGAGTTACATATCTTGTTATTGTTCTAGATAACTCTCTACAATTATAAGTTAGAGAATATAAGTTGAATGGCATTGATAGAGGGAGTTCCCCATGCTAATGAAATAATAGTCCCAGTTCCCTATACCAATGTAATCACATAATCAGTTTGAAAATTCTTGACATTCTAATCACATACCTATTTGTTGATTTAATAAACATTTATTGGGTACCTATTTTGTGATAGGTATTATGGGACATATAAAGATGAATAACCATTAGCCTCTTGCCTAAGGAATTTTGTAATCCAGAGAAAGAAAAAGATACAGGATTTTAAAAAGATTTATTTTATTTCTAATTTATGAACTAAAATAAGCAATTCTAGAACATGGTATTGTACATGAAATTGAAAATCTATTATGTATAACTTCTTATTCCACTTAGAGATAATGAAGTTATCATACATTTTTTCCCCATCTCTTCCTCCCCTCCCCTGCTTCTGCAAGATGGCTACCTTTAGACTTAGTATGTAAAATCATTCAGTACAAACTTCTATTTATCATTTCTTTCTTTGGATGCAGACAGCATCTTCCATTATGTTTTTTGGTAGTTAATTTGAGTCCTTATAATAGTCAAAATGACTTATTTGATCAAAGTTCTTAAAACAATAATGTTGTTACCATATATCACGTTTTCTTAATTTGCCTCATTTCACTCTTCATTATCTTGTACAAGTCTTTTTGTCTTTTTTCTAAGATCATCAAACCAGCATTTCTTTTTTTTCTTATAATTCATCAGCTATTCAACATTTGTACTATAAACCAGCATTTCTTAGACATCTGTTATATATCAGACACTATATAATTTACAAATATTATATCAATTGATTCTCAAAGCAACTTTGTGAAGTAGATACTATTATTATTGTCATCTCACAGTTGTGGAAACTGAGGTAGACAAAGGTTAAATGAGTTGCCCAGAATCACACAAAAATTAAATGCCTGAGACAGGCTTTGAACATAATTTTTCCTGACTTCAAAGACAGCACTTTATCCACTGTAAAATTTAACTATTCTAGAAGGGATAGAATATAAACAAAAACAATAATGCTTCAAAAAATCTATTATTCTATTGTTGACAATACTTTCTTTTTTTACTAATGTAGAATGAAATACCTCCATGTTTTAATAATTTAAATAGACACAAGAAAACGAATACCTGGTAACTAAAATGATAGTGATGAGTCTTTCTAGAATTAACTAATCTGCCTGTTTGGTATATATGTTGTCTGTCTCCAGGCCCATTGTTCCTATCTTTATATATTGTTTACATCTTTCAAAGCTTGTTCTCTGCTAGTCTAGCACAGCAGGTGTAGCTTCCAATAATAAGATACATTTATGGTATAATGAGATATCAGAGCAGGGGTGTAGTAGTGAAAATAACTATGATATAAAATTATATGTGAATTTTCTTTTGTGACATGACATTCAATGAGTTCTCTCAACACTTATCACTTCTCTATTTCCTTTAAGAATTCTTCTTATGGGACAGTTAGATGACACAATGGATAGAAGTCCATCTCTGAAGTCTGTAAGATCTGAGATCAAATCTGGCCTCAAACACTTAATATTTTCCTAGCTGTGTAACCTTAAGCAAATCCTTTAATCCCAACTGCCACCAACAAAACAAGAGTTCCTGTAATGTTCTCTTGATGTAGTCATTGCCCAAGGTTCTATATTTGACTCTATCCTTGCTAGCTATTTCTTTCCCTTTGTTGCTTGCTTCTTTTCCAACAACTTTGAACATTGATTCTGTATCAGTTACTCCCAAGTCTTTATCTTTAATTGCAATATCTTTTCTGAGCCTCCAGTCATGGATTTCTGATTCACTAATGGACACTTCCCTCTGAACACTATGCCAGAATGTTAGAATTTTTATGTCCAAAAATGAAGCTCTCAATTTTCAAGTCTACATTGTGCATTCTCATTTTTTCATTTCTTTGCATGATGACAATAATATATCAATAAAAACTTGAAGGCAGGTTTGACTCTTACTTTTCCATATTTGCAACTCTTGCTTTGATGATATTTTAGTAAATATCTCCATATGACCTTGCTGTGAAGTGAAGGATTCTTTTTGATAATTCCCTATCTTTGAGGGATAATTTTCAGAATTCTCTCTATTCCAGCCTTTATTTCTGGTCCTGGAATCACCCATGTCTGTTGTTCTGAATGATTGCCATGTTAAATCCTTTTTTTTTCTGAGTTTTACTTAGATTACCTATAGGAACTGAAAACAACCCACATTTTTTTATTTTTTGGGGGTAAAAAGGAAATATCTACATAGGAAAGATAAATTTCTATGCTTAGAAAACTTGAACCTAAAAAAAATGGTAGCAAAAGTATATTAAAACTAATTTTAGAATGGATCCCAGAAGACTAATCAGTATTGTATAATGCTGATTGGAGTTTGTTTGTTTGCTTTTCTTTTTCAAGGATATAAGATTAATCTTTAAAATAAAAGGAATAAAATTTAGAGACAATTCAAAACAAAATAAAATTTCCCAATTTGAGCAGAAATCCTCTCCATTGGAAAAGGATGCCTCGAAGAATCAAGGTTCAGGGGAAATTCATGCAAGTGATAATGGGAGAAATACTTAAATTTCATATTGAACTATATATCTTGGAATTTACTTTAGATTATAAAATTAAAAATTGCAAATATTTGCAACATATAATTTTGTTATTTTTTCTCATGAAAATTGTAGGTTATAGGATTTCTCAAAAACTTTGTACCAACTCTATTTTTTACTGAAAAGTGTTTAAGGAACTCCTCAGTTTTAATTATTGCTGCTTAAAAAGGAAATTATTTTTATTTTTTTATATATCAATACTTAACCTTTAATGGAAAAAGTTTTGATTGTCTACAGGAAATAACTTTTAATTAAATGAATTGGGTGGGATCAAATTACTAAACAGTTTTTTTTTCTTTTCCTGTCTCAAAATGATTATGCAGTATCTTTGCATTTCTTTTTTTAAAATTTTATTTATAAATATTTTGACAGTATATATGCATGAGTAATTTTTAATAACATTATCCCTTGAATTCATTTTTCCACATTATCCCCTCCCTCTTTATACTCCGTCCCCTTGATGACAGGCAATCCCATACATTTTACATGTGTTACAATATAACCTAGATATAATATATGTGTGTAAATACCATTTTTTTGTTGCACATTAAGTATTAGATTCCGAAGGTATAAGTAACCTGGGTAGATAGACAGTAATGCTAAAAATTTACATTCACTTCCCAGTCTTCTTCCTCTGGGTGTAGTTATTTCTGTCCATTATTGATCAACTGGAAGTGAGTTGGATCTTCTTTATGTTGAAGATATTCACTTCCATCAGAATATATCTTCATACACTATTTCACTCAGCATAAGTTCATGCAAGTCTCTCCAAGCCTTTCTGTATTCCTCCTGCTGGTCATTTCTTACAGAGCAATAATATTCCATAACCTTCATATACCATAATTAACCCAACCATTCTCCAATTGATGGACATCCATTCATCTTCCAGTTTCTAGCCACTACAAAAAGAGCTGCCACAAAGGCACATATAGGTCCTTTTCCCCTCCTCAGTATTTGTTTGGGATATAAGCCCAATAGCAGCAATGCAGGATCAAAGGGTATGCACACTTGTTTTTTGGGCATAGTTCCAAATTGCTCTCCAGAATGGCTGTATTCTTTCACAACTCCACCAACAATGTATTAGTTGTCCCAGTTTTCCCGCATCCCCTCCAACATTCATCATTATTTGTTTCTGTCATCTTAGCCAATCTGACAGATGTGTAGTGATATCTCAGAGTTGTCTTAATTTGTATTTCTCTGATTAATAGTGATTTGGAACACTCTTTCATATGAGTGAATGTAGTTTCAATTTCATCATCTGAGAATTGTCTGTTCATATCCCTTGACCATGTATCAATTGGAGATTGGTTTGATTTCTTATAAATTAGGGTCAGTTCTCTATATATTTTGGAAATGACACCTTTATCAGAATGTTTAACTGTAAAAATATTTCCCAATGTGTTACTTACCTTCTAATCTTGTTTGCATTAGTATTGTTTGTACAGAAACTTTTTAGTTTGATGTAATCAAAATCTTCTATTTTGTGATCAATAATGATCTCTAGTTCTCCTCTGGTCCTAAATTCCTTCCTTCTCCACAGGTCTGAGAGGTAGACTATTCTCTGTTCCTCTAATCTATTTATGATCTCATTCTTTATGCCTAAATCATAGACCCATTTTGATCTTATCTTGGTATAAGGTGTTAAGTGTGGATCCATATCTAATTTCTGCCATAATAATTTCCAGTTTGTCCAACAGTTTTTTCTAAATAATGAATTTTTATCCCTAATGTTGATATCTTTGGGTTTGTCAAAGACTAGATTGCTATAGATGTACCCTTTTTTGTCCTTTGTATCTAATCTGTTCCACTGATCGACTAGTCTGTTTCTCAACCAATACCAAATGGTTTTGGTGACTGCTGCTATATAATATAGCTTTAGCTCAGGTACACTTAGACCACCTTCCTCTGACTTTATTTTCATTAGTTCCCTTGTAATTCTCAACCTTTTATTCTTCCATATGAATTTTGTTGTTATTTTTTCTAGGTCATTAAAATAGTTTCTTGGGAGTCTGATTGATATAGCACTAAATAAATAGATTGGTTTGGGGAGTATTGTCATCTTTATTATGTTCGCTCGGCCTATCCAAGAGCACTGAATGTCTTTCCAGTTATTTAAATCTGACTTTATTTTTGTGGCAAGTGCTTCGTCATTTTTCTCATATAATTCCTGACTATTCTTTGGTAGGTGGATTCCCAAACATTATATACTCTCTACATTTGTTTGGAATGGAATTTCTTTTTGTATTTCTTGCTGTTGCATTTTGTTGGTGATATATAAAAATGCTGAGGATTTATGTGGATTTATTTTGTATCCTACAACTTTGCTAAAATTCTGAATTATTTCTAATAGCTTTTTAGCAGAGTTTTTGGGGTTCTCTAAGTATACCATCACGTCATCTGCAAAGAGTGACAGTTTGATTTCCTCATTACCTACTCTAATTCCTTGAATCTCTTTCTCAGCTTTTATTGCCGATGCTAGTGTTTCTAGTACTATATTGAATAGTAATGGTGATAGTGGGCAACCTTGTTTCACTCCTGATCTTACTGGAAAAGGTTCCAGTTTATTTCTGTTGCATATTATACTTACTGACGGTCGTAAATATATGTTCCTAATTATTCTAAGGAATAGTCCATTTGTTCCTATACTCTCAAGAGTTTTTAGTAGGAATGGATGTTGGATTTTATCAAATGCTTTTTCTACATCTATTGAGATGATCATATGTTTTTTATTAATTTGATTATTAATATGGTCAATTATACTAATAGTTTTCCTAATATTAAACCAGCCCTGCATTCCTGGTATAAATCCAACTTGGTCATAGTGTATTATCCTGGGGATGATTTTCTGAAGTCTTTTTGCTAATATCTTATTTAAGATTTTAGCATCAATATTCATTAAGGAGATTGGTCTATAATTTTCTTTCTCAGTTTTCGATCTACCTGGTTTAGGTATCAGTACCATGTCTGTGTCATAAAAGGAGTTTGGTAGGACTTCTTCATCCCCTATTTTTTCAAATAGTTTATATAACATTGAGGCTAATTTTTCTTTAAATGTTTGGTAGAATTCACATGTAAATCCATTTGGCCTGGAAATGTTTTCCTGGGGAGTTGATTAATAGCTTGTTCTATTTCTCTGAAATGGGACTATTTAAGCAATTTATCTCCTCCTCTGGTAATCTAGGAAGCCTATATTTTTGGAGGAATTCATCCATTTCACTTAAGTTATCAGATTTATTGGAATAAATTTGGGCAAAGTAACTCCTTATTATTTGTCTAATTACCTCTTCATTGGTGGAAAGATCCCTTTTCATTTGTAAGACAAACAATTTGAATTTCCTCTTTCCTTTTTCTGATTAAATTTACCAAAGGTTTATCTATTTTATTGGCTTTTTCATAAAACCAACTCTTGGTTTTCTTTATTAATTCAATAGTTTTTTTTTTTTTTTTACTTTCAATATTATTGATTTCTCCTTTTAATTTTTGTATTTCAAGTTTGGTTTTTGTTTGGGGGTTTTTAATTTGGTCTTTTTCTAGCTTTTTAAGTTGCAGACCCAATTCGTTAATCTTCTCGTTCTCTATTTTGTTCAAATAAGCCTCTAAAGATATAAAATTTCCCCTTATTACTGCTTTAGCTGCATCCCACAGATTTTGGTATGATGCCTCATCATTGTCATTATCTTGGGTGAAATTATTAATTGTTTCTATAATTCGCTGTTTCACCCACTCATTCTTTAAGATGAGATTATTCAGTTTCCAATTACTTTTTGGTCTATTTATCCCAAACTTCTTACTGAATGTAGCTTTTATTGCATTGTGATCTGAGAAGAAGGCATTTATTATTTCTGCCTTCCTACATTTAATTTTGAGATCTTTATGTCCTAATATATGGTCAATTTTCATATAGGATCCATGAACTGCTGAGAAGAAAGTATATTCCTTTCTATCGCCATTCAGTTTTCTACAAAGGTCTATCATACATAGTTTTTTTTTTTAATGTTCTATTTAATTTTTAAATTTCTTTCTTATTTGTTTTGTGGTTTGATTTGTCTTAATCTGAGAGTGCAAGGTTGAGATCTCCTACTATTATAGTTTTACTGTTTATTTCTTCTTGCAACTCTCTTAACTTTTCCTTTAGAAAGTTATATGTTATTCCACTTGGTGCATATATGTTTAGTATTGATATGGCTTCATTTTTTATGCTACCTTTTAATAGGATATAGTTTCCTTCCTTATCTCTTTTAATTAGATCAACTTCTGCTTTTGCTTGATCTGAGATAAGGATGGCTACCCTTGCTTTTTTGGCTTTACCTGAAGCATAATAGATTCTACTCCAACCTTTTACCTTTACTTTATATGTATCTCCCTGCTTTAAGTGTGTTTCCTGTATACAACATATTGTAGGGTTCTGACTTTTGATCCAGTCTGCTATCCATCTCCATTTGATGGGAGACTTCATCCCATTCACATTTACAGTTAAAATTACTAATTCTGTATTTCCTGCCATCATATTATCCCCAAATTATGCTTTTTCCCTTGATACCCCTGAACCTCTTCCCCAATATTTAATTTATAGACCCCACTTGTGATGCACAGCCCTCCCTTTTTTTAGTATCCCTCCCCCCTCCATCCAAGTCCCTTCCATTATTCCCCTTTTCCTTTTCCCTTTTCCTTTCCCCCCTTTTAATGAGGTGAGAGAGAATTCTCTGAAAAACAAGTATATCAATTATTTACTCTTTGAGCCTCTTCTGATGAGAGTAAGATTCACACAATGTTTCTCTCCCTCTCTAAATTCCCTCAGATATGGTATATTTTCTATGCCTCTTCCTGGGATGTAGTTTCCCTCTTTTTATCACTTCTTCCCCTTTTTCTGATACTACCCCCTTCCCTTTACTACTCCCCCCTTTTTTATATCAGTAAATCAAATTATTCATGTAGACTTTCTATATATCCACAACAGAGATACAGTTCTCAAGAGTTCTGTTTACCTTTTTCTGTTTCTCTTCAGTCTTGTGGATGTAGATCAATTTTTTTGTTTAAGTCTGGATTTTTTCTTAGACACAAATGGAATTCCTCTGTTTCATTAAATGACCATCTTCTTCCATGGAAGAAAATGCTGAATTTAGCTGGGTAGTTTATTATTGGTTGCAATCCTTGATCTTTTGCCTTTCGTAATATAAGGTTCCAGGCCCTTTGATCTTCTAATGTGGAGGCAGCCAGATCTTGAGTGACCCTTATTGTGGCTCCTTTATATTTGAATTGATTTTTTCTAGCTGCTTGCAATATTCTTTCCTTTGTGTGGTAATTCTGCAGCTTAGCCACAGTATTCCATGGAGTTATTTTTTAGGGTCTTTTTCAGAAAGTGTTTGATGAATTCTTTTGACACCTATTTTCCCTTCTGTTTCTATTATCTCTGGACAGTTCTCTTTGATGATTTCCTGTAAAATAGAATCTAGGCTCTTTTTTTGGTCATAGATTTTGGGAACTCCAATGATCCTCAGATTATCTCTCCTAGATCAATTTTCCAGGTCTATAGATTTTTCAAGTAAGTATTTGACATTATTCTCCAGCTTTTCATTTTTTTTTTTGTTTGGTTTTTTTGACTAATTTGATTGATTCTTGGGTTCTCAATGAATCATTTATTTCTATTTGTTCCATCCCAATTTTTAATGCGTTATTTTCTTCATTCACATTTTTAGTTCTTTTTGTATATGTCCAATTGAGTTTTTAAATGAATTATTTTGCTCTATTGAATTTTTTCCATTTCCCTAATTTTTTTAGAGAATTATTTACTTTTTCCAATTCAGAAATCCTACTTTCCTGTGATTTTTTAACCTTTTCTAATTCATAAATTTTGTTTCTCTGAATCTCCTGTGAATTTTTTATTTTTTCCAACTCAAATTTCAAGATGTTGTTATTCTCTATCATAGCTTCTCTTTCCTTTCCCCATTTTTCTTCAAACTCTCTTAACTTTTTAATAGTCTCTTCTAGGAGAGAGTTATGTAATGGGGGGCAGGTATTGTTCCCCTTTAGGCTGTTATCTGTTGACTCTCTGCTATTAACTTCCTCGGGGTTGGATACCCACTCTTTCTCTGTATAGAAGGAATCAATGGTTCTCTTTAGCTTTTTATTCATATTTTAAAAATCTTTTGGGGTCAGTTCTTGGGGTAAGAAATTATTTATTTATTTTTTTATCAGCTTCCTCCCAGAACAGAGGGATGCAGCAGCTCCTGTGCCTGAGCTAAGAGAGAGCTCTGGGAGAGAGTTCCCCTCCCCCTCCCTGGAAGTGCCTCAGGGGTGATTATTAGGGGTGCCAGCTATGAGGGTTGCCCAGTGAAGGACCCTGCTGTGTGTCCTAAAGACTTCCCTGAGGTTTAAGACTGAACAGTAAAGGTGACACAAAGCCCAGCCAATGTGTCCCATGGGGCGTGGATATCAGGAGCTGATGTGAAAAGCCACTGTGCTCAAACTGGAAGTGTCTGCCCAGGAACCTCAGTCCTTATTTCAAAGGTTCTGCTTCTCTGGGACTTCCGGGGCTGAGTTCCACAGCCTCAAGCCAAGCCATGCCCTTTGTGAATTATATGTTGCCTTGGGCCGTGTCCTCGCTTTTTAAGATCTTAACTACCCCAAGGTGAAGCCCCTGGCAGCAAAAGGTGTCTTCACAACCTTGCTGAGATCTGTTAGGTCACTTCCAGATTGGGGTGGTTCTAGTATCTGGCTTTATATTTTAATGTGGCTTGATTTCTCTTCTGAGCTGCTGTTTTATAAGCAGAGAAGAGATAACAGCTTTGCCAGATTCCTCTTTCTCAGTGGTTTCTCTGATCCCAGAGCTCTCCCCAGCTCAATCGGCACAGTGTGCTAGCACCTCACCCTGTCTGTGCTGGCCTTTTTTTTTTTTTTTTTTTTTTTTTTTTTTCTACCCTGAGAACTGACCTTTTCTGTTGCAGCTCCAGATTCTCTTCAGCTGGTAATTCGTGCTTCTAGTCCTTGTGGTTTCTATCAGTCCAGCATTATTTTTGAGGCTGATTTAACTAATTGGTAATGAGGGAAGAAGGGAGCTCACAAAATCGTATCTATCTTCTCCACCATCTTGGCTCCACCGCCCAAATTACTAAGCAAATTAAAGGAATTTTCTGCACCTCTAATTGCATTTATCTTAGTACCTAAAAAGAATGAATGAGGTAAAGAATATATTTTGAAAGGATTAAAAAATCAAATATATAGAAAGTGAACTGAATTGAAAAGAGACACAGAGAAAGAAAAAGAATACTAAAATAGATTATACAATTGAAACACGTGAAGCATTGCTTAGAAGCAGAATAATTTAAGAATTAGAAATCAATAGGAATATGGTAAAAATAATTATTATAGGCCTGTCATGAGAAATATAATAATAGCATATTCTGCATTACAAAACATTTGCAAATTATTTCAGATTCAGAAAACTGAATTAGAGAGAGAGAGAGAGAGAGAGAGAGAGAGAGAGAGAGAGAGAGAGAGAGAGAGAGAGAGAGGAAGAGAGAGCGAGAGATGAAAAAGATAGAGAGACATAGAGACAGTGAGAAGGAGACAGAAAGACAGATCCAGGGACAGAGACACAGATGGACACAGAGACAGAAACAGATTCACAGAGAGTCAGAGAAAAACTGAGAATCAAGCCAATTTAAACTAGTAGGAGATGTGACTTTTAAAAAACACAATTCTGCTTTTTTAAATTAATTTTATAATTATAATTTTTTGACAGTACATATGCATGGGTAATTTTTTTTTTACAACATTATCCCTTGTCCTCACTTCTTTTCCAAATTTTCCCCTCCCTCCCTCTATCCCCTCCTCTAGAGGACAGGCAATCCCATACATATTAAATGTGTTACAGTATATCCTAGATACAATATATATGTGTAAAACCGAATTTCTTGTTGCATAGAAAGAATTGGATTCAGAAGGTAAAAGTAACCTGGGTAGAAAGACATTAGTGCAAACAGTTTATACTCAATTCCCAGTGTTCCTTGAAATGATTCCCCATTTTCTACTCCAGCTCATTTAACAGAGAGAAAAGTAAGGAAGTCAGATTTATGTCACTAGCCCAGGGTCACATGTCAGTAAGTGTCTGGAGCTGGATTTGAATTCAGGTCTTCTTAAATCCAATCCCAGTGGATCTATCTACTGATATATTTAGTTGCCCAAAAATGCACAACTCCCATAAATTACCCAAAATCTCAAAGTTAACTATTACAAAGACAAGACTAGAATATAAATATTTTATAATGCATTGTGCATTCCAATTACTATATTATAAATTCAAATATTCTACAAAAAGATAGTCTTTTTTTTAGTAATCAGTAGTATACAAAGCTTACAATTTAATAGTTAATGAAACTGTTATAAATAATAAGTATCATTAAGAAACATAGGGAAGTATTTAGGACTATGGGTCTTTGAAACTATTAATGCAACTAATGATTTCAGCTCTATATTACCACTGGACTAAGGCCAATATTGATTTTTTTTTTTACAACTGAAGATGATATTCAGGAGATTCCTAGTCCTAAATTGCTTTAGGAAGCAGACAAGTAATCAGTAATAGATCAGATAGTGGTAAATGCAAAAAATATTCTAGACTTAATTGACAAACCCAATGTAGATAAATGTTCAGGAATGAATGGCATCTATCCAAGGTTTTTATGCAGCTGTAGGGTGAAATTATGGAATTTTTGGTCAATTCTCTGAATGTATTTTCTTTTTATCTTAATTTGGGGATGGTAATAATATCCTTGTTTCTTTTATATAACTGTTGATAGACTTAAAAATCAAATAATTTATGTGAAAGTAGAAAGAAATTATCAAAAATAAATAAAAATTAATCTTAAAGATAATAATACCATTATTAAAGATGTTATTTTATATATAGTACATTTTATATTTGAGAAATCTGAAGTTCATATGAATGATGTATTTATCCTAAAATGGCATAATTAGTGATTAGCTTGAAAAGTTTGAATCCAGATCTGCTGATTTGCTCATTTATTACTCACATTGATTAAATTAAATTCAATTAAATTTGATTTGTTTCGATTAAATTCAATTGAGACTCTGTCACATGTTGTCTGTCACATCCATTGTTAGTAGCTTCAATATACTTAACAGGACTGGGTCCTGCTGCCAAGTATAGGTTTGGAGAAGAGAAATATTGTGTCTCCTTCAAGGGATTAACATATTCCAGTGATTAGATTAGTCACAGGAACTGAGTGATAATTTCTTCCTAAATAAAAAAAGAAACATAAAATCTTAGCTCTGGAACTTTAAATAATCTCAGTCATCATTTAGTTCAACTAAGTTGTTCAAAGAAACATAGAACCCACATCCCAATTAGTTTGCAAGTGAATATAAACCAGAACCCAGACTAGAGCAAGAGTGAGAATCTCTCAGAAACCCAGTGCTCAAAGTACTGAGGCAAAAACTGGATTTTGTCACCAGTGAGGAGAATTCAAATGGAGACATTTTCAGAATCCAAAAGTCATGATACAAAAAGTGATGGCAAAATGACCAACTGATCAAATTCATTTTTTAACAATCTCATTCTTTTATGGCTGTGTCCTGATCCTACTTGACTAGGTTATGATTAGATGTCAGAACCAAACCAGTATCCCTTCCTGACTTGGATTGTCTGGATTTGTAAAAGCAATATCTTCTAGGGGGTTGTGTTCATGTGAACTAAACTAGCATTCTTCCTTCAGAGATGCCAGCCCCAAAATTCCAAGAAAAGAAGTTCAAAAAGTTTTTTGTTTTTTCAAATGATATTGAGTCAATACATTTTTCTAAGAACATTCATTACAAAATGCATTGGGATGGCTATAATATTGTGTATTGGAAGCAGAAATGTATTCACATTCTTGCTAAAGATTCTACCCATAATTGTATTGATTAGGATTCTTTTTAAAGTGATACAATGGGGGCAGCTAGGTGGTGCAGTGGATAGAGTACAGCCTTGAATTCAGGAGGATCTGAGTTCAAATCTGGTCTCAGACACTTAGCACTTCTGTGTGACCTTGGGAAGTCACTTAAAACCCCAGCCTCAGGGGAAAAATAAAATAAAGTGATACATTGTCTATAATTCTTATTAAAATTACTTTCAAGCAAATCCTTTAGAGTGTAAATAAAAAAATATCATTTGAAAAGTTAAAATGGTAATGAAAAGGGTTTTTTTTAATATCATTTGAAAAAATACTTTGAACTAAAAATCATGGGTTTTTTTTCCTAAAAAGTATATCTTAATTATATGAATGTCCTTTTCATTAAGTAGATTATATTCTACTTTTAATAGATTTTCTTTTTTAATGTACACATTTTTACATGGTTCAAATAAATACTGTTTATAACTATGTTTTGCCTCCTCTTCTCATTTCTTAAAAAAAAAAAAAGTAACAAAACAAAATAAAAACTCTCTATGCAGACCTGTGTGAATGGCTGTATTCAAACTGAAGTCAGATTAAACTACTTTGCCATAATGTCATAAATGATTCTTTGAGGGGAATAGTAATGAAGGGAGCTCTAGAAATTAAATTGCATTTCCTAACATTTTTCCTATCTATTAGGTTGATGTTTATATTGTAATTTTTGGAACAATGCAAGCCATTTCATCTCTCTGAGTCTGGTTTAGATGTTTATTTCCTAAATAGAATTATTGATTTTTCTTCCATCTTCACTAGACCTTTCTTTTTGTATTTTGCTAATTGTCTTGAAAGTAGTGTGTTCTAAGGCAAACAAGCAGTGACATCTCTTCTTAATTTCATGATATCGCTATCTTTTTTCTTCCTATAATGTAAGTGTAAACAGCTTATTTGAAAACAACAACAACAACAACAGCAACAACAATAACAAATTTTGGGTTTATGATATTTTTATAAGATGAAAAATATGAAGTAATAGAAATTTCCTTCTAGTTTAGCTAGTACTCAAGAGGAATAAATAAGGAAAAGTAGGCCATAGAAATTTGATGATTTCAGTGAAAATTAGAATGAAGGCACATACATCAAGTATAGAAATCCACTATAATTTGTATGCGACAATGATCAGACATTGACTAAGTTAACTCTCAAGCATTCTTTGCAAGTACTTTAAAAAAGATTAAAGATGAGCAATCAATATATTTGCATTGGGGTATGTGAAATGATTTTTGGATAGGTTCCCTTTCCATTTATCACATTCAATCAATCAATCAAGAAGCTTTTGTTAAACAGATGCTTTAGTTTTATATATCTTCCTCCTGCCCTCCTCTATAATAGACACCAGTAATCATTAACTACAAAATTATTTTAGATGTATACTTTAGGACTTAAGATTGAAGAAAAGTCAATGTTCAACAGGAAAGACTTGAGAGAAGGATACTTTAATATTATAGTTACTTATTCACTGAGCTGCTACTAATACAGTCAGATCCAACTTAAGTGAAACAAAGTTATAGACCATCTACCTTTCTGTCTGGGAAGCCTGACTGAGATAGAGTATAATTCAGATTTGGGATGAAATCCTTCCTTAGATTTTTCTGATTCTAATGTTGACTGATAAAGTGGCTTCTAGTCTCTCATTCTGCACTGACTTAACTACTTTCTTCTGGTTTTTGCACTTTCATCTATGGTTTCAATTCAATTCAATTCGACAAGAAATAATTAAAGAATTAAATGCTCATTATGTACCATGACTTATACCAAATTATGGAGCTTCAAAAGCAAAAAAGATTAATGGTAACTATATGAAAATTATTTTCCTCATACATTGTTAAACCAGGGACAAATCAAAGCATCCTAACATCTGTTTCTTAATTTTCCCTGACTCTCCACTGCTTCTTGGAGGCAATAAGTGGTATTGTTTTGCTTTGGTTAAATTCTTGGTGCACTAATAGTCTGGGCTTGTAACTATTAAACCCATTCAAAAATTTAAAGTTAACAGTACATTTTGTAACACTGAGGGAGATAACTAAATTTGATAGAACTTGTGAATATTATTTATTATTAAGTAAAACAGAAGTTTTGATTAAACATGTGATGTAGTGAATACTTCAAATATCGATGATTTTGTCAATGTGGTAGCTCACAGAAGCATTGATAATTCGAATCAATCTCAATGTGGTAGAAATCTACAAGATTTTGGTGAGTTATATGATCACATTTGTACTTGGAAAAATTACTTTTTCAGCAGTGTGTAGGATGGAGTATAATGATAAAAGACTTGAGAAAAGGAAAATAATTAAAAAGTTGTGGGAATGCATTAACCAATTAATTTCTTTAAATGAATGAAAAGTTTTAAGGGCATAATATGTATGTTTTAAAGCACACTATGTACATTGTAAAGCAGTGTAGTAATTGCTAACAATAAAATGAAGAATAAAACATCCCTTATATTTAAGAAATTCATATACCAATAGGCAGAAAACACACATGGAAGGCTGATTTTTCTCAATTCAATTTTATTTTATTTTCATCCTTTTCATTCCTTTTCCCCTTCCTCATCCATTGAGAAGACAAGCAAAACAAAATTCATTACAAATTGTTGTGATATAGTTCAGAATTCTATCAACAGTGAATTAGTCTACCTATTTTCCCATATACCATCCAGCATTTATCATCTTAGTCAATTTGATGGGTGTAAAGTTGTATCTCTGCTAGTTTAATTTGCATTTCTCTAACAATTAGTCATTTAGACTAACATTTTCCATATGTTTTTGAATGTTTTGATTTCTTTTTATATGTTAAATTTAATATATGCATACATATTTATATAATTATCTTGTTGCACAAAAAAAAAAAATCAAATCCAACCTATGGGCATCCACTCAGTTTCCAGTTTCTTGCCAATAAATAAAAGGCTGCCACAAACATTTTTGCCCATGTGGGTCCCTTTTCCTCCTTCAAGCTCTCTTTGGGATATAGGCCTAGTAGAAACACTGCTGAGTTAAAGAATATGCTCAGTTTGATAACCCTTTGGGCATGGTTCCATATTGTTCTCCAGAATAATTAGATCCATTCACAATTCTACCAACCTGTGTATTAGTGTCCCAATTTATCCACATCTCCTCCAACATTGGTCATTATTTTTTCCTATCATCTTAGCCAATATGAGAGGTGTGTAGTAGTATCTCAGAGTTGTTTTAATTTTCAATTCTCTGATCAATAATGATTTACAGTGTCTTTTCATATGACTATACAAGCTTCTAATTTCTTCAATTAAAAATTGTCTGTTAATATCCTTTAACCAACTGAATTCTTATAAATCTGAGTCAATTCTCTCTATATTTTAGAGATAAAATCTTTATCAGAACACTTGAATGTAAAACTATTTTATCAGTTTATTGCTTTTCTTCTAATCTTATCTGCATTAGTTTTATTTGTAGAAATCCTTTTTAACTTAATATAATCAAAAATTATCTTCACAGCCTCTCCTTTTTTATTTATTTATCAATTTATTCATTTATAAATACTTTTTATTTTCTAAACATACGAATGGATAATTTTCATCATTGACTCTTGCATAGCCTTGTATTGCAGATTTTCCCATTCTTCCACCCATCCCTTCCTATAAGCAATCCAATATATGTTAAATATATTAAAATATATGTTAAATCCAATATGTATTAACATATTTATACAATTCTCTTGCTGCACAAGAAAAATCAGATCAAAAAGGAAAGAAAATGAGTAAGAAAACAAAATGCAAGTAAACATCAAATAGAGGGAAAATATTATGCTGTAATCCATATTCAGTTCCTACAATCCTCTCTCTGGGTATAGATGACTCTCTTCATCACAAGATCATTGAAGCTGGCATCAATCATTTCATTGTTGGAAGGAGTCACATTCATCAGAATTGTCCATTATATAATATTGATGTTGCCTTGTATAATGACCTCCTGGTTCGGCTCATTTCACTTAGTATTAGTTCATGTAAGTCTCTCCAGGCCTCTCTAAAATCATACTCTTGATCATTTCTTATAGAACAATAATATTCCTTAACATTCATATATCATAACTTATTCGGCCATTCTTCAATAATGAACAGCCACTCAGTTTCTAATGTCTTGCCACTACAAAAAGGACTGCCACAAACATTTTTGCATATGTGGGTCCCTTCCTTCTGTTAATATTTCTTTGGGATATAGGCACAGTAGAAACACTACTGGATCAAAAGGTATGCACCATTTGGTAATTTTTTGCGCATAGTTCCAAACTGTTCTCCAGAATGGTTGAATCCGTTCACAACTCTACAGCTATGTATTATTAGTTTTCCCACATTCTCTCCAACATTGGTCATTATCTTTTCCTGTCATCTTAGACAATCTGAGAGGTGTGTAGTGGTGTTTTATTTGTCTTAATTTGCATTTCTCTGATCAATAATTATTTAGAACACCTTTTCATATGATTAGATATGGTTTTAATTTCTTCATTTGATTGTCTGTTCATAGGCTTTGGCCATTTTTCAATTGAAGAATGACTTAAATTCTCACAAATTTGAATCAATTCTCTCTATATATTGGAAATGAAGCCCTTATCAGAACCCTTGATGTAAAAATGTTTTCCCAGATTACTGCTTTTCTTTTAATCTTGTCTACATTAGTTTTGTTTGTAAAAAATAAAGTGAAATTAAAAAAAAACTTTTTATTTTTTATTTATTTTTATTGTGAAAGATTCTTTTCTTTTTTATTAATTTTTATAATTATAATATTTTCTTTGACAGTACATATGCATAGGTAAAATTTTTTTTACAACATTATCCCTTGTACTCCCTTCTCTTCCGAGTTTTTCCCCTCCTTCCCTCCACCCCCTCCCCTAGATGGCAGGCATTCCCATACATATTAAATATCTTATAGTATATCCTAGGTACAATATATATGTGCAGAACTGAATTTTGTTGTTGCTGTTGCAAAGGAAGGATTGTATTGAGAAGGTAAAAATAATCTGGGAAGAGAAACAAAACAAAACAAAAAAAAAAAAAAAAAAAAAAAAACAATACTCACAGTTTACACTCATTTCCCAGTGTTCCTTTTCTGGATGTAGCTGATTCTGTCCATGATTGATCAATTGGATTTGGATTAGATCTTCTCTGTATTGAAGATATCCACTTCCATCAGAATACATCCTCATACAGTATCATTGTTGAAGTATATAATGATCCCCTAGTTCTGCTCCTTTCACTCAGCATCTGTTGATGTAAGTCTCTCCAAGCCTGTCTGTATTCCTCCTGTTGGTCATTTCTTACAGAACAATAATGTTCCATAATATTCATATACCATAATTTACCCAACTATTCTCCAATTGATGGACATCCATTCATTTTCCAGCTTCTAGCCACTATGAAAAGGGCTGCCACAAACATTTTGGCACATACAGGTCCCTTTCCCTTTTTTAGTATTTCCTTGGGATATAAGCCCAGTAGTGGTACGGCTGGGTCAAAGGGTGCAAAATTTTTGGGCATAATTCCAGATTGCTCTCCAGAATGGTTGGATTCATTCACAACTCCACCAACAATGCATCAGTGTCCCAGTTTTCCCACAGCCCTCCAACATTCATCGTTATCTGTTCCTGTCAGCCAATCTGACAGGTGTGTAATGATATCTCAGAGTTGTCTTAATTTGCATTTCTCTGATCAATAGTGATTTGGAACACTATTTCATATGAGTGGAAATAGTTTTAATTTCATCATCTGAAAATTGTCTGTTCATATCCTTTGACCATTTATCAATTGGAGAATGGCTTGATTCTCTATTTTGGAGATGAGGCCTTTATCAGAACCTTTAACTGTAAAAATGTTTTCCCAATTTGTTACTTCCCTTCTAATCTTGTTTGCATAAGTTTTGTTTGTGCAGAAACTTTTTAATTTGGTGTAATCAAAATTTTCTTTTTTGTGATCAATAATGGTCTCTAGTTCTCCCTTGGACACAAACTCCTTCCTCCTCCATAAGTCCGAGAGGTAAACCACCCCATGTTCCTCCAATTTATTTATGATTTCGTTCTTTATTCCTAAATCTTGTACCCATTTTGATCTTATCTTAATATGTATTGTTAAATATGGGTCCATGCCTAGTTTCTGCCATACTCATTTCCAGGTTTCCCAGCAGTTTTTGTCAAATAATGAATTCTTATCGCCAAAGTTGGGAACTTTGGGTTTGTCAAACACTAGATTGCTATTTTTATTCACTATCTTGCCCTGTGAACCTAACCTATGCCACTGATCAACTAGTCTATTTCTTAGCCAATACCAAATGGTTTTGGTGACTATTGCTTTATAATATAGTTCTAGATCAGGTACAGCTAGACTACCTTCATTTAATTTTTTTTTTCATTACTTCCCTGGAAATTCTTGACCTTTTGTTGTTCCATATGAATTCTGTTGTTATTTTTTCTAGGTCATTAAAATAGTCTCTTGGGAGTCTGATTGGTATAGCACTAAATAAATAGATTAGTTTAGGGAGTATTTAATTATATCATCTTAATTATATTTGCTGGGCATAGCCAAGAGCACTGAATGTCTTTCCAATTATTTAAATCTGACTTTATTTTTGTGGCCTTTCATAATTTTGCTCATATAATTCCTGACTTTCCTTTGGTAGATATATTCCCAAATATTTTATACTATCGACGGTTATCTTCAATGGAATTTCTCTTTGTATCTCTTCTTGTTGGATTGTATTGGTAATGTACAAAAATGCTGAGGATTTATGTGGATTTATTTTGTATCCTACAATTTTGCTAAAATTCTGAATTATTTCCAATAGCTTTTTAGCAGAGTCTTTGGGGTTCTCAATGTATACCATCACGTCATCTGCAAAGAGTGATAGTTTGATTTCCTCATTTCCTACTCTAATTCCTTCAGTCTCTTTCTTGGCTCTTATTGCCAAGGCTAGAGTTTTGAGTACTATATTGAATAGTCATGATGCTAGTGGGCAACCTTGTTTCACTCCTGATCTTATAGGGAAAGGTTCTACTTTATCGCCATTACATATGATGTTTACTGACAATTTTAAATATATGCTTGTTATTATTTTAAGGAATAGTCCATTTCTTCCTATACTCTCAAGTGTTTTTAGTAGGAATGGATGTTGGATTTTGTCAAATGCTTTTTTAGTATCTACTGAGATGATCATATGGTTTTTATTAATTTGATTATTAATATGGTCAATTATACTAATAGTTTTCCTAATATTAAATCAGCCCTGCATTCCTGGTATACATCCTACTTGATCATAGTGTATTATCCTGGGGATAATTTTCTGAAGTCTTTTTGCTAATATTTTATTTAAGATTTTAGCATCAATATTCATTAAGGAGATTGGTCAATAGTTTTCTTTCTCAGTTTTCAATCTACCTGGTTTAGGTATTAGTAACATGTCTGTGTCATAAAAGGAATTTGGTAGGACTCCTTCAATCCCTATTTTTTCAAATAGTTTATATAGCATTGGAGTTAGTTGTTCTTTAAATGTTTGGTAGAATTCACATGTAAATCCATCTGGTCCTGGGGATATTTTCTTGGGAGTTGGTTAATAGTGTGTTCTATTTCTTTTTCTGAGATGGGAATATTTAGACTACTTACTTCTTCTTCTGTTAATCTGGGCAAGCTATATTTTTGAAGGTATTCTTCCATTTCATTTAAGTTATAGAATTTATTGGCATAAAGTTGAGCAAAGTAGCTCCTAACTATTGTTCTAATTTCCTCTTCATTTGTGGTGAATTCTCCCTTTCCATTTTCAAGACTAACAATTTGCTTTTTCTCTTTCCTTTTTTTAATCAGGTTTACTAAAGGTTTGTCTATTTTGTTGTTTTTTTTTTTTTTTTTCATAGAACCAACTCTTAGTTTTATAAATTAATTCAATAGTTTTTTTACTTCCAATTTTATCATTCTCACCTTTTACTTTTTTGAATTTCAAGTTTTGTGTTTGTCTGGGGGTTTTTAATTTGTTCCTTTTCTAGCAATTTTAGTTGTAAGACCAATTCGTTGGCCCTCTCTTTCTCTATTTTATGCAAGTAGGCTTGTAGAGACATAAAACTTCCCCTCATTACTGCTTTGGCTGTATCCCACACATTTTTGTATGATGTCTCATTATTGTCATTTTCTTGGGTGAAGTTATTAATTATGTCTATGATTTGCTGTTTTACCCAATCATTCTTTAGTATAAGATTATTTAGTTTCCAATTATTTTTTGGTCTATTTTCCCCTGGCTTTTTATTAAATGTAATTTTGATTGCATTGTGGTCTGAAAATGATGCATTTACTATTTCTGCCTTACTGCATTTGATTTTGAGGTTTTTATGCCCTAATATATGATCAATTTTTGTATATGTTCCATGAACTTCTGAGAAGAAAGTATACTCCTTTCTGTCTCCATTTAGCTTTCGCTAAAGATCTATCATATCAAACTTTTCTAGTATTCTATTTACCTCTTTGACTTCTTTCTTATTTAATTTTTGGTTTGATTTATCTAATTCTGAGAGTGCAAGATTGAGATCTCCCACTCTTATAGTTTTGCTGTGTATTTTTTCTTCCAACTTTCCTAATTTCTCTTTTAAGAATTTAGATGCTGCACCACTTGGTACATATATGTTTAATATTGATACTGCTTCATTATTGATGTTACCCTTAAACAGGATATAATGCCCTTCCTTACCTCTTTTAATTAGATCAATTTTTGTTTTTGCTTGATCTGAGATGAGGATGACTACCCCTGCTTTTTTTTTGGCTTTGCCTGAAGCATAGTAGATTCTGCTCCATCCTTTTTCTTTTAGTTTGAATGTATCACCCTGTTTCAGGTGTGTTTCCTGTAAACAACATATTGAAGGATTCTGACTTTTAATCCAGTCTGCTAACTGCTTCCTCTTTATGAGGGAGTTTACCCCATTCACATTTATGGTTAGAATGACTAATTCTATATTGCTTGCTATCCTGTTAACCTCTGTTTATGCTTTTCTCCTTTCTTTCCCTCTTACCCCCCTACCCAGTATTAAATTTTTGAACACCACTTGCTTTTCACAGCCCTCCCTTTTTAGTATCCCTCCCCCACCTTAAAATTCCTCCCCTTATTTTACCCCTTTTCCTCACAATTTCTGCTTTCCCTTCCCCTTAGCTTACTCCTTCCCTCTCACTTTTCAATGAAGTGGAAGAAGTTTCACCATAAATTGAATATGTCTATTGATACACACTATGTTCATCTCCCTCCTTTCTCTCAGATATAATAGGTTACCTTTGCTTCTTCATGAGATGTAGTACCACCACTTTACACTTTTTTGGATATAATTTCTTTTCCCCCTCCAGTTTCCAGGACAAATTATACATATGTTCTTTACATATTGTTATGGCAGAAGTATAGTTCTCAAGATTTCTTTTTACCTTTTTAGAAATCTCTTGAGTTCTGTATTTGAAGAGCAAACATTTTATGTAGGTCTGGATATTTCATCAAGAATAGATGGAATTCATTTATTTCGTTAAATGTCCATCTTCCCTGGAAAACAATGCTCATTTTTGCTGGGTAAGTTGTTATTGGCTGCATATGAAGTTTCTTAGCCTTTTGGAATATCACGTTCCACGCCCTTCGTTCTTTTAATGTGGACGCTGCTAGATCCTGGGTTATCCTTATTGTGGCTCCTCCATATATGAATTGCTTTTTTCTAGCAACTTCCATTATTTTTTCCTTTGTCTGATGGTTCTTGAACTTGGCCACTATATTTCTTGGTGTTTTGATTTTCACCCTTTCAGTAGGTAATCAATGAATTTTTTCAATGTCTATTTTACCCTCTGTTTCCAGAATGTCTGGGCAGTTCTCTTTGATAATTTTCTCGAAAATGGTGTCCAAGCTCTTTTTTTTCCTCACATTTTTCAGGGAGTCCAATTATTCTCATATTGTCTCTCCTGGATCTGTTTTCCAGGTCTGTTGTCTTTCTAATAAGGTACTTGACATTCTTTTCAATTGTTTTGTTTTTCTGGTTTTGCTTGACTACTTCTTGGTTTCTTCTTGGTTCATTCATTTCTACTTGTTCAAGTCTAATTTTCAGTGATGTATTTTCTTCACTCACTTTTTTATATCTTTTTGTAATTGTCCAATTGTGTTTTTTTTTTTTTTTTTTTTTTTAATTTTATTTTATAATTATTACATTTTTTGACAGTACATATGCATGGGTAATTTTTTACAACATTATCCCTTGCACTTACTTCTATTCAGATTTTTTCCCTTCCTCCCCCAAACCCCTCCCCCAGATGGCAGGCAGTCTTATATATGTTAAATATATAACAGTATAATTTAGATACAATATATGTGTGTAGAACCGAATTTTTTGTTGCACAGGAAGAATTGGATTCAGAAGGCAAAAATAACAGTTTACATTCATTTCCCATTGTTCCTTTTCTGGATGTAGCTGGTTCTTTCCATCATTAATCAATTGGAATTGGATTAGCTCTTCTCTATGTTGAAGAAATCCACTTCCATCAGCATACATCCTCGTACAGTATCATTGTTGAAGTGTATAATGATCTTCTGGTTCTGCTCGTTTCACTCAGCATCAGTTGATGTAAGTCTCTCCAAGCCTCTCTATATTTCTCCTGTTGGTCGTTTCTTATAGAACAATAATATTCCATAACATTCATATACCATAGTTTACCCAACCATTCTCCAATTGATGGACATCCATTCATCTTCCAGCTTCTAGCCACTATGAAAAGGGCTGCCACAAACATTTTGGCACATACAGGACCCTTTCCCTTCTCTAGTAGTTCCTTGGGGTATAAGCCCAGTAGTAGTATGGCTGGGTCAAAGGGTATGCACATTTTGATAACTTTTTGGGCATAATTCCAGATTGCTCTCCAGAATGGTTGGATTCTTTCACAACTCCACCAACAATGCATCAGTGTCCCAGTTTTCCCACAGCCCCTCCAACATTCATCGTTATTTGTTCCTGTCATCTTAGCCAATCTGACAGGTGTGTAATGATACCTCAGAGTTGTCTTAATTTGCATTTCTCTGATCAATAGTGATTTGGAACACTCTTTCATATGAGTGGAAATAGTTTTAATTTCATCATCTGAAAATTGTCTGTTCATATCCTTTGACCATTTATCAATTGGAGAATGGCTTGATTTCTTATAGATTAAAGTCAATTCTCTGTATATTTTGGAGATGAGGCCTTTATCAGAACCTTTAACTGTAAAAATTTTTTCCCAATTTGTTACTTCCCTTCTAATCTTGTTTGCATTAGTTTTGTTTGTGCAGAAACTTTTTAATTTGGTGTAATCAAAATGTTCTATTTTGTGATCAATAATGGTCTCTAGTTCTCCCTTGGACACAAACTCCTTCCTCCTCCACAAGTCTGAGAGGTAAACCATCCCATGTTCCTCCAATTTATTTATGATTTCGTTCTTTATGCCTAAATCTTGGACCCATTTTGATCTAATCTTAGTATGTGGTGTTAAATGTGGGTCCATGCCTAGTTTCTGCCATACTAATTTCCAGTTTTCCCAGCAGTTTTTGTCAAATAATGAATTCTTATCCCAAAATTTGGGATCTTTGGGTTTGTCAAAGATTAGATTGCTATTTTTATTCACTATCTTGTCCTGTGAACCTAACCTATGCCACTGATCAACTAGTCTATTTCTTAGCCAATACCAAATGGTTTTGGTGACTGTTGCTTTATAATATAGCTTTAAATCAGGTACACTTAGACCACCTTCCTCTGACTTTTTTTTCATTAGTTCCCTTGCAATTCTCGACCTTTTATTCTTCCATATGAATTTTGTTGTTATTTTTTCTAGGTCATTAAAATAGTTTCTTGGGAGTCTGATTGGTATAGCACTAAATAAATAGATTAGTTTGGGGAGTATTGTCATCTTTATTATATTCGCTCGGCCTATCCAAGAACATTGAATGTCTTTCCAATTATTTAAATCTGACTTTATTTTTGTGGCAAGTGTTTTGTAATTTTGCTCATATAATTCCTGACTCTCCTTTGGTAGATATATTCCCAAATATTTGATACTATCGACTGTTATTTTGAATGGAATTTCTCTTTGTATCTCTTGCTGTTGGATTGTGTTGGTAATGTATAAAAATGCTGAGGATTTATGTGGATTTATTTTGTATCCTGCGACTTTGCTAAAATTCTGAATTATTTCTAATAGCTTTTTAGCAGAGTCTTTGGGGTTCTCTAAGTATACCATCATGTCATCTGCGAAAAGTGACAATTTGATTTCTTCATTTCCTACTCTAATTCCTTGGATCTCTTTCTCGGCTCTTATTGCCAAGGCTAGAGTTTCTAGTACTATATTGAATAGTAATGGTGATAGTGGGCAACCTTGTTTCACTCCTGATCTAACAGGGAAAGGTTCTAGTTTATCACCATTACATATGATGTTTACTGAAGGTTTTAAATATATGCTCCTTATTATTTTAAGGAATAGTCCATTTATTCCTATACTCTCAAGCGTTTTTAGTAGGAATGGATGTTGGATTTTATCAAATGCCTTTTCTGCATCTATTGAGATGATCATATGGTTTTTATTAATTTGATTATTAATATGGTCAATTATACTAATAGTTTTCCTAATATTAAACCAGCCCTGCATTCCTGGTATAAATCCCACTTGGTCATAGTGTATTATTCTGGGGATGATTTTCTGAAGTCTATTTGCTAATATCTTATTTAAGATTTTAGCATCAATATTCATTAAGGAAATTGGTCTATAGTTTTCTTTCTCAGTTTTCGATCTACCTGGTTTAAGTATCAGTACCATGTCTGTGTCATAGAAGGAATTTGGTAGGACTCCTTCAATCCCTATTTTTTCAAATAGTTTACATAGCATTGGAGTTAGTTGTTCTTTAAATGTTTGGTAGAATTCACCTGTAAATCCATCTGGTCCTGGGGACTTTTTCTTAGGAAGTTGGTTAATAGCTTGGTCTATTTCTTTTTCTGAGATGGGACTATTTAGACTACTTACTTCTTCCTCTGTTAATCTGGGCAAGCTATATTTTTGAAGGTATTCTTCCATTTCATTTAAGTTATCAAATTTATCGGCATAAAGTTGAGCAAAGTAGCTCCTAACTATTGTTCTAATTTCCTCTTCATTAGTGGTGAGTTCACCCTTTTCATTTTCAAGACTATCAATTTGCTTTTTCTCTTTCCTTTTTTTAATCAGGTTTACTAAGGGTTTGTCTATTTTGTTGGTTTTTTCATAAAACCAACTCTTAGTTTTATTAATTAATTCAATAGTTTTTTTACTTTCAATTTTATTAATCTCACCTTTTATTTTTTGAATTTCAAGTTTTGTGTTTGTCTGGGGGTTTTTAATTTGTTCCTTTTCTAGCAATTTTAGTTGTAAACCCAATTCGTTGGCCCTCTCTTTCTCTATTTTATGCAAGTAGGCCTGTAGAGATATAAAACTTCCCCTAATTACTGCTTTGGCTGTATCCCACACATTTTGGTATGATGTCTCATTATTGTCATTTTCTTGGGTGAAGTTATTAATTATGTCTATGATTTGCTGTTTTACCCAATCATTCTTTAGTATAAGATTATTTAGTTTCCAATTATTTTTTGGTCTATTTCCCCCTGGCTTTTTATTAAATGTTATTTTGATTGCATTATGGTCTGAAAAGGATGCATTTACTATTTCTGCCTTACTGCATTTGATTTTGAGGTTTTTATGCCCTAGTATATGATCAATTTTTGTATAGGTTCCATGAACTGCTGAGAAGAAAGTATATTCCTTTCTGTCTCCATTTAGCTTTCGCCAAAGATCTATCATATCAAACTTTTCTAGTATTCTATTTACCTCTTTGACTTCTTTCTTATTTATTTTGTGGTTTGATTTATCTAATTCTGATAGTGCAAGGTTGAGATCTCCCGCTATTATAGTTTTGCTATCTATTTCCTCTTGCAGCTCTCTTAATTTCTCTTTTAAGAATTTAGATGCTGCACCACTTGGTGCATACATGTTTAATATTGATATGGCTTCACTATTGATGCTTCCCTTTAGCAGGATATAATGCCCTTCCTTATCTCTTTTAATTAGATCAATTTTTGTTTTTGCTTGATCTGAGATGAGGATGGCTACTCCTGCTTTTTTGGTTTTGCCTGAAGCATAATAGATTCTGCTCCACCCTTTTACTTTTAGTTTGAATGTCTCATCCTGTTTCAGGTGTGTTTCCTGTAAACAACATATAGTAGGATTCTGACTTTTAATCCAGTCTGCTAACTGCTTCCTCTTTATGAGGCAGTTTGCCCCATTCACATTTATGGTTAGAAGGACTAATTCTATATTGCTTGCCATCCTATTAACCCCTGCTTATGCTTTTCCCCTTTCCTTCCCTTTTACCCTCCTATCCAGTATTAAACTGGTAAACACCACTTGCTTTTCACAGCCCTCCCTTTTTAGGATCCCTCCCCCACCTTAAAGATCCTCCCCTTATTTTATCCCTTTTCCTCGAAATTACTGTATTCCCTTCCCCTTAGCTTACTCCTTCCCTTTCACTTTTCAATGAAGTGGAAGAAGTTTCACCATAAATCGAATATGTCTATTGATACACGCTATGTTCATCTCCCTCCTTTCTTTCTCTCAGATATAATAGGTTACCTTTGCCTCTTCATGAGATGTAGTACCACCACTTTATACTTTTTTATGATATAATCTCCTTTCCACCTCTAGTGTCTAAGACAAATTGTACATATGTTCTTTACATATTTTTTTGACAGAAGTATAGTTCTCAAGATTTCTTTTTACCTTTTTTAGAAGTCTCTTGAGTTCTGTATTTGAAGATCAAACCTTTTATGTAGGTCTGGTTTTTTCATCAAAAATAGATGGAATTCATTTATTTCGTTAAATGTCCATCTTCTTCCCTGGAAAATGATGCTCATTCTTGCTGGGTAAGTCACTCTTGGCTGCATACCAAGTTCCTTAGCCTTTCGGAATATCATGTTCCAGGCCCTGCGTTCTTTTAATGTGGACGCTGCTAGATCCTGTGTTATCCTTATTGTGGATCCTCCATATCTGAATTGTTTTTTTCTAGCAGCTTCCAATATCTTTTCCTTTGTCTGATGGTTCTTGAACTTGGCCACTATATTTCTTGGCGTTTTGATTTTAGGGTCCCTTTCAGTAGGTGATCGATGAATTTTCTCAATGTCTATTTTACCCTCTGTTTCCAAAACGTCTGGGCAGTTCTCTTTGATAATTTCCTCGAAAATGGTGTCCAAGCTCTTTTTTTCCTCCCATTTTTCAGGGAGTCCGATTATTCTCAAATTGTCTCTCCTGGATCTGTTTTCCAGGTCTGTTGTCTTTCTGGTAAGGTACTTGACAGTCTTTTCAATTGTCTCATTTCTCTGGTTTTGCTTGACTCCCTCTTGGTTTCTCCTTGAGTCATTCATTTCTACTTGTTCCAGTCTAATTTTCAATGATGTATTTTCTTCACGCACTTTTTTTATATCTCTTTGTAATTGTCCAATTGAGTTTTTATCTTCTATGGAATTTTTTTCCATTGTATTTTTTAGAGAGCTGATTTCTTTTTCCAGCTCTCTAATCCTGTTTTCCTTGGAGTTGTTTACCTTTTCCAGCTCACTAATCTTGTTTCTCAATGATTTGATTTCTTTATCCACTCTGTCTTTGGATGCATGGGATGACTTCTCCAGGCTCTCTTGCCAAGCTTCCCTTTCCTTTTCCCATTTCTCTTCCAGCTCTCTTGTGAGAGCCTTTTTGATTTCCTCTATGAGGTTCTTTTGTATTGAGGAGCAGCTTATATCCCTCCCAGGGGATACATCTGGGGACATTCTGTTCCTAGTCTCTTCAGCATTTGAAGTCTGCTCCCTCTCCACACAGAAGCTGTCAATGGTTAGAGCCCTTTTGAATTTTTTGTTCATTTTGTCAGAGTAGGAATCAAAGAAAACAAACTGACAAGAGAAACAATTGGTCTGTTTTGCGGGGGATAGGGCTGGATGGTATTAATGGGCTTCCTCTACAGACTGGGGGTAGGGCAGCAGAGAGCCACTAACAGAACAGCAATGACTGTACTGAGTCTGCGCTCTGAGGCTCCGAGAACGCACCGAGTCAGTCCAGGTGGGGGTTGGGGGTGGCCGGGCTCTGAGAGACGCTGGCTTTCTGGGGTTTTAATCTTCACCTCCAGTGTTTACACCCTCTCCACCGCTCCTGGCTTGCTGCCAAGACGGAGCATCCACACTGGGGCAAAAGCCCTTTCGCAAAAAACGACAGAGATCACACCCCTCCCCCTCCGGTCTGAGCTGTGTGAGCTGCCTGTCTTGCTCTGGCTGTCTGCCCTCAGTCTGCGCCCAGTCTGATTGACCCTCCCCCGAACAAACACAGACCTTTTCTGGCGACTTTCAAGGATGTCTTCTCTTGGTGATAATTTGTGGATTTCTTTCTGGGTCAAGCATTAAGTCAGAGGCTTGTCATGAAGTAAGTTCTGAGAGAAAACGAGGAGCTCAAGCAGCTGTCTGCCTCCACGCCGCCATCTTGGCCGGAAGTCCCAATTGTGTTTTTAAGTGAGTTTTTTTCTTCTATGGATTTTTTTTTCCATTTTATCCATTTTATTTTTTAGAGAGCTGTTTTCTTTTTCCAGCTCACTAATCCTGTTTTCCTTGGAATTGTTTACCTTTTCCAATTTACTAATTTTGTTTCTTAATGATTTGTTTTCTTTATCCACTTTGTCTTTAAATGGGTGGAATGACTTCTCCAGGCTCTCTTGCCAAGCTTCCCATTTCTCTTTTAGCTCTCTTGTAAGAGCCTTTTTGATTTCCTCTATGAGATTCTTTTGTATTGAGGAGCAGATCATATCCCCCTTAGGGGATTCCTCTGGGGACAATCTGCTTTTAGTGTCCTCAGTATTTGAGGTCTGCTCTCTCTCCACTCCATACAGAAGCTGTGAATGGTTAGAGCCCTTTTGAATTTTTGTTCATTTTGTCAGAGCGAATCGAAGAAAACTAATTGACAAGAGAAACAATTGGTTTGTTTTGGGAGGGATGGGGTTGGATGGTATTAATGGGCCTCCTCTACTGACTGGGGGGGGGGGGCAGCAGCGAGGCACTGACAGGACAGCAATGGCTGAGCTGCGTCTGGGCTCTGAGGCTATCAGAAAGCATTGAGTCACTCCAGATGGGGGTTGGGGGTGACCAGGTTCTGAGAGAAGCTAGCTTTCTGGGGTTTTATTCTTCACCTCTGGTGTTTACACCCTCTCCACTGCTCCTGGCTTGCTGCCACAGTGGAATACCCACACTGGGGTAAAAGTCTTTTTGCAGAAACGGCAGAGATTTTACCCCTCCCCCCTCCTATCTGAGCTGTGTGAGCTGTCTGTCTCAATCTGGCTTGCCTGCCTTCAGTCTGTGCCCAGTCTGTTTGGCCCTCCCCTAAGCAAACACAGCCCTTCTCTGGCGAATTTCAAGGATGTCTTCTCTTGGTGATTATCGGTGGATTTCTTTTCTGGTCAAGCATTAACTCTGAGGCTTGTCATGAAGTAAGTCCTGAGAGAAAACACGGAGCTCAAGCAACTGTCTGCCTCCATGCTGCCTTCTTGGCCGGAAGTTCCCCACCCAAAATTTTTTAAGTTAATATAATCAAATTATTTATTTTGTGTCCAATTATGAGTTTCAGTTCTTCTTTGGACACAAATTCCTTTCGTTTCCACAAATCTGAGAGCTAAACTATCCAATGTTCTTTTTTTTTTTTTTTTTTTTTTTTTTTTAATTTTTTTTATTATATATATATATATATATATATATATATATGTTTTATAATATTATCCCTTGTATTCATTTTTCCAAATTACCCCCCCTCCCTTATTCCCTCCCCCCGACGACAGGCAATACCATACATTTTACATGTGTTACAATATAGTCTAAGTACAATACATGTGTGTGAATATCATTTTCTTGTTGCACAATAAACATTAGAATCCGAAGGTACATGCAACCTGGGCAGACAGATATTAGTGCTAACAATTTACATTCCCCTCCCAGTGTTTCTTCTCTGGGTGTATCTACCTCTGTCCATCATTGATCAACTGGAAGTGAGTTGGATCTTCTTTATGTTGAAGATTTCCACTTCCATCAGAATACATCCTCATACAGTATCGTTGTTGAAGTATACAGTGATCTTCTGGTTCTGCTCATTTCACTCAGCATCAGTTGATTTAAGTCTCTCCAGGCCTCTCTATATTCCTCCTGCTGGTCATTTCTTACAGAGCAATAATATTCCATAACCTTCATATACCACAATTTACCCAACCATTCTCCAACTGATGGACATCCATTCATCTTCCAGTTTCTAGCTACAACAAAAAGAGCTGCCACAAACATTTTGGCACATATATGTCTCTTTCCGCTCTTTAGTATTTCTTTGGGATATAATCCCAGTAGTAGCGCTGCTGGGTCAAAGGGTATGCACAGTTTGATAACTTTTTGGGCATAATTCCAGATTGCTCTCCAGAATGGCTGGATTCTTTCACAACTCCACCAGCAATGTATTAGTGTCCCAATTTCCCCACATCCCCTCCAACATTTGTCATTATTTGTTCCTGTCATCTTAGCCAATCTGACAGGTGTGTAGTGGTATCTCAGAGTGGTCTTAATTTGCATTTCTCTGATCAGTAGTGATTTGGAACACTCTTTCATGTGAGTGGATATAGTTTCAATTTCTTCCTCTGAGAATTGTCTGTTCATATCCTTTGACCATTTATCAATTGGAGAATGGTTTGGTTTCTTATAAATTATGGTCAGTTCTCTATATATTTTGGAAATGAGACCTTTGTCAGAACCTTTGTTTTTAAAAATATTTTCCCAATTTGTTACTTCCCTTCTAATCTTGTTTGCATTAGTATTATTTGTACAGAAACTTTTTAGTTTGATGTAATCAAAATCTTCTATTTTGTGATCAATAATGATCTCTAGTTCTCCTCTGGTCATAAATTCCTTCCTCCTCCACAAGTCTGAGAGGTAGATTATCCTCTGTTCCTCTAATCTATTTATTATCTCCCTCTTTATGCCTAAATCATGGACCCATTTTGATCTTATCTTGGTATATGGTGTTAAGTGTGGATCCATATCTAATTTCTGCCATACTAATTTCCAGTTTTCCCAACAGTTTTTTCCGAATAATGAATTTTTATCCCTAATGTTGGAATCTTTGGGTTTGTCAAAGATTAGATTGCTATAGATGTACCCTTTTTTGTCCTTTGTATCTAATCTGTTCCACTGATCTACCGGTCTATTTCTTAGCCAATACCAAATGGTTTTGGTGACTGCTGCTATATAATATAGCTTTAGATCAGGTACACTTAGACCACCTTCCTCTGAGTTTTTTTTCATTAGTTCCCTTGCAATTCTTGACCTTTTATTCTTCCATATGAATTTTGTTGTTATTTTTTCTAGGTCATTAAAATAGTTTCTTGGGAGTCTGATTGGTATAGCACTAAATAAATAGATTAGTTTGGGGAGTATTGTCATCTTTATTATATTCGCTCGGCCTATCCAAGAGCACTGAATGTCTTTCCAATTATTTAAATCTGATTTTATTTTTGTGGCAAGTGTTTTGTAATTTTTCTCATATAATTCCTGACTTTTCTTTGGTAGATGGATTCCCAAATATTTTATACTATCAACATTTGTTTGGAATGGAATTTCTCTTTGTATCTCTTGCTGTTGCATTTTGTTAGTGATATATAAAAATGCCGAGGATTTATGTGGATTTATTTTGTATCCTGCCACTTTGCTGAAATTTTGAATTATTTCTAGTAGCTTTTTAGCAGAGTCTTTGGGGTTCTCTAAGTATACCATCATGTCATCTGCAAAAAGTGATAGTTTAATTTCCTCATTTCCTACTCTAATTCCTTGAATCTCTTTCTCGGCTCTTATTGCCGAGGCTAGCGTTTCTAGTACTATATTGAATAGTAATGGTGATAGTGGGCAACCCTGTTTCACTCCTGATCTTACTGGGAAAGGTTGCAGTTTATTTCTATTGCATATTATGCTTACTGACGGTCTTAAATATATACTCCTGATTATTCTAAGGAATAATCCATTTATTCCTATAATCTCAAGAGTTTTTAGTAGGAATGGATGTTGGATTTTGTCAAATGCTTTTTCTGCATCTATTGAGATGATCATATGGTTCTTATTAATTTGATTATTAATATGGTCAATTATATTAATAGTTTTCCTAATATTAAACCAGCCCTGCATTCCTGGAATAAATCCTACTTGATCATAGTGTATTATCTTGGAGATGATTTTCTGAAGTCTTTTTGCTAATATCTTATTTAAGATTTTAGCATCAATATTCATTAAGGAGATTGGTCTATAATTTTCTTTCTCAGTTTTCGATCTACCAGGTTTAGGTATCAGTACCATGTCTGTGTCATAAAAGGAATTTGGTAGGACTCCTTCATCCCCTATTTTTTCAAATAATTTATATAACATTGGGGCTAATTGTTCTTTAAATGTTTGGTAGAATTCACATGTGAATCCATCTGGCCCTGGGGATTTTTTCCTGGGGAGTTGATTAATAGCTTGTTCTATTTCTTTTTCTGAAATGGGACTATTTAAGCAATTTATCTCCTCCTCTGTTAATCTAGGGAGCCTATATTTTTGGAGGAAGTCATCCATTTCACTTAAGTTATCAAATTTATTGGCATAAAGTTGGGCAAAGTAACTCCTTATTATTTCTCTAATTTCCTCTTCATTGGTGGAAAGATCCCCCTTTTCATTTGTAAGACTATCAATTTGATTTTCCTCTTTCTTTTTTTTGATCAAATTTACCAAAGGTTTATCTATTTTATTGGCTTTTTCATAAAACCAACTCTTGGTTTTATTTATTAATTCAATAGTTTTTTTGCTTTCAATTTTATTGATTTCTCCTTTTAATTTTTGTATTTCGAGTTTAATTTTTGGTTGGGGGTTTATAATTTGGTCTTTTTCTAGCCTTTTAAGTTGTAAGCCCAATTCGTTAATCTTCTCTTTCTCAATTTTCTTCAAATAAGCCTCTAAAGATATAAAATTTCCCCTTATTACCGCTTTAGCTGCATCCCAAAGATTTTGATATGATGTCTCATCATTATCATTATCTTGGGTGAAATTGTTAATTGTTTCTATAATTTGCTCTTTCACCCAGTCATTCTTTAAGATGAGATTATTCAGTTTCCAATTACTTTTTGGTCTATTTACCCCTAACTTTTTACTGAATGTAGCTTTTATTGCATTGTGATCTGAGAAGAAGGCATTTATTATTTCTGCCTTCCTACATTTAATTTTGAGATCTTTATGTCCTAGTATATGGTCAATTTTTGTATAGGATCCATGAACTGCTGAGAAGAAAGTATATTCCTTCCTATTGCCATTCAGTTTTCTCCAAAGGTCTATCATACCTAGTTTTTCTAATGTTCTATTTACTTTTTTAATTTCTTTCTTGTTTGTTTTGTGGTTTGATTTGTCTAAATCTGAGAGTGCAAGGTTGAGATCTCCCACTATTATAGTTTTACTGTCTATTTCTTCTTGCAGTTCTCTTAACTTTTCCTTTAGAAAGTTAGATGCTATACCACTTGGTGCATATATGTTTAGTATTGATATGGCTTCATTATTTATGCTACCTTTCAGCAGGATATAGTTTCCTTCCTTATCTTTTTTAACGAGATCTACTTCTGCTTTTGCTTGATCTGAGATAAGGATAGCTACCCCTGCTTTTTTGGCTTTACCTGAAGCATAATAGGCTCTGTTCCAACCTTTTACCTTTACTCTGTATGTATCTCCCTGCTTTAAGTGTGTTTCCTGTAGGCAACATATTGTAGGGTTCTGCTTTTTGATCCAATCTGCTATCCGTCTCCGTTTGATGGGATCGTTCATCCCATTTACATTTACAGTTAAAATTACTAATTCTGTATTTCCTGCCATCGTATTATCCCCAGATTATGCTTTTTTCCCTTGACCCGCCTGATCCCCCTCCCCGATATTTAATTTACAGAGCCCCCTTGTGACGCACAACCCTCCCTCTTTTTTTTTTTTTTTTTTTTTAGGATCCCTCCCCCCTCCCTCCAAGTCCCTTCACTTATTCCCCTTTTCCTTTTCCCTTTTCCTCTCCCCCCTTTTAATGAGGTGAGAGAAAATTCTCTGAAAAACAAATATGTTAATTATTTACTCTTTGAGCCTCTTCTGATGAGAGTAAGATTCACACAATGATTCTCCCCCTCACTAAGTTCCCTCAGATATGGTGTATTTTCTATGTCTCTTCCTGGGATGTAGTTTCCCTCTTTTTATCACTCCTTCCCCTTTTTCTGAACCGACCTCCTTCCCTTTACTACACCCCCCTTTTTTTCTTTTATATCAGTAAAATCAAATTATCCTTGAGTATTTTTTATATACCCACAACAGAGTTACAGTTCTCAAGGGTTCTGTGTACCTTTTTCTGTTTCTCTTCAGTCTTGTGGATGTAGATCAAATTTTTTGTTTAAGTCTGGATTTTTTCTTAGAAACATATAGAATTCCTCTGTTTCATTGAATGACCATCTTCTTCCGTGGAAAAAGATGCTAAACTTAGCTGGGTAGTTCATTCTTGGTTGCAGTCCTTGATCTTTTGCCTTACGGAATATCAGGTTCCAGGCCCTTCTATCTTTTAATGTGGAGGCAGCCAGATCTTGGGTGACCCTTATTGTGGCACCTTGGTATTTAAATTGTTTTTTTCTAGCTGCTTGCAGGATTTTCTCCTTTGTGTGGTAATTCTGCAGCTTAGCCACAATATTCCGTGGTGTTCTTTTTTTAGGGTCTATTTCAGAAGGAGTTCGATGAATTCTTTCCACATCTACTTTCCCTTCTGTTTCTATTATCTCTGGACAGTTCTCTTTGATAATTTCCTGTAAAATAGAATCTAGGCTCTTTTTTTGGTCATAGTTTTCTGGAAGTCCAATAATCCGCAGATTATCTCTCCTAGATCTATTTTCCAGGTCTATAGATTTTCCCAGTAAGTATTTGACGTTGTTCTCCAGCTTCTCATTTTTTTTGTTTTGTTTGACTGATTCTTGGGTTCTCTGTGAATCATTCATTTCTATTTGTTCCATCCTGACTTTTAAGGAGTTATTTTCTTCTTTCACAGTTTTTAGTTCTTTTTGTAAATGCCCAATTTCGTTTTTAAATGAATTATTTTGCTCTATTGAGTTTTTTTCCATTTCCCTAATTTTTTTTTTTTGAGAATTATTTTCTTTTTCCAATTCAGAAATTCTATTTTCTTGAGACTTTTTTATCTTTTCCAATTCAGAAATCCTACTTTCCTGTGTTTTTTTAACCTTTTCTAATTCACTAATTTTGTTTCCCTGCATCTCCTGTGAATTCTTTATTTTTTCCAACTCCAATTTCAGGACGTTGTTACTCTCTATCATAACTTCTCTTTTCTTTCCCCATTTTTCTTCGATCTCCCTCAATTTCTTAAGAGCTTCTTCTAGGAGAGAGTTATGTGATGGGGGGCAGGAATCGTTCCCCTTTAGGTTGTTATCTTCTGAATCTTTGCTGTTAACTTCCTCAGGGTTGGGTACCCGCTCTTTCTCTGTATAGAAGGAATCTATAGTTTTTCTAGCTTTTTTGCTCATACTTAAAAAATGTTTTGGGGTCTGTCCCTGGGGTAGGAAATTATTTACTTCTTTACCAGCTTCCTCCCAGACCGGATGGATGCAGTGGCCCCTGCGCCCGCGCTAAGAGAGAGCTCTGGGAGAGAGTTCCCCACCCCCTCCCTGGAAGTGCCTCAGAGGTGATTAGCACTGCTGTGCTTTGAGGGCGTAGAATAGTGAAGACAGCAAGAAGCTCAGCCTATGTGTCCGGGTGGGGAGTGGATGTCTGCAGCAGGTGACGTGAGAAGCTCCTGCGCTCAAACTGGAAGTGTCTGCCAGAAACCGCGGTCCCTAGTTCAAAGGTTCCGCTTCTCTGGGACTTCCTGGAGCTGAGTTCCACTCCCTCCAGCTAAGCTAGGCCGTGTGTGTTGCCTTGGGCCGTATCCACCCACTTGTCAGTCTCTTAACTATTCTCAGGAGGGAGCTGAGGCCACACCCCCTGGTGCGGAGTCTGTTGAGTCACCCCCAGGGTGGGGGGTGGGGGGGAAATCTAATCTGAGTTTTAAAATATTTTGGCTTTCTCTTCTGAACTGCTAAATAATTAGCAGAGAAGAGCTAACAGCCTGTGCCAGATTCCTTTACCTCAGTGGCTTCTCTGATCCCAGAGCCCCTCCCAGCGCAATGGGCGCAGTGTGCCCCTACCCCACCGTCTGTGCTGGTCTTTCTTATTCCTCCCCTGAGAACTGACCTTTCCTGTTGAAACTCCAGATTCTCTTCAGCTGGTAAGTCGTCCTTCCAGTCCTTGTGGTATCTATCAGTCCTGAGCTAATTTTGAGACTTAATTTATCTAATTGGTTGTGAGGGAGTGAGGACGTTCACTGAGTAGTGTGTTTCTTCTCCGCCATCTTGGCTCCGCCCCCCTCCAATGTTCTTTTAATTTGCTTATAATATCACTCTTTATGTCTAAATTATAAACCCATTTTGACCTTATCTTGGTATGTTTGTTAGGTGTGGGTCAATGCCTAGTTTCTTCCACACTGTTTCCAATTCTTCCAATAGTTTTTATCAAATAGTGAGTTCTTATCCCAAAAGCTGGCATCTTTTGGTTTCTCAAAAACTAGATTGCTGTAGTTATTCACTATTTTGTCCTATAATCCTGGGGATCTTCCACTGGTTGACTACTCTATTTCTTAGCCAGTCCCAGTGGTTTTGATTATGGCTGCTTTATAATATAATTTTGGGTCAGGCACATCTAGGCTACCTTTATTTGCATTTTGTTTCATTAATTCCCTTGAAATTCTTGACCTTTTAGTTTTCCAAATGATTTTTGTTGTTATTTTTTTTCTAGCTCTATGAAGTAATTTCTTGAGAGTTTGATTGGTATGGCACCAGATTAATTTAGATAGTAGTGTCATATTTATTATATATGCTTGGCCTACCTATGAGAATTTCCTATTTTTCCAAGAGATTAAATCTGACTTAATTTGTGGGAATATTACAATTTGTAATTGTCTTCATATAATTCTTGACTGGGCTTTGGTAGGTAGACTCCCAAGTATTTTATATTATCTACAATTATTTCAAATGGAATTTATATTTGTATCTCTTGCTCCTGGACTTCATTGGTAATATATAAAAATACTGATGATTTATGTGGGTTTATTTTGTAGTCTATATCTTTGCTAAAGTTATGAATTTTTCTAGTAGTTTTTTTAATTGATTCTCTAGAATTCCCTAAGTATACTATCATATCATCTACAAATAGTGGTAATTTGGTTTCCTCATTACCTACTCTATTTCTTTTAATTTCTTTTTTCTTCTCTTATTGGCAAAGCTATCCTTTCTAATACAAAATTGAATAGTATTGGTGAAACTCAGCAACCTTGCTTCACCCCTGATTGTATTGAGAATGGTTCTAGTTTGGCCCCATAACATATGATGCTTACTGATGGTCTTAAATAGATGCTACTGATAATTTTTAGGAAAAGTCTATTTATTCCTATACTCTCTAGTGTTTTAATAGGAATGGGTATTGGATTTTATCAAATGTTTTTCTGCATCTATTGAGATTATCATATGATTTTTGTTAATTTGGCTATTGATATAGTCAATTATGCTAATAATTTTTCCTAATATTGAACCAGCCCTGCATTTCTGGTATAAATCCTATTTGGTCATAGTGTATTATCCTGTGGATGATTATCTATAATATCTTTGGTAATATTTTATTTAAGATAGTTGTATTAATATTTATTAGGGAAATTGGTCTATAATTTTCTTTTTTTGTTTTCACCACACCTGTTTTAGCTATCAACACCAGATCTGTATCACAAAAGGAATTTTGTAGGACTCTATCTTTCCCTATTTTTCCAAATACTTTATATAGTATTTCAATTAATTGTTCTTTGAATATTTGGTAAAATTCACATGCAAATCCATCTGGCCCTGGAGATTTTTTCTTAAGGTGTTCATAAATAGCTTGTTCTATTTCTTTTTCTAAAATTGGACTATTTAAATAGTTTATTTCCTCTTCTGTTAACCTGAGCAATCTATATTTTTGTAGATATTCTTCCATTACACTCTGATTATTAAATTTATTGGCAAATAGTTGGGCAAAATAAATCCTAATTATTGCTCTTGGTGAAAAAGTCTCTCTTTTCATTTTTGGAATTAACAATTTGAATTTCTTCTTTCCATTTTTAATCAAATTAACTAAATGTTTATCTCTTTTATTGTCTTTTTTTCATAAAACCAACTCTTAATTTTATCTATTAATTCAATAATTTTCTTATTTTCAATTTTATTTACCTTCCCTTTTATTTTCAGAATTCCAGATTTGGTATTTCATTGAGGGTTTTTAATTTGTCCTTTATCTAGCTTTTTAAGTTGTAAGCCCAATTCATTGATCTTGCCTTTCTCTATTTTATGCAAGTAACCATCTAGAGATATAAAATTTCCCATAATTATTGCATCGGCTGCATCCCACAAATTTTGGTATGTTGCCTTATTATTGTCACTCTCTTGGATGCAATTATTGATTATTATTTACTGTTTTATCCTTTATTCATTCTTTAGCATTAGATTATTTTATTTCCAATGAACATTTGGTCTATTTTCTCCTGCTCTTATATTGCATTTGATTTTTATTGCATCGTGATCTGAAAAAAGTGAATTGACTATTTATGCTTTTCTGCATTTGATTTTGAAGTTTTATTTCTTAATACATGGTCAATTTTTATAGGTTCCATGAACCCCTGAGAAAAAGTAAACTCTCTTCTGTCTCCATTCAATTTTCTCCAAAGATCTATCATACCTATATTTTCTAACATTTTGTTTACCTCCATAACTTCTTTTTATTTATTTTGTGGTTCGAATTATGTAGTTCTGAGAGAATAAGGTTGAGATCCTCCACTAGTATAGTTTTGCTGTCTGCTTGTTCTTGCATCTCTCTTAACTTTTCCTATAGGAATTTGGATGCTATACCACTCAGTGCATATATGTATATATTTTTAGTATTGATATTGCTTCATTATCTATGGTACTCTTTAATAAAATATAGTTTCCTTCCTTATGTTTTTTAATTTGATGTGTCTTTACTTTTCCTTGATCTAAGGATTGCTACCCCTGGTATTTTTTTTTTAACTTCACCTGAAACATAATTGATTCTGCCTCAGCCTTTCATTCTGTATTTATGTATTTCTTGTAAACAACATATTATAGGATTCTGGCTTTTAATCCAGTCTGCTATCCTCTTCTGTTTCTATGAATATAGAGTTCATTCCATTCACATTCAGTTGAACTAACTAATTCTGTATTTCCTGCCATCTCATTTCCTGTTATGGTTTTCTTTTTCCCTTCCGTCTTCCCTCCTTCCCAGTATTTTGCTTTTGATGATCACCTCCCTCAACCAGCCTTTTTCCTTTAGAGCCCCTCCCACATTTTTACACTTCTCCCCTAATACTTCTGTTTTTCCTTCTATTAGTCTTTCCCTTTCTTTCCCTTTTTCCCTCCCACTACTGTATATGGTGAGACAAATTTGTAAAACCAAATATGTTTATGAAACCAAATATGTCTAATATTCTCTCTTTGAGCCAAATATGATGAGATTCACACAATGCTCATACTCTCTGTACTTTCCCTCAATTATGTCAGGTCTTTGCCTCTTTGTGAGATGTAATTTTCTTTATTTTACCTCCTTTCCCCTCTTTTTACAGTACTGTTCCCTTTCTACCTCTAGTTTATTTTTCATATTATCATAATAAAATTCAATTATACCCACACTCTCTAAGTATGCCCATAACAGAAATACAGTTCTCAAGAGTTCTTTCCTTTTTATCTTTTTTATGCTTCTCTTGAGTTCTGTGTTTGGAGATCAAATTTTTTATTCAGTTCTGATCTTTTCATTGAAAATAGATGAAATACACCTATATCATTGAATGTCCATCTTCTTCCTGAAAGATAATACTCATTTTAGCTGGATAGCTTATTCTTCGCTGTAATCCAACTTATTTTGCCTTTCAAACAATATCAGTTTCCAGGCCCTTTGATCTTTTAAGGTTAAAGCTGTCTATTCTGAGAGTTTTTTTTTTTTTTTTTTAATCTTTATTTTAAGTGTTGAGGTGTGTTCTTTAAAAAAAAAAAAAAAAAAAAAGGAGTGACAGCTGCTTTAATTTGCCCTGGGGCAGTTCTGCTGATTGACTTCCAGTATTGGGTGAGCTTGGCTAGGTCTGGCATTCTTCAGGGGCTCAGTAGTTTATAATATGCCTCTTGTAGAAATTCTGTCAAACCACCTGCTTGCAGCCAGAACAGAGTAGTCTAAGAGACTCACAGGTGCATGGAAGCTGCAATGCTCTGACTCCCAGCTCCTTATCCTGGGCTCCCTGTTTGTGTTTTGGGCTCAAGCTGACTGTCCCCCTGACTATTTAAAACAGACCTGTTTGGAAGTTCTTCCAAGGTATCTTTTTTTGGGGAATGTGTTCTACTCCAGATATTTGTGGATTCTTTGATTCCAAAACCAGTTTAGAGGCTTAATCAGCTGTTGGTTTGAAAGCAAGTCAGAGGAGGTCATAGAAAGTTGTGTCTGCTCTCTGTCATATTGGCTCTGCCCCCTTAATTTCTATTTTGTAAAGAGTCATATGCTTTTTCCATTTCATCAAGTCTATTTTGTATGGAGTTATATACTTTTCCTATCCCTTCTTCCAAAGATTTCATTTACTTTCCCCATTATTCTTCTAACTCTCTTTTAAGATCCTTCATAAAATCTTCCAAGAAAGCTTTGTGAAGGGGCAGCTAGGTGGCACAGTGGATAGAACACCAGCCTTGAATTCAGGAGGATCCGAGTTCAAATCTGGTCTAAGACACTTAACATTTCCTAGCTGTGTGACTCTGGGCAAGTCAATTAACCCCAGCCTCGGGGAAAAAAAAAAAAAAAGAAAAAAAAAGCCTTGTGAAATGAGGATCAGCACATATCTCTCTTTGGTTCTTCATCTGGAGTTGATTTACTTTTAGAAACCTAGTATTTGAGGTCTATTCTTCTCTTTCTCCATAAAAGCTATCTATGGTAAGAGATTTTTTTGTTATTTTGTTTAAAGCTTCAGGTCTGCCCTTAATGCAAAGGAGTAACAGCTCCTTTAGTTTGCCCTGGGACAATTCTGCTTATTGACTGCTAGTGCTGGCTAATGGTGTCTAGGTCCCATGTTCTTCTGGGACTCAGTGGTTTAGAATTTGCCTTTTATAGCAAATCTGTTAGATTACACACTTGCAATTAGGACAGAGTAGCTAGCCTAAGAGGCCTTCAGGAGATTCCCTGGTGCATGGAAACTGCAACACTCTGACTCCCTGCCCCCAGCTCCTTGCCCCAGGCTCCCTGGGCTGTAGTCTAGGCTCAGATGACTGTCCCCCTGTGTGCTTGAAACAGACCTGTTCTTAAGTTCTTCCAAGCTATCTTCTTCTGGAAATGTATTGTATTCAAATTATTTGTGGGTTCTGTGACTCCAAAACCAGTTTAGAGGCTTAATCTATTATTGTTCTGAGAGAATGTAAGAGGAGTTCACAGAAAGTCATTTCTGCTCCCCACCGGCTTGGCTCCACCACCATTTTGGTTTCTTCCTCTGGAAACGTGTCTAATATACTCTTTCACTATCAGTTTAAATGGCTTTTGTCCTTATCAATTTAATTTTAGCAATGAGATCTTTCTCAGAAAACTCTTTTTCAAACATTCCCCCCCCCTTTTTCTGTTTTCCTTCTAATGTTAGTTGCATTAATTTTGTACATATAAAATGTTTTAATTTTATGTAATCCAAATTATTAATTTTGCCTACTGTGAGCTTCTCTATAATAGATTCTTCCCCAATACATGGATCGGCTGGATAAATTCTTTCATGTTCCATTAATACTTATGATATCAATCCTTATGTTTAAATCAAGTACCCAATTTGTGTTTATTTTGGTATATTGTGGGTGATGTTGTTCTCTACATAGTTTCTGCCAGACTATCATATACATATATATATATATATATATATATATATATATATATATATATATATATACACACACACACACACACACACATATATATATATATACATACATATATATATATATATGTGTATATATATATATGTGTGTGTGTGTGTATACATATATATACACACACATATATATGTATATGTATATATATATACACACATATATATGTGTATATATACATATATATGTGTGTATATATATATGTGTGTGTGTGTGTGTGTGTGTGTGTGTGTGTGTGTATATATATATATATATATATATATATATAAGGTTTCACCTGCAAATCAGATGGAATGGTGTCATAGTCCTTAGAAAACAGCACAATGGGAATACATCTTATTTAATGTCATTTCCACTGATAAAATATATATATATATATATATTTTTTTTTCTGGTACTGAATTATTTGACAGTGCCAAAGATTTCACTTGTAAGAGATTCCTTTCCTTGGCCATCAATACATATGGCTGTAGCACCTGCAGGAACAGATGTGCAACTGCATTTCCATAGGGCTTGCTTTCCAGGATTATCATTGAAGATTATGGTTGTTGATTTTAGGGCCCCAGATTGTTTACAGCAGGGTTAGATAGAAAATGGTGGCTAAGTTTTTTTTGACTTATCTGACACACACTTCCTCATGTTTCTCCTGCAGGTGTCTTACATTCTTTAGCTAGACTGGCTTGTCTGTCCTCTATATAAAAGTTGATTAGCACTGGGAAACCTGTTTTTATTTCCACAGAGCTTGCCTAGCTAGATGATGGATATGAAGACTGGTATGGAGGGAGGTTTGGTGACCTAGAAGGTACTGTCAAATCCAAAGCTCCTTTGATTATCTAACTCCTGCTGGCCATCAGGTCAGCAGTTTTTGCTGGTGCTAATGAGGAAGTTTATCAGGTTAGTTGGTAGAACAGAACTCAAAGCATGCTAGTTTTGGCCTTTTTAGAGAAACAGAAGCTTTTGAGTCAAAATTGCTCAAAAGTAGGGGCATAGATTATATTCTTCATGTAAAGTAAAGGTGAAATTGAGGGTGGAAGCAGGATGAGAGAGAAGAGACATATGAAGATTGAAGTTCAACTATTCTTACTTTACATTTATATTTGGACCTGGATTTGATCATAATATGAGAATACATATAATCAGTAACATGTACCAAGTAAATCATTGACAAATAAAAGTCAGAAGGTATTATGAATTTTGAAAGAAAAAATAATATTAACTTCATTGATGTTTCTAACCACATTTTATAAAAAGGATGAGAAAAAACTCTATTGCTGTTTGTGGCAAAAAAAAGTCAAAGGCTAGGTCTTGGAGCAAATATATATTTAAATATATACATATGCATGCATGTATGTGTGTGTTATAAAGACATTTAAATACACATGAACATGCTTATCAATGGTATATGTAATATGTGTATACATACAGCTATCTATTGATGAGAGATGTTAATAATCTGTTATTAACTGTGTGTAATCTAATAATCTATTAATTGAAATGATGTTAAAACAGTCCCTTTAAAGATCCACACATATTAAAAGAATTCTAATGATAAATAGTGAAGAAACATAGTTCTTAGAGGACATGGTAAAATAGTTGACCATTATGGATGGAGCTCCGGGAAGCTGTGTGATAAGGAGCATACATACATTAGGATGCAATATTACAAATCTTTCTTCAGACTACATAGAGCAATGCATATCCCTTTAGGGATGAACAGAGATGTGTTGATAGACCTAATAGGTCACTGGTATTATTTGAATGCTGATCTTTTGATTTGGAAAAGCATTTATTTGGAGTACATTTGGCTTCTAAACCAAGAAAACTACTCAGTTTAAAAGACTCCTAATCTATTTCTGTACCCACACAGCAGGCACTCATTCATGCTGAAAGAGAACATATACTCTGAGAGGACATTTTCCACTGCTATTGGCTTCCCTGTAGCATCCTCAATCTCTGAGGCTGAATTCCGTTCATTAAGGAATAAGATTTGCTGCTACAGGGAATCCATTGGGCAAGTCCATCCAGTAAAGGGTAATTTTCCCCTGTCCCTCATGCTTTGAGGACTCCCATAAATGGATAATGAGGAATTTTTCAAAGTCCATGCTAGTTTTTTTTTGTTTTGTTTTGTTTTGTTTTTTTGTTGTTTTTTTTGCACACACTCACACACATGCACCCTTTAATTTCAACATCATCACTACAATACCTCAGTCATGGTAGCTAAGCAGTTCAGTTTATAGACCATAAGGCTTAAAGAGAGAAAGACCTAAGTTCAAATCTGACCTCAGCTACTTACTAGCTGTTTAACTGGGCAATTTATTTAACCGCTATTTGCCTCAGTATAAAAGAGGGATAATAATAGCACTTACTTTTCAGGATAGTTGTGAGATAATATTTGTAAATTGCATAACATACTGTCTGGCACATAGTAAGTGCAATATAAATATATTCTCCTTCCTTTTGCCCACTCATTTCTTATAGGAACACTAAACTGGTTTGAGTCTTTACATACCAGACTTTGAAATTAAAAGGCATAGATTGAGGAAATGAAGCAACTACTCTCAGAAAGTTTAATACTACGTCACATCCTGCAAAGTCCAAAATCCATTTCTAACCTGATGCTGTAAAAAATATCCATCATTTTTATGCTGCTTTTTATATAACATTAATACATAATGTGCCTTATTGCCCAATGCTATTTAATGGTGTTGGGTGTAAGAATGAACTCAGATTTTGAATGAATGTTAAGAAGAACATTACAATAACTCAAAGCATCCAGTACTAGGGATTAAAGGTATTGAATGATCCACTGTGAGTTGGTAGAATAAACACAAGTAACTGGAGCTAGCTGCCTATTAAAGTGCAATGGCTTTTTAAAATGTTAATGGCTTATATGAGCTGGTAACAGAATGGAGTAGTTTACAAAAATAGGACCAATAGGCTGAAGACTTCACTTTTGCTGTGCTTGATATTTGGATAAATATCATATTCCAGGTCTACTGTATTTCAATATCAGCCTATTTCCCCCTTTGCATGTTCCCTAACATTCCTTGACTATTGACCTTGACAGAAGAGATAATAAAGAAATTGTTTTCAACATATACTCAGAGTATACAGAGGATGTACAAGCTTGCTCTGTATTATTAGTAGATAAGTTGATCTGTCAAGAAAGGTCATTTTACTTAGGAAGATAGGGGAGAGCTTTTATATATATACATATATATATACATATTTATGTATATATGCACACATAATATACAGTACATATATGCATGTGTGTATGCATACATACATATATTTGCATACATTGACATAATGTCTATCAAATACACATATTTATGAATATATATTCATCCCATTTCTTTACATAAAAATACATAAAGTGTACCCTGAAGTCTTCCTGCTTAAAAAAAAATAAAAACTTCTAGAACATCTTATGTATGCATACTTGTATAGATGTGTATGAATAAATATGCATAATTGCATACATATGTGTTAAGGGGCAGGTCAATTCTCTGAGAGCCTCCACAGCTGTGGATCATAACAGCAGAAAGAGTTGCAGGGCAGCCTTTGCTGACACAGGTGTTGCAGAGAGGGAATGAGATAAATTGGAGGCAGAGGGAAGAGGAGAGAGGTCAGACAATACAATGGCCTCTCAGTTAGAGAGGTCAAAGAACAGCAACTGCCTCTCAGTCTCCTTCTTTCATCCTTTCACATGCTCACATGAGGAGAATCATTCTGCTGGTCTAGGTTAGATCTCCAGCAGCCACTGTCAGGTGACTCCTGTGTCGTAACACATGTGTGTGTGTGTGTGTGTGTGTGTGTGATTGTGTGTGTGTGTGTGTGTGTGTGTGTGTGTATGTATGCATGTATACCCATACCTCAGCAATGGTGATATTTCTAGGTAAATTTATTGAAGAAAAAATAGGGACAGTTTGATGGGGCAGTGGATAGAACACTGGCCCTGAAATCAAGAGGACCTGGGTTTAAATCTGGCCTCAGACATTTAATACTTTCTAGCTGTATAACTCTGGTCTTAATCCCATGTGCCTTAGCAAAAAAAAAAAAAAAAAAAAAAAAAAGGAAAAGAAAAACAATCTAAATTATCTTTAACTTAATATTGTCTATTCATTCAAAAATCAAATTGGAAACATATAATTAATTAATATTATCCTTTCCCTATCTAAATTTGTCTTGACAAGTTCTCATGAATGGTGCTTTGTAGATAGTTAATTCTTTCTAGTGTCACAGTAGTTTATATACTTTTTTTCACCCTGTGAGAAGACCTGTGATTACTTTGTTCATAGGAATTCATAACAAAGATAGTAATATAGAATAAAGAGACTAGGGTGGAAATTGAAAAATCCATATTTTACTTTCCATCTGGATGCAGGCTGAATTATAGAGCAATTGGTATTTTTTTTCAGGAGTGGAAAAGGGTTTTAAAAAACAGAAAAAGAAAAAAAAAAAACAAAACAAAATATTTTATCCTATCTCTAGCCAGGACTTTTTCCATTTTGCTAAGTAGAGTTCCCAAATTAACTTGAAAGTCACCATGTTAGTGACCCAGGGATATGATATGAATTTATAAGAATTCCAGTGTTTAGCACACAGTAGGTGATTAATAAACTGCAGTTGATTGACTTACTGAATTTTTCTCTATAGCGTAGATAAGAATTTTTCATGAATATCCTGAATAGCAGAAGGAGGAAATGAGCTAATAAAATAGACTTTACTATGGCTAAGGATATTCCTAGCTGTCTGGCTGCAGGTTTATGTCACAAAAGAGATAAAGATGGCCCTTTGGGCTGTTAAGCTAGAGTTGACATAACCTCGCCATTACCAACCTGTGCCTCAGATTGTATAAGAGTTTATAATATGTTATAGCAATAGTATTAACATGAAAAGCAACTACCCCAGAGATACCTAGCAGAGAGAATTGTTGTCATTTCATTCTTGTAGTTGTTTTGACTCTTTGTGTCCCCATTTGGAGGTTTTTTTTTTTTTGGCAAAGACACTAGAGTGTTTTGCTATTTCCTTCTCCATCTCATTTTACAGGTGAGGAAACTGAGAAAAACAGGGTTAAGTATTTTTCCAGGGTCACACATCTAATAAAAGTCTGAGACCATATTTGAAATCAGGTCTTCCTAATTCCAGCCCTAGTGCTCTATCCACTATATTACCTATAAGGGAGCAATAGTAGTACCAGTAATGAAAGCATCTAGCAATTGCCTTAAAATTTTCTTATTTAGTATAGATTGCCATTTTGATGCCATAATTGCAAGATATTAATTGTTCTTTAATATCATAAGCATAAGTGGCCCTACTTACATACTCATCCTAAAATGTCTTCCCTATTATCAGTCTCATTTTATCACAAATATTCTCTATATAAGTATCTCCTGCTCTACTGTCATGATGATCACTTGTGGGAAATGATAACCTAGCAGAAATTTTTCTGTCATTCATATTACTAGGTTATTCAATTAATATCACTTGTTTTGAACTAATATATCCTCTTGTTTTCATTATAAAAGAAAATCATCACTAAGCACTTAGGGCAGCAATCAGCAATCAGTAGCATGGTTGTATGTGTATCTTCATGTTGCACTTATTAAATTTCAAGTTACTTGAGAGAAGGTCCTGTGTTATATTTATCTTTATATTCCAGTAATCATGTGTGTTGCAGATGCATTATATATATATATATATATATATATATATATATATATATATATATATATTTGCTTATTTTGATCCTTGGCATGTCACAACACATGAGTGTGGCTTCTTAATTTCCTTATGTCACCTGCCTTGGCATGTCACAACCTAGTTGGCCTTAATTTCCTTATGTCACCTGCCTCCAATGGTTGTTGTGATGATCAAATGAAATATACCTGTAAAGAGATTACCACAATGCCCAACACATAGAATATACGTAATTAGGGCTTCTTACCTCTCTTTATATTAGTTATCTAATTATTCTAACAAATATAAATCAATAAGCAAGGTTTTTTGAAAATTACTATATATCTCACATATTACCACATACCCTGTGGGCTACAAAAATATAAAATATTACATTTATATATGTGTGTATGTATGTATGTAATGATTATCTGAGGGAAAAAAAAAGGATCAAAACTTATAGAATTATAATAAACAATAGAACGCTGTTCTGAAAGTGCTAAATTTTCCCCTAAGACTCATAGGAGAGAGAGAGAGAGAGATAAGAAAAACACATTTTGAGAAAAATACAATTTTCATGTAAACAATTTTTGAAGTTTAGAAACCATCTAGTTCAACTTCATATTTATAAACATGGGAAATAAATTTTTCGAGGGCTACTTGTTGGTTGGTTGTCCTCCATTCTCAAAGAGGAACAACATAATATGATTATATTGGAAACAAGATACATATGTGTGATTGTCTCTAATTAAACCAATATAAGTTTGGAAGGCTGCACCACAGGTTGGGCACAAATCATTTACATTTGAAGTGGAGGTGTCCCTAAATCTACAATTCTCATTTTCTTTTGAGTTACTGCAATTCATCTTCATGCACAGGGCACAACACCTTCTTTGATGCAGGCATGCGGTATGGAATAGCTTTTTCTAACATTTCCCATATCACAGAATCAATTCCAAAATTCTTCAGACCCTGAGATGTCCTTGGATTGTTCTTCTGACCTCCATGAAAACATTTGCCTTGTATGAGTCCTCAATAAAATAGCTTCCTAGACAAATTTAAAGTTGTCATTCAAGAAAGGAACTTAAGGTCTTGTAAACTTATCTTGCTAGCTATCTTCAGAATCATCTGAAAACAAGTTAAATGGAAGCAATTCAGTTTCCTGACATGGTGTTGGTAAATTACCTAAATTTCCCAAGCATGACACAACAAAGACAGCACATTGGCTCCTTAGATCTTCAGTTTGTTAGGCACCTATTTTCTCCCATACTTCTGGAGTTTCCCAAAGTCTGAGTTAGCTCTGACAATGTATGCATCCCCCTCATCATCTATGGGTACATCTCTAGAAAGCATACTGCCAAAGTAAGTGAATTTATCCACAATTTTCAGTATTTCTCTAGTTGCTGTAACTGATGATTTTCAAAAATGGATGTTGTGATACTGACTGGAAGAAATTTTTTTGCTTACTTGGTGTTAATTGTCAGGCCAAAATTAAAACAAGCAGCAGAGATTCCATATATACTCTTGTATCTTCGTCTCAGTGGCTATTTTGAGTTCACATTTATCTGAAAAAACAACAACAACAACAACAACAAAAACTATGCACCAATTCTCTTTTTAATTTAGTCTTGGCTTGTAGCTTTTTCAAATTAAATATTTTACCATAAATATGGTAGCTGACCTTGATACTATTTTTGTCGCTCTACAATTGTTTTAGCCCCTCCAGTGAGGTAACCTGATTTTAGTGTTCTCCATAGACTGTCATGAACAGAAGCTTAAGCCGTTGACGGTATATCTCTGGTTGAAGCCATTCTTTTTTCTAGTTGCACTTCCAACTAATGAAGAGGTATTGATCTCCATTAGACTCTTCTCATATGGAAAAGTACCTAGTGCAGATTCCATCCCAGCAAAAATCTATAAGACAGGGGTTCCACTGCTCATACAGAAGTTCTCAGATGTGTTCAGGATTATGTGGCAAGAAGAGATGATTTCCCCAAGAGATCAAAAATTACTCTATAAAGGAAAAGGAAATAAGTAGAATTCTGAAAATCACATGGGAAATCTTTTTCTTACTCGCTGGCAAAGAGTGCAGTGCTTGACACTGATATATGTGACCTGATAATTCCAGGAGTAATGCCAGAACTTGCTTTTGGCATTTCTCCTAGTTCTTGGGTAGATGACTATCTTTGAGTGAAGGATTAGTCAATTAAAGAGGACTCTGACAAGGATTCCCTCATCTTTAAAGTTCACTCTATTCTGTCTAGATACTTGTCTATCCATCCTTGTGAATCTCTAGTCACTATCCTTCTCTCTAAAAATTTTAATATGTGGCTTAAATTTTTGTTCTCTATCCCAAGTATTTGACCTGTCAAATACTATAACCTCCCAAATCTCCATCATCAACTCCTAACTTTCTATTTCAAGTAAGAACAGGAGTAGTCTGTATTTTAGATATATCTCTTCCTGTCCAGAGCATTTGTCCAATATGTTAGAATTCCATGTTACATCTTTCCCTCATCCAACAGATAATTTCATAGATGCTGTAATCTATCTATTACTCTATGGCAGTGGCAAAAGTAGCGCTTGTTGAACTACTGAATATTTTGAAATAATTCCTAGCCTTAAGTGAGTCTTATGATTTATTAACTCAGTTTAATTTATCACACAACAGTTGTATACAGTGAGAATATGTACTAAATCAGTTCCATTTTCAGTGTATCAAAATATTGTAGTGTGTGATCAATAGAGAAACAACTTAAATTATGCTCCAGAAAAAAACACATTAATTTAACAAAAAATTCTAGGACACTCATGTATCAAATTAATGTATAGACATATGGACAGACATACATATGAATGTGTGCATATATATATATGTATATATATGTATGTGTATATATATATACACACATACACATACACATACATGAATATCACAGTTTCCTTTGAACTCTTTTTGATTAGCTGCTGTTTTGTGAAGAGTGGGAGTGGGGGTTGATGAGAACTTATTCTGGATAATGATGATGGTGATGATAATGGCAGGTTACATATGTCACAACAATTAAGAAAAATAAATACAATTATATTACATGTTTCACTCAGAGTTTATCAGTTCTCTTTGTATAAGTAAATAGAATTTTTTGGAATTGTGTTTGACAATTGTACTCATCAGTGTAGCTAAGTCTTTCACAATTGGTCTTTATTATAATATTGCTTTTATTATGTACAATGACTCACTGGTTTTGTTCATTTTGCTTTGGTTCATATAGGACTTTTGGTGTTTTTCTAAAACCATTACCCTCATCATTTCTAATAGCATAATAGTTTTTTCATCTTATACTATAACTTGTTCAATCATGTCCTGGTTTATGGACATTTCTAATTATTTGCCAACACAAAGAAACTGCCATAAATATTTTTACTTGAGCTCTTTAGAATAAGGTCAAATTGTTGTCTGTAATGGCTGGACTAGTTTACAAATGCACTAAGAGTTTCTTTGTGTAGCTATTTCCCGAAATCCCTCCAGCATTTGTTATTTTTAGTAGTTGTGAGATGGTATTTTGGAGTTGTTTTAATTTGTACTTCATTACTATAGATAATATTGACTTCTGAAAACTCTATCTATTCATGTCATTTGACTATTTATCAATTGGGGAATGGCTCTTATATTTTAAAATTTCACTCAATATCCTATATATTTGAGAGGGCTTTATTAGAGAAACATGTAAAAATTTATATTACTTCATTGTTGTTCATATTTTTTAATGAAATGTACTTTGCTTGATTATCTCTTTTAATTAGATTTATTTTTGCTTTTGCTCTGAGGTTACTATTGCTCCCCCCTTTTTTTCCTACTTTCATTAAAGCATAAGAGATTCTGCTGCATCTCTTTATTTAACTCTATGTATCTTTTTATTTATTTTAACTCTTCCTATCTCTTATAAGCAACATATTGTTTGATTTCAGTTTCTAATTCATTCAGCTATTCATTTCTAATTTAAGGCTGAGTTCATTAATTCATATTCATTATAATCATTACTACCTATATAGTTTACTCTATCTTTTTTTTTTCTCCTATATATCCTTCCTTTCCTCTTTTTACTGTGTCCCTCACAAGAAGTTAGTTTTGCTCCTGACCCTTACCTCCCTTAATTTGTATCCTCTTTTATCACTCTTCCTCTTTCTTATAATATTTCTCTGTACTTTCCCTTATAGGTAAGTCAATGTTGTTTTTACCCATCTAAATGTGCATATTCTTCCTTCTTTCAACAAATTTATATGAAAGTAAGGTTCAGGGGTGGTTAATACCTCTTATTTCCCTCTACACTACAAAATATTTTCCTCACATGCCTCTTTTCTCTGGTATAATTTTGATCATTTTTTTCCTTCCTTCCCCTTTCTTACAATGCATCTTTTCTTCTCAGCTCTTTATGTTTTTGACATGATCCCAACATAATTAGCGTACATTCATTTTTAAAAATATTATAAAACTTTAAAAATAAATGACTCCAAGTTTATTTTATTTTTATTTTTTTAATTTTCTGGTTATGCACACATGTGCATTAATTTTAATAAACATTTATGAATGTTGTTGGGAGAGGAAAATAAAAGGGAAGACTACAAGAGAAAAAAAACAGAAGGAAAAGAAAAAACGTGAACATAATATGTATGTATTTATATTCAGCTTTCTCAGTTCTCTCCAGTTGTAGATGGTGTTTTCTATCTAAAGTTTATTGGGATTGCCTTGAATCACTAAACTCTTGAGAAGAACCAAGCCTTTAATAATTGAATATCGCACATTCTTGCTGTTACTGTGTACAGTGTATTCCTTATTCTGCTTTTTTCACTATTCATCAGTTCATGATCTTTCCAGGACTTTTGAAAATAACTTTGTTCATCATTTTAATGGAAGAATAATATTCCATTACTTTCACATCTCATAACCCATTCACTCATTCCCCAATTGATGGGCATTTCCTCATTTTCTAATTATTTGCAAACACAAAAATAATTTCTATAAATATTTTTGCACATGTGGGTCCTTACTCCTCCTTTATGATTTCTTTGGAATACAAACATAGTAGTGGCACTGCTGGTTCACATAGCTCTTTGGACATAGTTCCAAATTGCTCTTTAGAAGGGTTAGATCATTTTGCAATTCCATCAATAAGGCATTAATGTTTCAGTTTTACTGCATCTCCAATATTTATCATTACCTTTTCCTCTCATATTAGCCAATCGAGAGGTGAGGGGTGGTATCTCAGAGTTCTTTTAATTTGCATTTTTCTAATATTGTTTTAATTTCTTCATCTGAAAATTGTCCTTTGTATCCTTTGAGCATTTATTAATTGGGGAATGACTTGTATTCTTATAAATTTGAGTCAATTCTCTATATATTTTAGAGATGTGGCCTTTATCAGAAGCACCAAGTGTAAAAGTTTTCCCCAGCTTTGAACTTCCCTATTAATAATGTTTGTGTTTGTTTTGTTTGTGCAAAACCTTTTAAATTTAGTGTAATCAAAGTTGTCCATTTTGCATTTCATAATGTTTTCTAGTTCTTCTTTGGTCATAATTTCCTCCCTTCTTTAAAAATCAGATAAGTAAACTATACCTTGCTCTCCTAATTTCGTTATAGTACCATCCTTTATGCCCAAATCATGTACCCATTTTGACTTTATTTTGGTAGAATTATGAGATGTAGTTCTATGCCAAGTTTCTGACACATTGTTTTCCAGTTTTTCTAGCAATTTTTGAGAAATAGAAAGTTTTTAGCTCATAAGTTAAAGTTTTGGGTTTGTCAAATGCTACATTACTACAGTTATTGAATACTGTGTCAGGTGTATCTAAGCTATTCCACTGATCCACCACTCTTATTTTTTAGTGTGTATTAAATAGTTTTCATGACTGATGCTTTATAACCAGACCTAAAACTGGTACTACTAGGCCACAGTCCTTCGTATTTTTTTTTTCATTAATTCCCTCGATATAATTGCCTTTTTGTTCTTCCAGATGAATTTTGTTACTATTGTTTCTAGCTCTAAAAAATATTTTGTGTTAGTTTGAGTGGTATGGATCTGAATAAGTACACCAATTTAGATACAATTATAATTTTTATTATATTATCTTGGCCTATCTATGAAGAACTGATATTTCCAAGTGTATAGATATGACTTTATTTGTGTTAGAAGTGTTTTATAATTGTGTTCATATGGTTCCTGGGTTTGTCTTTGCAGGTAGACACCAACATACTTTACTTTGCTTACAGTTATTTTAAATGAAATTTCTCTATCTCTTGCTGATGGGCTTTGTCTACAATATATAGAAATGCAGATTATTTTGTGGGTTTGTTTTATATCCTGCAACTTGACAAAAGTTATGAATTGTTTCCAGTAGGCTTTTAGTTGATTTTCTAGGATTCTCTAAGTATATCATCATATCATCTGCAAAGAGTGAGCATTTTATCTTCTCATTGCCTATTCTAATTCCTTTAATTCCTTTTGCTTTTCTTATTGCTAAAGCCAACATTTCTATTTCAATATCAAATAACAGTGATGATAATGGGCATCCTTGTTTCACCCCTGATCTTATTGAGAAAGAATCTAGTTTCTTTCCACCACAATAGTGCTTGCTAATGGTTTTAGATTCATTCTTCTTATCATTTTAATGAAAACTTCCTTTATTCTAATGTACTATAATGTCTTTAATAGGAATAGGTGCTGTCTTTTGTCAAAAGCTTTTTCTCTATCTGTTGAGATTATCATATGATTTTTGTTAGTTTGGTTATTGATATGATCAATTATGGCAATAGTTTTCCTGGTATTAAATCAGCCATACATCCCTGTTATAAATCCTAATTGGTCATGATGTATTATCCTGGGGATAACTTTCTATAATCTTTTTGTTAATATTTTATTTTAGATTTTTGCATTAATATTCATTAGGGGAATTGATCTATAATTTTCCTTCTCTGGTTTAGGTACCATGAATGTGTCATAAAAGGAATTTGGTATTCCAATAACTTTTTTCCCTATTTTTAAAAATAGCTTGCATAGTATTGGAATTAATTTTTCTTTAAATGTTGGATAGAATTCCTGTGTAAATAACCCTGGTTCTGGAGATTTCTTCTTAGGAAGTTGATTGATAGCTTGTTTTATTTCTTTTTCTAAAATGGGACTAAGTAATTTATTTGCTCTTTTGTTAATGTGGGCAATCAATATTTTTGTAGGTATTCCTCTATTTCACATGGATTATCAAATTTATTGGCATAAAGTTGGGCAAAATGGCTTCTAATTATTGTTCTAATTTCCTCTTCATTGATAGAAAGTTCTTTCTATTCATTTTTGAGATTAACAATTTGATTTTCCTCTTTCCTTTTCCTAATCAAATTACCTAATTGTTTATCTATTTTGTTGGTTTTTTTTCATAAAACCAAATCTTAATTTTATTAATTAGTTCAACCGTTTCATTACTTTCAATTATATTAATTTATCCTTTGAGTTTCATAATTTTTTACTTGGTATTTAACTGGTGGTTTTTAATTTGTTCTTTTTCTGGCTTTTTTAGTTGTATACACTATTCATTGATCTCCTCTTTCTCTATTGTATTTATAAACCATTTTAGAGATATCAAATTTCCACTAAGAACTTCTTTGGTTGTGTCCCATAGGTTTTGATATGTTGTTTCATTTTTGTCATTCTTGTGGATGAAATTATTAATTGTTTCTATAATTTGTTATATCACCTATTCATTCTTTAGAATTAGATTAATTAATCTCCAATTGATTTTTAGTCTTTCTTGATTAAATTTTTGAATATAATTTTTATTTCATCATGGTCTGAAAAGGAAGCATTTAACATATCTCTTTTTCTCCATCTGATTGTGAGGCTTTTTATGCTCTAATACATGGTAATTTTTGTGTAGGTGGCATGTACCACTGAGAAAAAAGTGTATTCCTTTCTGTATTCAATATTCTCCAGAGGTCTATTATATCTATGTTTTCTAGGATTCAAGTAAGATCCCTAGTTTCTTTCTTGTTTATTTTGTGATTAGAATAATCTAATTCTGAGAGAAAGAGACAGAGCAACCCCACTAATATAGTTTTGTTGTCTATTTCTTCCAATAACTGGCTTGACTTCTTTTTTTAATTAAAGCTTTTTACTTTCAAAATACATACATGGATAATTTTTAACATTTACCCTTACAAAACCTTGTGCTGCATTTGTTTTGCCTCCCTGCTCTCCACCTACTCCCCTAGATATCACGTGATCCAATATATGTTAAACATATGCAATTCTTTTATATATATTTCAACAAATAACATGCTACACAAGAAAAATCAGATCAAAAAGGGGGAGAATGAGAAGAAAAACAAAATGTAAGCAAACAACAACAAAAAGAGTGAAAATAATATGTTGTGATTTACATTTAGTTACCACTGTCTTCTCTCTGGGTGTAGATGGCTTTCTTTATCACAGGACCATTGAAACTAGCCGAATCATCATTGTTGATGACAGCCACATTAATCAGAATTGATCATCATATAGTCTTGTTGTTACCATGTACAAATGGTCTTTTGGTTCTGATCATTTCTTTTAGCATCAGTTTATGCAAGTCTCCAGGCTTCTCTTAAATAATCCTGCTGATCTTTTCTTACAGGACAATAATATTCCATAACATTCATATATCATAAATTATTCAGCCATTCTCCAACTCATGGGTATACACTTACCAGTTTCCTGCCATTATGAAAAGAGTTGCCACGAACATTTTTGCACATGTGAGTTATAATGTCCAAACTAGCTTTTTGGAGGTCCGCTGGATGAGCCTTGATCTTACCAAGATAGTCACTACAAGGATGGTCAGGAATAGAATCTAAAGTGTTTATTGTCTCCTTCACAGTCCCTTCACTCTGACTGACAGTGTCCCCAGTTCTCTCAGTCCTTAAGTACCCTATTACAATTACATCATTATGGCATACTGAATATGTGCCAACTAGAGTGATTATATTATTATATCAAACTAGAATGATTATATTATTATATCATATTACATATATGTGAACTAGAGAACCATTATCTCATCAATTCCACTGAGTTAACACTTTGTTGTAAGTATCCTTATTTCAAGTATACTTCTCCAGAGTTTTGGCCCTCTATAGTGAGTACCTTTCCCTCCTTTATGATGTCTTTAGAATACAAGCCCACTAGAAATACTGCTGGATCAAAGATATGCCCAGTTTGACAGACCTTTGGGCATAATTTCAAATTGGTTTCCAGAATGGTTAAATCATTTCACAACTCCACCAAGGATGTATTAATGTCCCAATTTTCCCACATCCCCTCCAACATCGGTCATTGTCTTTTCCTATCATTTTAGCCAATCTGAAAGGTGTGTAGTGGTATCTCAGAGTTGTCTTATTTTGCATTTCTTTGATCAATAGTGTTTTAGAGCACCTTTTCATATGACTAGAAATGGTTTTAATTTCATTTGAAAATTGCCTGTTCATTTTTTTGACCATTTATCAATTGGAGAATGGCTTGAATTCTTACAAATCTGAGTCATTTCTCTATATGTTTTAGAAATGAGGCCTTTGTTAGAACCCTTGAATGTCAATTTCCTCCCCAGTTTATTGTTTCTCCTCTAATCTTGCCTGCATTGGTTTTACTTGTACAAAAACTTTTTAAGTTAATATAGTCAACATTTTCAATTTAGCATTTAGTAATAGACTTGAATTCTTCTTTTGTCACAAATTCTTTCCTTATCCACAGCTTTGAGAGATAAATTATCCTTTTTATTATAGTTTTTATTTACCAGATATATGCATGGGTAATTTTACAACATTGACAATTGCCAAATGTTTTGTTCTAATTTTCCCCTCCTCTCCCCCAGATGACAGGTTGATCAATACATGTTAAATATGTTAAAGTATAAATTAAATACAATATGTGTATACATGTCCAAACAGTTGTTTTGCTGTACAAAAAGAATTGGACTTTGAAATAGTGTACAATTAGTCCATGAAGGAAATCCAAAATGCAGGCGGACAAAAATAGAGGGATTGGGAATTCTATGTAGTAATTCATAGTCATCTCCCAGAGTTCTTTTCCTGGGTGTAGCTGGTTCAGTTCTTACTGCTCTATTGGAACTGATTTGGTTCATCTCATTGTTGAAGATGGCCACATCCATCAGAATTTATCATCATATAGTATTGTTGTTGAAGTATACAATGATCTCCTGGTCCTGCTCATTTCACTCAGCATCAGTTCATGTAAGTCTCTCCAGGCCTTTCTGAAATCATCTTATTGGTCATTTCTTACAGAACAATAATATTCCATAATATTCATATACCACAATTTATTTAGCCATTCTCCAATTGATGGACATCCACTTAGTTTCCATGGCCTATTTTTTTTTTAAGAATTGATTTTTTTTTATGGGCTTTTTTTTTTTTATTTGTCTAAGTGTATTTTTTTAAATTTGCTGAGGCAATTGAGGTTAAGTGACTTGTCCAGGGTCACACAGCTAGTTGAATATCTGAGAACAGATTTGAACTCGGGTCCTCCTGACTTCAGGGCTGGTGCTTTATCCACTGCATCACCTACCTGCCCCCCTCTAATTTTTAAGGAATTGTTTTCTTCCGTCATATTATTTCCTGTCTTTTTCAAGCTGTTGACTTGCATATCTCTCATTTTTCACTTTTTCCTTTACTCTCTTATTTGCCTTTTAAAATCTTTTATGAGTATATTCAAGAAGGGTTTGGGGCTTAAGAACACTTTATATCAATCTTTGAGTTTTCCTCTGTGGACATGTTATTCTCATCTGAGTTGGTGTTTTGGTCTTCTCTCACCATAATAGCTTTATATTGTTAAGGCTCTTTTCTGTTTCTTGCTCATTTTTTCCCTTCTCTTTTTCTTTTATTTTCTCTTTTATGAATTTTAAGTTTGAACTCTGCTCCTAAATTAAAAGGAGCACTGTTCCAAACTTCCAGTGCAGGTCTGAGCCTTGATTTTGAACACAAGGGTCTCATTTTTGGTTTCTTGCTCACAGCAGAGGGTAAACCTCACATGCTCTTTCCAGGATCATGTTCTCTTCAGAAAACAGCCTGCTTTCCTGGGCTAACAATTTGCCTTTTGAGCTAGGAGTTGAGGCTATCCCACTGGTTTTCTCCATTGGTATTGAGGGTCTCAGTTGCTGCTCTACTGTGTTTAAAACCCTTTCATTGGCTTTTCGCAACACTGTCTGAACCAGGCTGAACACCCCTTTCTTTTTTCCCCCTCATTTATTTATTTTTAATAAACATTGATTTATGAATCATGTTAGGAGAGAAAAATCAGAGCAAAAGAGATAAAACTGTGGGAGAGAAGAAAATACAGAAAAAAGAAATGAACCTAGTATGTGTTGATTTTCATCCAGTCTCCTTAGGTTGTTTGTTTTTCCCCAGGATGCAGATGAAATTTACTGTCCAAAGTCTATTGGGATTGCTTTGAATCACTGAACTACTTAGAAGAACCAAGTCTTTCATAATTGATCATCCTACATTCTTGCTGTTATTATGTACAATATCTTTATGGTTCTGTTTGTTAAGATCAGAATCAGTTCATGCAAATCTTTCCAGGCTTTTTCTAAGTTCAGCTTGTTTATCATTTTTTTTATAGAAAAATAATATTCTATCACTTTCACATACCACAACTTATTCAGCCACTCCCCAATTGATGGACATCTACTCATTTTCTAACACTTTGCTACCATAAAAATAATTGCTACAAACATTTCTGCATATATGAGTCCTTTTCCCTTTGTATACAGACCCAATAATGGTATTGCTGGGTCAAGGGTTATGCACAGTTTTATAGATCCTTAGGTATAGTTCCAGCTTGGTCTGCAGAATGGTTGAATCACAAATCCAACAATGCATTAGTGTCCCAGTTTTCCCACACCCTTTTCAACATTTATCATTATGTTTTCCTGTCATCTTAGCCAGTCTGAGAGGTGTGAGGTAGTACCTCAGAGTTGTTTTAATTTGCATTTCTCTAATCAATAGTAAATTAGAGCATTTTTTTTGTATGACTTGAATACCCCAATAAGATTGACCCTTCTTGTAGTCTTCCTAATATATCTTTACCTGGAGTGATTTCATTCTATTAGACTCTGTTCAGAGGCTTAGTTTCATGTGGCTTTCAAGGGAAACTGAGTAACCATGTTTAGTGACCATTGTTTACCTAAGTTTAGTCTTTAAAGAAAAAGATATTTACTTAATATCTATTATTTGGTGATGATATAGCATATACAAACATATACACATTTCAATAGGTGTCACTATATCATAGAATAAAGTAATAATATCCCTAAATGTGACAAGGAGTCATAATAAGAAGTTGAAAATATATCTTTATATCAGTATATATCTTTAAATCAGTGTGCCAAAAATTTTAGGGCCTTTTCCTTCCAATATATTTACAAATTTTTAGAAGTCTTGGTGCTGTTAAAGTTAAAATTCATTTGTTGAGAAAACTTTTTTTTTTCACAATAGTATATTCTCCAAAAGGGACTAAAAAGCTCTACCACATATGACAATATATTATTTTAGATTTTTTTCTCTCTATTTTGCTCTAATCCCCGCTCAGAATAATTAGGTCATACCTCAGGTGTTTAGGTTTTATAAGATTTCCAAATACCATATTATTTCCCCTTCCCTGACTTTTTATTTTACACTTCTTTGTGTTCTCTTGCATCTAATTAATTAAAACACTGAACACCTGACCCAGCTTTCACAGGTACTGTAGCATAAAAAGCTTGTCACTCAGCATGTCAAAAATGAGTATTGTCTGATGTCTTTTGAGCATGTACCTGTGAATAGGAAGAACTGTGGGTAACAGTTGTTTCAACTTCTACACCTCTGTAATCTTGAATCATGCTTTTCACTCTTGTTCACCAGGCTTGACTCTAATGAGACACTGCATACCATTTCTTTGAAGGTGCAATCTCACCAAAAAAGGATTTTTTTTTAAGTCACATGAAAGAGAAAATACTTCTGTATTAGACAATTGCACAACTTAACTTGTCATTTTCTATACTGGCAGGTTCTAAAGACAGCATATTTGAAGATATAGTTATGACACCTCTTCTTTTCACAATCTCTCTGCATATCTAAATCCTCATTCATATTTCTAGCTTTTCTAAACACTGTGAATTGTACATCTGTGATTCTTTCCAAGGTTCTCTTGGGAATAACATAAGCTTAAGAACAATTCTCTGCTGCCCTCAGGATAGCCCAGGCAAAAATTTTATTCTTTTAGCAGTCCAGATGTGCAGCTTTCCTTCTTTGCACTTGGAAGACTCTTAAAGTGCTGAAAATGAAATTAAAATAGGAAAAAAAAACATATGGAGCCAGGGAGGGTCACTTACTTTTTTAAAAAAATTAACATTTGCCTACCCCTCTTAGCTTTTTCAACAGACTTTGTCATATATTTGTTGTAGCATTTCTATTGGATTATCATGTCCTATAGTCAGGAATTGCAACTTTATCTTTATTGATTTATCCCCATTTCCTAAAAAAGTGTTTTTTGTAAATAGTAGATACTTAAATATATGTTGTTATTTTACATATAATTTACTGTTACGAACACTCTTGCTTTGGAGTACCTCTAACCATTGAGCATTCATTCATATATAAATTGACTATTTCAGTGGAGTGCAAATCTGGTTTCATGAATATTTTTAGTTTTACAAGCTGCTCATGGGACAATGATTTAATCTACATGTGGATACAATTTAGATTTTGAAATAGTAGTTATACAAAGATTTGGACATTCATGTTGTTTATCTTGAAAGAAATCATACTTCAATATAGGCTAATTTATACTTGAGGATTTTCATTGTAAACCTTCAATTCAATCATATTTTTACTCAAGTAAAAACTGTCATCTAATGGTATGCCTACATGAGCTGTATTCTCCTCACTCAAATAACTGCTATTTTATGATCATTGGATCAGCTACAGAAAATAAGATCTTAGCTTTTTACCTTTAGATGATTTGGCATTATATTTAAATGGCTGACATACAATTAAGTACTTGATTTTAAGTCCAAAAAGTCAACAAATATTTATTCATATACTCTTTGTGTAGCAATAAATTAGATTATAAGATTAGAATTGAAAAATGATAGCATCTCTCACCTCAATCACTTTACATTTCTGGAAGGGGATGTGATATCCGAACAAATATAAATTAGAATGTGATGGGGTTAAAGGACAAATCCTGGAAAAATGTTCTAGGAAAAATTTGAGAAAGGAGTTCTATTTTCTGTTGTTAGATTAGGGAAGGCTTCAAAGAGCATATGGTGTGTATGTGTATATATATCTACATATAGATATATATACACATACACACATATAAATATACACACATATCTTGTTTATATGTCTCTATAGCTATCTATATCTTGAATATATATGTTCTTTTTTACACAAACATTATATGGTTGTGTGCTTGCATATATATTATCTTTACATGGTTGTTTTAGTTAATTTTGCCATTAGATTGTAAGCTCTTTGACAGTAGATTGTTTTCACCTTTCTCTATATTTCCAGAACTGAGAATTGTACTTGAAACATAGTAAGTGCTTAATAATTTTGTTAACTGAGCTTGGATGAAATATAGGAGTGTGCTGATCAATCTTAAATAACTGTTTTTCAAAATTACATGTGACACTTTAAAGTTTTAAATTGAATTATCTACTTTTTATCTGATCACTTTCTTGCATTTTGACAATCAACAAAATGATTAACCATTTCCTTATTTGTAGTGTTTTCTGATTTCTAAGGCATAAATACTCACATTAAAATTTTTATAACCAGCCAAGATGGTAAAGTATAGGCAGCAATCTAGCAGAACTCTCCCAACATTCACCTCCAAACATCTTTAAAATAAATTCACAAATCAAATTTTGGAGTTGTAGAACCAATGAAAGATCAAAACAAAAAGATTTTACAGCCTAAGACAACTTAGTACATCATAGGATAGGTTTGTGATATAGGGGTGGGATTCAGCCTAGAGTACCACAACAGGACCAGTGGTGAGCATTGCAGGGAAAATGAAAAAGGTCATAGCAGTAACAGCTTCAGGAGCTCTCAGCCCAGAGATAGAAGGGGTTGAGCAAAGGGTCAGAAAATGAATACAGGGGAGCCTTTGCTGACACTGGGTGGAGCTTATACTATAATCATATATAATACATGCAATATATATTACATATGTAATATATTATTATATAATATACTGTAATCATATGTAATTCTGGACCACAATTTCAAGGTAGAACATTTGTTATTTACCATAAGGAATCAGGAGCCCAGATCACAGTTTAAGGCCAAGAGTGTTAGCTTTATGACTGCAGAAGATTAGGGAACTTGACTTCTGTTTCTGAGTCTAGAAAATACTAACACTTGTGAGTATAGGGAAAGCAGGTTCCTTACATGAGGAAACCAAATGAAAAACCAAGAGAGCAATGATGACACTTCTTACATCACACCAACTTGGACTGAAAATTTGGAGATCTCCAGAACTGCTGAAGATAGGAGATTCTCTAGATGCATGGAGCACAACTTTAATATGAAGGTCAAAGTTAAGATACAGGCTAGAAAATTGAGCAAACAGCAACAATAAAAGAAATTAACAGTAAAAAGCTATTATAGCAGGGAAGACCAAGGGATAAACCAAGAAGACAGTATGTGAAAATAGCTATAAGTAAAGTCTCAAAAAAATGCTAATTTGACATAGATGCAAAAAAGGATTCCAGGAAGATTTAGAGAAAGACAAGACTGGTAAAAGAAAATTTGGAAAAGAAATGAAAGACATGCAGGAAAATAATGAAAAACATCACAATTCCTAGCATCTTTACTTACCCAGGACTCTTTTTGTGGGCCCAGTCAAGGGTAACTAAAGGGCTATTATGAATGAATAAATGAATGAATGAATAGCATTTATTAAGTACTTACTATATGCCACATGTAGAGGATTAAATACAAAAAAAGAAATAGTCCCTACTTTGAAATTGCTTCTATTCTTTCAAAAGAAACATGAAAAATGAAGATGGTTATGCATTAATAGTTCAAAAAACTCCTAAGGAATCCCCTCAGCAATTGAGATGGAATGATCTCTTGGTTATATATTTTCGTAAAATCTTCATTTAGAAGGAAATATGTTTTGTCCTAGCAACTATGTTTTGTCAATTCTTAATCAAAACTCTTAAAATAGAGGTTACCTACATTTCCTTCCTTGGTGGTTTCAAGTGTCTAATCATGTATTGTTTTATTAATGAAATGGGTTTTCCAAAGTAACATTTAAGTGATATATTCATTACACAAACGCACATACACATCAAGATCATCAGACTATGGTTAGAATATATCAGGGAAAATACAAATGATCTAATTGTCCTGTACCTATTCAGGAATACAAAATAATTTTTTAAAAACTCAATATACTTACCCTGCCTTTGAGCCTGTAATAGAATTCTAATTAGAATGTTATATTTGACAGACATTTAAATTTTCAAGGTTTTTTTAAAACTAAAATTCAGATACTTTGAAGTTTTCCATACTTTAAAAAAATAAATAAAAAGAAGAAATATTACTTGCACTGAAGTTAAAGGATAATTCATTATGAAACTGCTATACTGATTTATTTAAATACAAATGTGAAAAACATACCAGCCAATTAAACTCTGAGCTTTGTCTGGAGTCCTTAATGTAATAACATCAAGGTTTCTATAGGCTGTACACTTGAGTCTTAGTCTGCTGCCAAATTTCATTTAAAAAAATTATAAAGATGAGGCCCTTACAAGAGACATTTAGATGCCAAGCTGAGTTCAGAAATCAAATATATCATCTCAATATATTAAATTTCAACATTTGGCAGTCAGAGAATTGTTGGCTTTGAAATTTTAAAATCTCTCTCTCTCTTCTTTGTTACATACGAATATATCTATTATTTGAGAGTTAGTGAGGCTTTTAGTAATTTTGAAAATAAATGCAGCCAAATAAAACATATTGAATCTTCCTCCAGAGGTAGCAAATGCCAGATTAAGTATTATTTTCTCCAAATTTTCCCCTGAATATTTCAGGATGCTAAATATCTTCAGCAAGATATTTAACAAATTATTTCGCAATGTCACAAGAAGACAAGAAGAAGGGTGAGAGAGATGATACCTGATTTGGATTCAGATTAGATTCACTTATTAGCCCCCTTAAGTGATATTTGATGGTCTAATATCAAATGCAAATAAAGTTTCTGGTGAAATTCCCTAGGGGAATGTCCCTGGGCATGTTCTGTTCAATATTTTAATAAATAATTTAGAAAGAGATATAGCTTCCTTTCCTACCATATTTGTAGTTAATTCACAGATAGAAAGGAAGGCTGATAAGATGATATCAAAATCAGGAGTATATAATATCTTCACTAGTTGAATTTAGTAATATGACATTAGGAACTTCAGAAAGCTAACTTTGGAATTCTGTGCTTCATTAAAAAAAATCTACTTCACAGGAACGGTTTAGGTAAAACATATCTATATAAATTATGAAAACAATCCTCAGGCTTTTTGTAGATTTAAAATCAAGGCAAGTATATAGTTGAATGTTGCAAGAAAAAAGTAATATCGTTTGTGGAGGTAGAGTGAAGGTGAGTGTTGACTTGTGATTTCATTGGTGTAGAAATCTGCAGGTGAGATAACCTTACTTTCCAATGTAGGTCAACAAGAATTTAGCAGCTAAAAGGGAGCTTGGTATCATCCAGAAACTGACCTAGTCTTGGGTTCAAATCCCTTCTCTAATTGTGAGGCCTTTCTGGACCTCAATTTTCCTTGTTTTAAAAGAGGGTGTTAGAAAAGAGGAACTCTGAATTTCCTTCTAACACTAGTTCTATGATCCTATCTTAGTTGACTGGGTTCACTCAATCAATGATTCTGAGGTCTGCTATATATTGATATTATTGAAAACAAAGGACACAAAATGGTTTTTGTGCACTCTATTAGTAACCTCCCTGCTTAGTTATCTTTCGAAAGTTTTTAATTATCAAGAGGCCTTTTCTCTCTTTCTAGGTATTTGAAATATGGTGGTGGCAAACTTGAGAAGTATGCATAAAACTATGTTCCCCTCCCAAGCAGCTTCAGACCCAATAATTACTAAGACTCAAGTAATGTCTTTCTATTACTAACAGAGTTGTTCACTCTTGTTTCAAAATGGCATCCCTGAAAAAGGGCCAATATCCCACTATCCTCAGGCTAGGAAAAAGTTTATCAAGGTGCACAGCTGCCCTATTCTGGATACTTGTTCTATTATAAAAATGTATTTTTTTCTGTATCCAACTGTTTACTGATATCAAGACTGCAGGGCATTAAAAAAGTATAATATTGCTTTGACCTATAAGGAGAAGATGAAAAGGCTGCAGGAATTTAAGAAAAAATGGAATTAGATGGGAAGTTATAGAAAGGACACACTATTTTTATCATTTCTTCTTCCTATCAATTTGAGGAGTAATCAATAAGCTCCTATTGTTCTTTAACTTGATTGAAACCAGTGTTTTTGGATGACTTTAAATGAATGATACTAGGTATCATGAACTATACCGTATGGATATAAAAATACAAAAGTGAAAATATCTAAATGCTATCATACTGATAAAATCATATCACTTTTTTAATGCTAAACATTTGACAGTGCCAAGGATTTGGCTGATAAGAACTTTCTTTTGAGGGGCTTCAATAAATATAATTTCAGCAACTGTAGCTGGAGTTGTCAGGCTGAATCTCCATAAGCATTGCTTCCCATAATGATGGCAATGGGCACTGGGATAGAAGAATAGTTATTCCAAAGGCTGATGAGATCAGGGTCATGGACTGTCTCCATTAGGGTTTGAGGAGAGATGATGGAGAAGTAAGTAGGCTTCATAGTTGAACTTGCCTAGAATATACTGCTGTCTCTGCCTCTGAATGCATTGATGTTTTAGCTAGATTAACTTACCTTCCCTATGAGTTCCAGTTGACTGACTCATGATGGCTGTCCCTTTACCCGCAGATTCCACTTACTTGGATGACAACTGCTAAAACTGGGAAAGAGACAAGATCAATGATCTGGGAAATACTACTATTCCCAAGACCCTTGTGTTTATCTGTTGGTGGCAGCTGGTCCTTAGTTGTTACTAGTGGTGATAAATAAGGTGGGTCCTTTCTCTTCAATGACTTGTCTCCTTGCCACTTCAGCAGGCCTGGAGTCATGAAGATTTATCTTCTAGAGTTCAAATATGGTCTCAATAACTTATTAGTTGTATGACCTGGGAAAGAAACTTAGCTTTGTTTGCTGTAATTTTTTCATCTGTGAAAGGAGTTGGAGAAGAAAATAGAAAACTACTCCAATATTTGCAAGAAAATGTGGAAGTATATACCTTTAGATTATCTAATAAGCACATATATTTTGTTGTTTTTTTAACCTTTAAAGAATTTCAGTCCACTATTTTTAAATGATCACTTTAAAAAAAATGGACACATAGTAAACATCTTTCACAGGTTTTGGTCATCTGTAATTTGATCATGATTATAATAATAATGAGGATAGTTAACATTTATATAGAACTGACTATGTGCTAAGCATTAAATTAATCAATTTATATTTATTATTTCATTCAGTCATCATCCCAAAAGGTATGTACTATTTGTGTTTCCATTTTGATAGATGAAGAAACTAAGGCAAACAGACATTAAATGTGTTGGTTAAACTCAGAGAATTTGAGGCCAGATATGAACTCAGGTCTTCCAGGCTACAGACCCAGTGCTTTATCCAGTGTACCACCTGGCTGGTTATATATCATCATCTGAAATTTTGTGTTCAATTCTGCTTCTACAAAAAGTACACTGATGTGTTGGAGATCATTCAGAAAGCAAATAGAAGTAGTGAAGTGCCTTGAGATAATTTTATTTAATAAAAGCTAACATAAGGCAGAACTGGCCAGTTCATAAAATGGAAACAGCAGGTAGAAAAAGAATTAGGAAATGTGTTTTGTTTTAAATATTTGAAAATTGTAATGTTGGCTTAATATATACTTGTTTTGCTTGGCCATAGAGGGAAAAACTAGAAGCAGTAGTTAGAGATTGCAGAAATACTATTTTAATCTTCTGTAAAGGAAAACTTTGCAATGATTAGATCAATCCAAAAGTGGAATTAACTGCTTTGAGAGGTGATGGGTTCCTTCTCAGAAATCTTCAAGAAAAGGATGGATGACCACTTGTATGGTATTTAGTAGAGTCAACTATGGTGTCTCTTCCATTCCTTTGAATTTTGAGATTCAATAACCCTGATTTAAAAAAAAAATGAAAACGGGACCAAGAACAGAGAGATTTCTGGGATACTTGAACAGATTCCTCCTTTCATGATGACTTCAGCTATTGAATTATTGTATTTTGAGTCCATTTACCAATTTACTGTTCACCTAAATATGATATTGTCTAGCCCACATCTTTCCATCTTGCCCACATAAAAAAGAGATTTGTCAAATGCTTTGATCAGAACCAAATAAATTATGTCTTTAGTCTTCTCTGGATATGCAGTTCAGTAACTTGTAAGCAAGAAAATAGCTTCTTTCATCATGAGCTATTTTTGTTAAAACCATGCTGTGTTTTGTTTATGGAAATAGTACATTGTAATCACAAATACATATATATTAAATTTAATGCATCCCTCTCCCCATCAGCTTCCTTAACTTCTTCTTGATTTATTCTTATGCTTTACATTTTAGGACACCAAAAGCAAATTGTCTGTTTTATGTATCCTTAAATTTTCCTGGTGACTTTCTCCAGTTTTTAATGAAATAGATCCCAATCTATTCTAAGTATAATATAATCTATGTGGCATAAAGGACAAAACACCTGACTAATAGCTATGGGACATAGATTAAGTACAAGTTTTCTTATTAACTAAATGTGTCTAAGACCAGATTTAATTTCAAGTTTTCCTGACTCCAAGCACAGAATTCTATTGTCTATATTACAGAGAGAGAGAGAGAGAGAGAGAGAGAGAGGGGGGGAGAGGGGGGGAGGGAGAGAGGGAGGGAGGAAGGAAGGAAGGAAGGACTCCTGTCTTCCAGTAATTAAGTCCATGACTTACCTTTGATGATTCAGCTAATCTTCTGTCTTTCAGTTATCAAAAACATAATGAACAAAACATCTGACCTTATATTGCACTTAATTTTTTTTTAATGCCACAAGCCCCCAAAGTGGAAACATATACCTTTTCCTTCTTAAAATATAATATTATACCTTTAAAGAACCCATAAAATATTTGTTGCTCTTGTGAAGCTGTAAAACAAACAAAAGAAATAGTCTATTATTTCTGGCAATACCTGTGGGAAAACTAACCATTTTGTTTTATCCAAAACCAAATCCAATGATACATTCTATCTAAATAAAATAGGAATAGGGATTGGGTTGGATATTTAAATATTGTTATATCATAGAAAGCATGCTGACTTTTCACTTAGAGACCCTAGCTCCATATGTTTTATCTGCCACTCACAATTTGTTTGAATCATAACCAAATAACTCTCTCTGAAGCTTAGTTTCCTCATTTGCTAAATTAGAGGGTTGGGCTAGGTGGTCTTCAAATTTCCCTCAACCTCCAAAGACTTGAATTATAAATGGAATGGTTAAAGTGGTGAATTTTATAAGCAGTCAATTCTGTAATAGATTTAAAGCAGATCACAAGTGATAAGTGATATATTTTCATATAAGGAACCTCTGGAAGAAAAAGAAAACATAAATGAGTCTATATGAAACAAGAATAACTAATTTAAAAAGGAAAATTCCATAAACATTCAGAGTTTAGGGGTAGTAAAAGCTGTTTCAATTAAAGTTAAATTATCTAATAGTTTGATTGAAATGAGTATTTTAAATGTTCTACAGATATTAATAAACTGTTATGAGTCAGGAAATTGAACTGAACCAAGCTATAAGCTTAAAACTAGAGCAAAGTGCATTCTTCTATGTACTCTTCACCCAGGATGCACAATTCATTTCCCATAGTTTTCTATTTGACCAAAGTTGTTTTTTTTTCTCTCTATTTTTATAAGGTTCCAAGATTGCCTGCTATTTCAAATGTAAACAATAATTCCTTATCTCTTAAGCCATATATTCATTTCATCTTATTTGAAAATACTTTAATATTTTAAGTTTTTTATTTTTTAATCTTAATCATCATCATCTTTATTTTCTTTTTACCTGCATGAGTCCATACCTTCAGTTCTAGAAATCTGTTTTCTTCTGGTTCAGCCCTTATCAGTCTATTTTAATTTATTTTGCCTGTATTTCCTTCATTTCCCATAACCTAAACACAAATATCCCTCAAGACATTATCTTTGCATTTCTCATTTGATCTGAGTACTAGATCTTTTTGGTGTTTTCATCTGATGCCACTGGTTCAAATATCATCTAAATAAAGATAATATTTATTGGACTCAAATTGTGATATGCATGTGTGTGTATATACATATATATATATATATATATATATGTATGTATGTGTGTATGTATATATATATACATATATATATACATGTTTATTACATATCTTATAGTTGCATTATGTGTATATTTTCTGTGAAAGTCGTACCAGATATTACATATGATTTATAGCTTATGAACATGTTCACAATACCCATGTGTATATATGCATATATACAGATAGATAACTATCCATAACTCTTTACATATATATATATATATATATATATATCTTTATATTGATTTATATATTTTGATTTAACTATACTTATAACTAGATAGATCTATAGGTATCATGCATATATGAACATACATACATACATATATTATGTGATATGTAATATATGGTATTATGTCACATAGCAAATGCACACACATATGTGTATGTATTTTCACATATTTGGCTCTCAGATGAACATGTGAATTTTTATTGGCACAGAAATCTCTTCAAGTTTACTGCTCAATCCATCATCCTCTACTTACCCTCCTTAAAAACCAAGAGAAATATAAAAAATATTCAATTTTTCCTCCTTTCTTAATATTCCTCTGTTTCTGAGGAGTATAGCAATATACTTCAATATATCAATATGTACATTCTAAATCCTCTATCTGGATTTTAAAACCCCACTTAAGAGGAAACAAGTGAGAAAATTAGCAGTAGGGGTAAAATAAGGGGAAAATGAATGAAATTGCAAAATGTCTCAGACAGAAGAAAATATAGTGAAGGCAATAAGCATAATCAAATAAATCAGAAGAGAATATAATAATAACATTAGGGAATATTGTAATGTTCAGGCTAGCTTTCTGTAGGATTTCACGATCAGCTTTGATCTTAGTACGGGAGTGTGGGATTGCAGGAGTGCGGGACAGCCACCACGAGGCTGGTTAAAGATCAAATGTCTATCTTCCAGTACTTCTTAGCCCTTAAATACCTTATTGTAATTACATCATTACAGCATATTGATTATGTGTGAAGTTGGAGAAGTATTATATCACCATAATAAGTACTAAGTATATATGTGAGCTAGAGAGCCATTATATCATCAATTCCACTGAGTTAACACCTTCTTTCAAGTATACTTCACTAGAGTTCTAGCCTTCTACATCTCCTACTTTTTGTTTTAGAACATAGGTAATCACATCCTCCCTGACTTCTCAGGAAGGGAAGTCGGCACCAAACTAGATATTGTTAGCAGGTTTCCTCTGGACTGAAGGGTCTTACTTGAAACAGATATACAAAAATCCATCAGCATAGGAGGTATTACTCAAACACATAATAATATAACAAAGGCTAGTTGTGATGTAACAAACAACATGAAGCAACATAATGATATAACAAACAATATGAATATACATATCTATAAGTCCTAGAAGGAGGGTATATAAATAAGTCATCACAAATATACATCTTTTAGCAGCAAAGAGATAGTCCAAAACCAATCTATTGTCCATTACTTCATGTGTCAGGGAATCCAATGATTCCTGCAGATTTTGAAGTCCTGCGGCAGTCTTATCAACAATTTTTGATGTTCATTGTCATGTTTTTTTCAGTGGCAAATGTACTCAGAGATGGAACCATCTGATATTTCTTGGATCTTTTCCTTTTCTTTCCAATGAACAAGGCAAATACAGCTCATTGGCACCCATCTGATTCCTTCTCCATTTGTATAGATACAAACCTATCTGGTCCTTTCCATTCACCACTTTTTGGATCTCTCCATATCACCTGGTGATTATCTAAAGATAATGGAGCTGCTCACACTGGAAACTGCCCTTCCAGCAGGTTATAAAACCTGTCTGACAGAGCCAGTGCATCCTTATCAAAAATTTAAAAAAATATATAGTATAAAGAGCTAAATTTAAAAATTCTCGAGGGCTACCTGTAGCTCTCCCTTTCTTTTGCTTTTGGAATAGCATCTTGAGGATTAAAAGGCATGCCAGTGATGTGTAAAATCTTATACTATGCACAAAAGTGTGCAAAATGTTTAGAGGTATATTCAGGTCCATTAGTTGTTTCTGTTGCTTGTGACATACTCTTGATTTCAAATGCTTATATAAGGAATTCAGGGACCATTCAGGCTGTCTCTTTTGCTGCTGATTTTGCAAAAGTAAATCCTGAAAAGGTGTCTGCTACAATATGGATAGAAGACAGATGACAAAAAGATTTATAATGGGTTCCATCCATTTGCCAAATTTCATTGGGTCTCAAACCATGAGGGTTTTTCCCTGGAGGGAGCATAGGAGTGTGGAAAGGAAGGCAAGCTGTACAGCCTTTTACTATATTTCTAGATTCTTCTTTTGTTATCCCAAACTGCAAACATAAAGCTCGAGCAGCCTGACGATATTTAGAATGTGATTTTTGGGCTGCCTGAAATAAAGGAATATTGACTTACATAGTCAGAAGGTTATCTACTTTTGAATTTCCATAAAAATAGTACCTGGAAGTCTACTATGAGAATAGATATGCAAGATATAAATATTACCTTCATGCTTTCTTACTTGCTCTTAAAGTTCCTTAAAGAGCTGATATTTTATTTGTGCTAAACATTTTATTTAGCTGTAGCAATTCTCTGTACCAAACCTACTGAATAGGCTTAATCAGATATTATATTTATATCTCCTGGATAATAAGTAAGAGCTAGCATAATTACATACAATTCATTCTCCTTAGTGGACTGAAAAGGAGTTCTGACTTCTCTCTTTATAGTTAAGTCATGAGAGTATACAGCATAAATGTTATGTTTGGATGCATCTGTGATGATAGTTGGTCCTTTAAGAGTAATCATTTTATCAAAACTCCATTGCCAATTATGTAATAGCTGGGATATCTTTATGAAGACCCGTGAATAAAATTTGGAGCTGTGGCCAACAAAATTTACCACTCCAGGACGGTTTTACAGCATAAATTAATTTGTGCATTGGTATAAAAAGTATATATCTTGTCAAGTCTTATTTCAAATAATTGTACTACTTGTTTAATGGCCTTTAATAAAATTCTAGCCACAAGCACTGGGTAAGGAATAAAGTTTTGTTCTGGTTGTGCTGAGAGGTTCAACCACTCTATAACACTGTGCAATAGATGAATGAATGCTGGGGATGCCTCTTTTGTAGCAAAAGCTGATATTTCCAAGGGTTTCTGAGTGACTTTTTCTTTTTTTTTTTTTTTTCTTTTTTTATTATTTTTATAATTATAACATTTTCTGACAGTACATATGCATAAGTAATTTTTTACAACATTATCCCTTGTATTCCTTTTGTTCCGAATTTTTCTCCTCCTTCCCTCCACTCCCTCCTCTACATGGCAGGCATTCCCATACATATTAACTATGTTTTAGTATATCCTAGGTACAATATATATGTGCAGAACCAAATTTTGTTGTTGTTGCAAAGGAAGAATTGGATTCAGAAGGTAAAAATAATCTGGGGAGAAAAACAAAATAATGCTAACAATTTACACTCATTTCCCAGTGATCCTTTTCTGGGTGTAGCCGATTCTGTCCATCATTGATCAATTGGAATTGGATTAGCTCTTGTCTATGTTGAAAATATCCACTTCTATCAGAATACATCCTCACACAGTATCATTGCTGAAGTGTATAATGATCTCCTAGTTCTGCTCATTTCACTCAGCATCAGTTGATGTAAGTCTCTCAAAGCCTCTCTGTATTCATCCTGTTGGTATCTTCATACAAAACAATAATATTCCATAACATTCCTATACCATAATTTACCTAATCATTCTGCATTTGACGGGCATCTGTTCATTTTCCAGTTTCTAGCCACTACAAAAAAGGCAGCCACAAACATTTTGGCATATACACGACCTTTTCCCTTCTTTAGTATTTCCTTGGGATATAAGTCCAATAGTAGCACTGCTGGATCAAAGAGTATGCAAAACTTGATAACTTTTTGGTCATAATTCCAGATTGCTCTCCAGAATGGTTGGATTCTTTAACAACTCCACCAATAATGCATCAGTGTTCCAGTTTTCCCACATCCCCTCCAACATTCATCATTATTTGTTCCTGCCATCTTTAGCCAATCTGACAGGTGTGTAGTGGTATCTCAGAGTTGTCTTAATTTGCATTTGTCTGATCAATAGTGATTTGGAACACTCTTTCACATGAGTGGATATAGTTTCAATTTCATTATCTGAGAATTGTCAGTTCATATCCTTTGACCATTTATCAATTGGAGAATGGTTTGATTTCTTATAAATTAGGATCAATTCTCTATATATTTTGGAGATGAGGCCTTTATCAGAACCTTTAACTGTAAAAATCTTTTCCCAATTTGTTATTTCCCTTCTAATCTTGTTTGCATTAGTTTTGTTTGTGCAAAAACTTTTTAATTTGATGTAATCAAAATTTTCTATTTTGTACCCTTTGATCCAGCCATACTACTATTGGGCTTATATCCCAAGGAAATACTAAAGAAGGGAAAGGGACCTGTATGTGCCAAAATGTTTGTGGCAGCCCTTTTCATAGTGGCTAGAAGCTGGAAGATGAATGGATGTCCATCAATTGGAGAATGGTTGGGTAAATTATGGTATATGAAGGTTATGGAATATTATTATTCTGTAAGAAATGACCAACAGGGGAAATACAGAGAGGCTTGGAGAGACTTACATCAACTGATGCTAAGTGAAACGAGCAGAACCAGAAGATCATTATACAATTCAACAATGATACTGTACAAGGATGTATGCTGATGGAAGTGGATATCTTCAACATAGAGAAGAGCTAATCCAATTCCAATTGATTAATGATGGACAGAATCAGCTACATCCAGAAAAGGAACACTGGGAAATGAGTGTAAACTGTTATTTTTACCTTCTGAATCCAATTCTTCCTGTGCAACAAGAAATTCGGTTGCTACACACATATATTGTATCTAGAATATACTGTAATATATTTAACATGTATAAGACTGCCTGCCATCTGGGGGAGGGGGTTGGGGGAGGAAGGGAAAAAATCTGAATAGAAGTAAGTGCAAGGGATAATGTTGTAAAAAATTACCCATGCATATGTACTGTCAAAAAAAGTTATAATTATTTTTTTTTAATTGATATCCCATTTTATTTTGTATGAATTTAATAAAATAATCAATTTATTATATATTAATGATCAATCTTCCATGTCTGTCTTTCAATGGTCCTTTATTGCATGTCATTTTTTATTGCATCATGATCTGAAAAGAATGCATTTAATATTTCTTCCTTTTTGTATTTGATTAGATGTTTTTATGCCCTAATATATGATCAACTTTTGTATGGGTGCCATGTACTTTTTTTTTTTTTAATTTTTTTTTATTATATATATATATATTTTTTTTTATAATATTATCCCTTGTATTCATTTTTCCAAATTACCTCCCCTCCCTCTATTCCCTCCCCCCGATGACAGGCAATCCCATACATTTTACATGTGTTACAATATAGCGTAGGTACAATACATGTGTGTGAATATCATTTTCTTGTTGCACAATAAACATTAGAATCCGAAGGTACACTCAACCTGGGCAGACAGATATTAGTGCTAACAATTTACATTCACTTCCCAGTGTTTCTTCTCTGGGTGTAGCTACCTCTGTCCATCATTGATCAACTGGAAGTGAGTTGGATCTTCTTTATGTTGAAGATTTCCACTTCCATCAGAATACATCCTCATACAGTATTGTTGTTGAAGTGTACAGTGATCTTCTGGTTCTGCTCATTTCACTCAGCATCAGTTGATTTAAGTCTCTCCAGGCCTCTCTGTATTCCTCCTGCTGGTCATTTCTTACAGAGCAATAATATCCCATAACCTTCATATACCACAATTTACCCAACCATTCTCCAACTGATGGACATCCATTCATCTTCCAGTTTCTAGCTACAACAAAAAGAGCTGCCAAAAACATTTTGGCACATATATGTCTCTTTCCGCTGTTTAGTATTTCTTTGGGATATAATCCCAGTAGTAGCGCTGCTGGGTCAAAGGGTATGCACAGTTTGATAACTTTTTGGGCATAATTCCAGATTGCTCTCCAGAATGGCTGGATTCTTTCGCAACTCCACCAACAATGTATCAGTGTCCCAATTTCCCCACATCCCCTCCAACATTTATCATTATTTGTTCCTGTCATCTTAGCCAATCTGACAGGTGTGTAGTGGTATCTCAGAGTGGTCTTAATTTGCATTTCTCTGATCAGTAGTGATTTGGAACACTCTTTCATGTGAGTGGATATAGTTTCAGTTTCTTCCTCTGAGAATTGTCTGTTCATATCCTTTGACCATTTATCAATTGGAGAATGGTTCGGTTTCTTATAAATTATGGTCAGTTCTCTATATATTTTGGAAATGAGACCTTTGTCAGAACCATTGTTTTTAAAAATATTTTCCCAATTTGTTACTTCCCTTCTAATCTTGTTTGCATTAGTATTATTTGTACAGAAACTTTTTAGTTTGATGTAATCAAAATCTTCTATTTTGTGATCAATAATGATCTCTAGTTCTCCTCTGGTCATAAATTCCTTCCTCCTCCACAAGTCTGAGAGGTAGATTATCCTCTGTTCCTCTAATCTATTTATTATCTCCCTCTTTATGCCTAAATCATGGACCCATTTTGATCTTATCTTGGTATATGGTGTTAAGTGTGGATCCATATCTAATTTCTGCCATACTAATTTCCAGTTTTCCCAACAGTTTTTTCCGAATAATGAATTTTTATCCCTAATGTTGGAATCTTTGGGTTTGTCAAAGATTAGATTGCTATAGATGTACCCTTTTTTGTCCTTTGTATCTAATCTGTTCCACTGATCTACCGGTCTATTTCTTAGCCAATACCAAATGGTTTTGGTGACTGCTGCTATATAATATAGCTTTAGATCAGGTACACTTAGACCACCTTCCTCTGAGTTTTTTTTCATTAGTTCCCTTGCAATTCTCGACCTTTTATTCTTCCATATGAATTTTGTTGTTATTTTTTCTAGGTCATTGAAATAGTTTCTTGGGAGTCTGATTGGTATAGCACTAAATAAATAGATTAGTTTGGGGAGTATTGTCATCTTTATTATATTCGCTCGGCCTAACCAAGAGCACTGAATGTCTTTCCAATTATTTAAATCTGATTTTATTTTTGTGGCAAGTGTTTCGTAATTTTTCTCATATAATTCCTGACTTTTCTTTGGTAGATGGATTCCCAAATATTTTATACTCTCAACATTTGTTTGGAATGGAATTTCTCTTTGTATCTCTTGCTGTTGCATTTTGTTAGTGATATATAAAAATGCTGAGGATTTATGTGGATTTATTTTGTATCCTGCCACTTTGCTGAAATTTTGAATTATTTCTAGTAGCTTTTTAGCAGAGTCTTTGGGGTTCTCTAAGTATACCATCATGTCATCTGCAAAAAGTGATAGTTTGATTTCCTCATTTCCTACTCTAATTCCTTGAATCTCTTTCTCGGCTCTTATTGCCGAGGCTAGCGTTTCTAGTACTATATTGAATAGTAATGGTGATAGTGGGCAACCTTGTTTCACTCCTGATCTTACTGGGAAAGGTTGCAGTTTATTTCTATTGCATATTATGCTTACTGAAGGTCTTAAATATATGCTCCTGATTATTCTAAGGAATAGTCCATTTATTCCTATACTCTCAAGAGTTTTTAGTAGGAATGGATGTTGGATTTTGTCAAATGCTTTTTCTGCATCTATTGAGATGATCATATGGTTCTTATTAATTTGATTATTAATATGGTCAATTATATTAATAGTTTTCCTAATATTAAATCAGCCCTGCATTCCTGGAATAAATCCTACTTGATCATAGTGTATTATCTTGGAGATGATTTTCTGAAGTCTTTTTGCTAATAACTTATTGAAGATTTTAGCATCAATATTCATTAAGGAGATTGGTCTATAATTTTCTTTCTCAGTTTTCTATCTACCTGGTTTAGGTATCAGTACCATGTCTGTGTCATAAAAGGAGTTTGGTAGGACTCCTTCATCCCCTATTTTTTCAAATAATTTATATAACATTGGGGCTAATTGTTCTTTAAATGTTTGGTAGAATTCACATGTGAATCCATCTGGCCCTGGGGATTTTTTCCTGGGGAGTTGATTAATAGCTTGTTCTATTTCTTTTTCTGAAATGAGACTATTTAAGCAATTTATCTCCTCCTCTGTTAATCTAGGGAGCCTATATTTTTGGAGGAAGTCATCCATTTCACTTAAGTTATCAAATTTATTGGCATAAAGTTGGGCAAAGTAACTCCTTATTATTTCTCTAATTTCCTCTTCATTGGTGGAAAGATCCCCCTTTTCATTTGTAAGACTATCAATTTGATTTTGCTCTTTCTTTTTTTTGATCAAATTTACCAAAGGTTTATCTATTTTATTGGCTTTTTCATAAAACCAACTCTTGGTTTTATTTATTAATTCAATAGTTTTTTTACATTCAATTTTATTGATTTCTCCTTTTAATTTTTGTATTTCAAGTTTAATTTTTGGTTGGGGGTTTATAATTTGGTCTTTTTCTAGCCTTTTAAGTTGCAAGCCCAATTCGTTAATCTTCTCTTTCTCAATTTTCTTCAAATAAGCCTCTAAAGATATAAAATTTCCCCTTATTACTGCTTTAGCTGCATCCCAAAGATTTTGATATAATGTCTCATCATTGTCATTATCTTGGGTGAAATTATTAATTGTTTCTATAATTTGCTCTTTCACCCAGTCATTCTTTAAGATGAGATTATTCAGTTTCCAATTACTTTTTGGTCTATTTACCCCTAACTTTTTACTGAATGTAGCTTTTATTGCATTGTGATCTGAGAAGAAGGCATTTATTATTTCTGCCTTCCTACATTTAATTTTGAGATCTTTATGTCCTAATATATGGTCAATTTTTGTATAGGATCCATGAACTGCTGAGAAGAAAGTATATTCCTTTCTATTGCCATTCAGTTTTCTCCAAAGGTCTATCATACCTAGTTTTTCTAATATTCTATTTACTTTTTTAAGTTCTTTCTTGTTTGTTTTGTGGTTTGATTTGTCTAAATCTGAGAGTGCAAGATTGAGATCTCCCACTATTATAGTTTTACTGTCTATTTCTTCTTGCAGTTCTCTTAACTTTTCCTTTAGAAAGTTAGATGCTATAACACTTGGTGCATATATGTTTAGTATTGTTATGGCTTCATTATTTATGCTATCTTTCAGCAGGATATAGTTTCCTTCCTTATCTTTTTTAACGAGATCTACTTCTGCTTTTGCTTGATCTGAGATAAGGATAGCTACCCCTGCTTTTTTGGCTTTACCTGAAGCATAATAGGCTCTGTTCCAACCTTTTACCTTTATTCTGTATGTATCTCCCTGCTTTAAGTGTGTTTCCTGTAGGCAACATATTGTAGGGTTCTGCTTTTTGATCCAATCTGCTATCTGTCTCCATTTGATGGGATCGTTCATCCCATTTACATTTACAGTTAAAATTACTAATTCTGTATTTCCTGCCATCGTATTATCCCCAGATTATGCTTTTTTCCCTTGACCCCCCTGATCCCCCTCCCCGATATTTAATTTACAGACCCCCCTTGTGACGCGCAACCCTCCCTCTTTTTTTTTTTTTTTTAGGATCCCTCCCCCCTCCCTCCAAGTCCCTTCACTTATTCTCCTTTTCCTTTTCCCTTTTCCTCTCCCCCCTTTTAATGAGGTGAGAGAAAATTCTCTGAAAAACAAATATGTTAATTATTTACTCTTTGAGCCTCTCCTGATGAGAGTAAGATTCACACAATGATTCTCTCCCTCACTAAGTTCCCTCAGATATGGTGTATTTTCTATGCCTCTTCCTGGGATGTAGTTTCCCTCTTTTTATCACTCCTTCCCCTTTTTCTGAACCGACCTCCTTCCCTTTACTACACCCCCCTTTTTTTCTTTTATATCAGTAAAATCAAATTATTCTTGAGTATTTTTTATATACCCACAACAGAGTTACAGTTCTCAAGGGTTCTGTGTACCTTTTTCTGTTTCTCTTCAGTCTTGTGGATGTAGATCAAATTTTTTGTTTAAGTCTGGTTTTTTTCTTAGAAACATATAGAATTCCTCTGTTTCATTGAATGACCATCTTCTTCCATGGAAAAAGATGCTAAACTTAGCTGGGTAGTTCATTCTTGGTTGCAGTCCTTGATCTTTTGCCTTACGGAATATCAGGTTCCAGTCCCTTCTATCTTTTAATGTGGAGGCAGCCAGATCTTGGGTGACTCTTATTGTGGCACCTTGGTATTTAAATTGTTTTTTTCTAGCTGCTTGCAGGATTTTCTCCTTTGTGTGGTGATTCTGCAGCTTAGCCACTATATTCCGTGGTGTTCTTTTTTTAGGGTCTATTTCAGAAGGAGTTCGATGAATTCTTTCCACATCTACTTTCCCTTCTGTTTCTATTATCTCTGGACAGTTCTCTTTGATAATTTCCTGTAAAATAGAATCTAGGCTCTTTTTTTGGTCATAGTTTTCTGGAAGTCCAATAATCCGCAGATTATCTCTCCTAGATCTATTTTCCAGGTCTATAGATTTTCCCAGTAAGTATTTGACGTTGTTCTCCAGCTTCTCATTTTTTTTTTGTTTTATTTGACTGATTCTTGGGTTCTCTGTGAATCATTCATTTCTATTTGTTCCATCCTGACTTTTAAGGAGTTATTTTCTTCTTTCACAGTTTTTAGTTCTTTTTGTAAATGCCCAATTTCGTTTTTAAATGAATTATTTTGCTCTATTGAATTTTTTTCCATTTCCCTAATTTTTTTTTTGAGAATTATTTTCTTTTTCCAATTCAGAAATTCTATTTTCTTGAGACTTTTTTATCTTTTCCAATTCAGAAATCCTACTTTCCTGTGTTTTTTTTAACCTTTTCTAATTCATAAATTTTGTTTCCCTGCATCTCCTGTGAATTCTTTATTTTTTCCAACTCCAATTTCAGGACGTTGTTATTCTCTATCATAGCTTCCCTTTCCTTTCCCCATTTTTCTTCAATTTCCCTCAATTTTTTAAGAGTTTCTTCTAGGAGAGAGTTATGTGATGGGGGGCAGGAATCGTTCCTCTTTGGGTTGTTATCTGCTGACTCTCTGCTGTTAACTTCCTCGGGGTTGGACACCCACTCTTTCTCTGTATAGAAGGAATCTATGGTTTTTCTAGCTTTTTTGCTCATATTTAAAAAAATCTTTTGGGGTCTGTCCCTGGGGTAGGAAATTATTTATTTACTTCTTTACCAGCTTCCTCCCAGATGGGATGGATGCAGCAGCTCCCGTGCCTGAGCTAAGATAGAGCTCTGGGAGAGAGTTCCCCACCCCCTCCCTGGAAGTGCCTCAGAGGTGATTAGCACTACTGTGCTTCAAGGGTGTAGAATAGTAAAGACAGCACAAAGCCCAGCCTATGTGTCCGGGTGGGGTGTGGATTTCTGCAGCAGGTGATGTGAAAAGCCCCTGTGCTCAAACTGGAAGTGTCTGCCAGAAACCGCAGTCCCTAGTTCAAAGGTTCTGCTTCTCTGGGACTTCCTGGAGCTGAGTTCCACTCCCTCCAGCTAAGCTAGGCAGTGTGTGTTGCCTTGGGCCGTATCCACCCACTTGTAAATCTCTTAACTATTCTCAGGAGGTAGCTGAGGCCACACCCCCTGGTGCCGAGATCTGCTGAGTCACCTCCAGGATCCGGGGAAAATCTAATCTGAGTTTTAAAATATTTTGGCTTTCTCTTCTAAACTGCTAAATAATTAGCAGAGAAGAGCTAACAGCCTGTGCCAGATTCCTTTACCTCAGTGGCTTCTCTGATCCCAGAGCCCTTCCCAGCGCAATGGGCGCAGTGTGCCACTACCCCACCGTCTGTGCTGGTCTCTCTTATTCCTCCCCTGAGAACTGACCTTTCCTGTTGAAACTCCAGATTCTCTTCAGCTGGTAAGTTGTGCTTCCAGTCCTTATGGTATCTATCAGTCCTGAGCTAATTCTGAGACTTATTTTATCTAATTGGTTGTGAGGGAGTGAGGACGTTCACAGAGACATGTGTTTCTTCTCCGCCATCTTGGCTCCCAAAAGTTATAATTATAAAATAAAATAAAAATTAAAAAAAAATAAAAATAAAAATAAATAAATAAAGAATAAACTAAGAATTAAAATTATTTTTTTTCTATTTTGTGATCAATAATGATCTCTAGTTCTCCTTTGGACACAAATTCCTTCTTCCTCCACAAGTCTGACAGGTAAATTATACTGTGTTCCTCTAATTTATTTATGATCTCATTCTTTATGCCTAAATCTTGGACCCATTTTGATCTTATCTGAGTATGTGGTGTTAAATGTGAGTCCATGCCTAGTTTTTGCCATAATAATTTCCAGTTTTCCCAGTAATTTTTGTCAAATAATGAATTCTTATCCCAAAAGTTGGGATCTTTGGGTTTGTCAAACACTGGATGGCTATTGTTATTCACTATCTTGCCCTGTGAAGCTAACCTATTCCACAGATCAACTAGTCTATTTCTTAGCCAGTACCAAGTGATTTTAGTGACTGCTGCTTTATAATATAGTTCTAGATTAGGTACAGCTAGGCCACCTTCGTTACTTCCCTTGAAATTCTCAACCTTTTGTTCTTCCATATGAATTTTGTGGTTATATTTTCTATGTCATTAAAAGATTTTCTTGGGAGTCTGATTGGTATAGCACTAAATATATAGATTAGTTTAGGGAGTATTATCATCTTGATTATATTCTCTCGGCCTATCCAAGAGCACTGAATGTCTTTCCAATTATTTAAATCTGACTTTATTTTTGTGGCAAGTGTTTCATAATTTTACTCATATTATTCCTGACTTTCCTTTGGCAGATATATTCCCAAATATTTTATACTATCGACCATTATTTTGAATGGAATTTCTCTTTGTATATCTTGCAGTTGGATTGTGTTGGTAATGTATAAAAAAAAGTAAGGATTTATGTGGATTTATTTTGTATCCTGCAACTTTGCTAAAATTCTGAATTATTTCTAATAGCTTTTTAGCAGAGACTTTGGGGTTGTCTAAGTATACCATGCCATCTGCAAAGAGTGATAGTTTGATTTGCTCATTACCGACTCTAATTCCTTGAATCTCTTTCTCGGCTCTTATTGCCGAGGCTAGAGTTTCTAGTACAATATTGAATAGTAATGGTGATTGTGTGAAACCTTGTTTCACTCCTGATCTTACTGGGAAAGCTTCCAGTTTATCGCCATTACATATGCTGTTTACTGATGATTTTAAATATATGCTCCTTATTAGTTTAAGAAATAGTCCATTTATTCCCATATTCTCAAGCATTTTTAGTAGTAATAGATGTTGGATTTTATCAAATGCTTTTCTGCATTTATTGAGATGATCATATGGTTTTTGTTAATTTGGTTATTGATATAGTTGATTATGCTAATAGTTTTCCTAATATTGAACCAGCCCTGCATTCCTGGTATAAATCCTACTTGGTCATATTATATTATCCTGGGGATGATTTTCTGTAGTCTTTTTTGCTAATATTTTATTTAAGATTTTAGCATCAATATTCATCAGGTAGATTGGTCTATAATTTCCTTTCTCTGTTTTCAGCTTATCTGAATTAGGTATCAGTATCATGTCTGTGTCATAAAAGTAATTTGGTAGAACTCCTTCCATCCCTATTTTTTCAAATAGTTCCACATACTATTGGAATTAGTTGTTCTTTAAATGTTTGGGAGAATTCATATGTAAATCCATCTAGTCATTGGGATTTTTTCTTAGGGAGTTGGTTAATAGCTTGTTATATTTCTTTTTCTGAAATGGGACTATTTAGACTATTTACTTCTTTCTCTGTTAATCTGGGCAAGCTAAATTTTTGAAGGTATTCTTCCATTTCTTTTAAGTTATCGAATTTATTGGCATAAAGTTGAGCAAAGTAGCTCCTAACTATTGTTCTAATTTGCTCTTCATTAGTGATGAGTTCTCCCTTTTCATTTTTAAGACTAACAATTTGCTTTTCCTCTTTCCTTTTTTAAATCAGGGTTTGTTTTACTAAGGGTTTGTTTATTTTGTTGGTTTTTTCATAGAACAAAGTCTTAGTTTTATTATTTAATTCAATAATTTTTTTTTTTACTTTCAATTTTATTAATTCCTTTTATTAATTCCACCTTTTATTTTTAGAATTTCAAGTTTTGTGTTTGTCTAGGGTTTTTTAATTTGTTCCTTTTCTAGCATTTTTACTTGTAAACCCAATTCATTGACATTCTCTTTCTCTATTTTATGCAAGTAGACTTCTACAGATATAAAACTTCCCCTTATTACTGCTTTGGCTCTATTCCACACATTTTGGTGTGATGTCCCATTATTGTCATTTTCTTGGGTGAAGTTATTATGTCTATGATTTTCTGTTTTACCCAATCATTCTTTAGCATAAGCATATTTAGTTTCCAAACATTTTTTGGTCTATTTTCCCCTGGCTTTTTATTGAATGTAATTTTCATTGTATTATGGTCTCAAAAGGATACATTTACTATTTCTGCCTTACTACATTTGATTTTGAGGTTTTTATGTCCTAGTATATGATCAATTTTTATATAGGTTCCATGAACTGCTGAGAAGAAAGTGTACTCCTTTCTGTCTCCATTTAGCTTTTGCCAAAGATCTATCATATCAAACTTTTCTAGTATTCTTTTTACCTCTTTGACTTCTTTCTTATTTATTGTGTGTTTTGATTTATCTAATTCTGAGAGTGCAAGGTTGAGATCTCCCACTAATATAGTTTTGCTGTCTATTTCTTTGCAGCTCTCTTAATTTCTCTTTTAAGAATTAGATGCTGTACCACTTGGTGTGTATATGTTAATATTGATACTGTTTCATTATCTATGCTACTCTTTAGCAGGATATAATGTGCTTCCTTATCTCTTAATTAGATCAATTTTTGTTTTTGCTTGATCTGAGATGAGGATGACTACCCCTGCTTTTTTGTCTTCACCTCAAGCATAGTAGATTCTGCTCCACCCTTTTACTTTTAGTTTGAATGTATCACCCTGTTTCAGGTGTGTTTCCTGTAAACATATAGTAGGAGTCTGCCTTTTAATCCAGTCTGCTAACTGCTTCCTCTTTATGGAGGAGTTTACCCCATTCACATTTATGGTTAGAATGACTAATTCTATATTGCTTGCCATGCTGTTAACCCCTGCTTATGCTTTTCTCCTTTCCTTCCCTCTTACCCCCCTACCTAGTATTAAACTTGTGAGCACCACTCCCTTTTCACAGCCCTCCCTTTTTAGTATCCCTCCCCCACCTTAATGTTCCTCCCCTTATTTTACCCCTTTTTCTCACAATTTCTGTATTCCTTTCCCCTTAGCTTAATCCTTCCCTCTCACTTTTCAATGAAGTAGAAGTTTCACCATAAATAAAATATGTCTATTGATACACACTATGTTCATCCTCCTCCTTTCTTTCTCTCAGATATAATATGTTATCTTTGCCTCTTCATGAGATGTATCACCACCACTTTACCCTTTGTTATGATATAATTTCCTTTCCACCTCTAGTTTCTAGGACAAATTATACATGTGTTCTTTACATGTCTTTATGGCAGAAATATAATTCTCAAGATTTCTTTTTACCTTTTTAGAAATCTCTTGAGTTCTGTATTTGAAGATCAAACATTTTGTGTAGATCTGTTTTTTTCATCAAGAATAAATGGAATTCATTTATTTCATTAATGTCCATCTTCTTCCCTGGAAAACGATGCTCATTTTTGCTGGGTAAGTTATTCTTGGCTGCATACCAAGTTCCTTAGCCTTTCGAAATATCATGTTCCAGGCCCTTCATTTTTTTAATGTGGATTCTGTCAGATCCTGGGTTATTCTTATTGTGGCTTCTCCATATCTGAATTGTCTTTTTTCTAGCAGCTTCCAATAGTTTTTCCTTTGTTTGATGGTTCTTGAACTTGGCCAGTATATTTCTTGGTGTTTTGATTTTAGGGTACCTTTCAGTAGGTGATCGATGAATTTTTTCAATTTCTGTTTTACCGTCTGTTTCCAAAATGTCTGGGCAATTCTCTTTGATAATTTCATGGGAAATATTGTCCAGGCTCTTTTTTTCCCCTCACCTTTTTCAGGGAGTCCGATCATTCTCAAATTGTCTCTGCTGGATCTGTTTTCCAGGTCTGTTGTCTTTCCAATAAGGTACTTTACATCCTTTTCAATTGTTTCATTATTCTGGTTTTGCTTGACTACTTCTTGGTTTCTCCTTGAATCATTCATTTCTACTTGTTCCATTCTAATTTTCAATGATGTATTTTCTTCACTCACTTTTTTTATATCTTTTTGTAATTGTCCAATTGAGATTTTATCTTCTATGAAATTTTTTTTTCCATTTCATCAATTTTATTTTTAGAGAGCTGTTTTCTTTTTCCAGCTGACTAATCCTGTTTTCCTTGGAGTTGTTTAACTTTTCTAATTCACTAATTTTGTTTTTTAATTATTTGATTTCTTTATCCACTCTGTCTTTAAATGTGTGTGATGACTTCTCTAGATTCTCTTGCCAAGCTTCCCTTTCCTTTTCCCATTTGTCCTCTTGCTCTCTTATGAGAGCCTTTTTGATTTCCTCTATGAGAGTCTTATGTATTGAGGAGCAGATCATATCCCCCTTAGGGGATTCCTCTGGAGACAATCTGCTTTTAGTCTCCTCAGTGTTTGAAGACTGCTCTGTCTCCATATAGAAGCTTTCAATGTTTAGATCCCTTTTATATTTTTTGTTCATTTTTCCAGAGTGGGAATCTAAGAAAACAAATTGACAAGAGAAACAATTTGTTTCTGTGGGGGAAGGGATGGGGTTGGACACTGTTACCGGGCATCCTCTACAGACTGCGGGAGACAGCAGTGAGGCACTAACAGGACAGTGATGCCTGTGCTGCATCTGTGCTCTGAGGCTCTAAGAACTCAATGAGTCACTCCAGGTGTGGGTGGGGGTGGCTGGATTCTGAGAGATGCTAGCTTTCCTGGGTTTTAGTCTTTACTTCCGGTGTTTACACCTTCTCTGCTGCTCCTGGCTTGCTGCCAAGACAGAATATCCTGTGGTAAAAGTTGTTTTTTGCAAAAATTAAAGAGATCGCACCCCTCCTCCCTCTGAGTGATTTTTTCAACTCCACTGGATAAAGCCAGTTCAACTTCTGTCAAAGCCCCTTGAGCTTCTTTTGTAAGCTGGTGTGGCAAGTTTAAAACCATATCTCCCCTTAAAATGTTATATAATGGTTGTAATTAATAGGTAGTTAAGACTAAAACTGGATACATTCATTGGATATCTATCAATTTCTGAGAGTCATTTGAGGTGTTCAACTTCTTTGTTCTTAAAGTTTTTATACTGTAAGGGCCTTAGGATATACTTCATATCCTAAATATTTAAAAGGAACATGGCTTTGAATTTTTTTCTGGAGCTATATGCAATTTGTTGTTCCTTAGTGTTTCTATGGTCTTTTGTAGACATGTTTCTAACATTTGCTTTTCAGGTACACATCTCAACATACCATCCATGTAATGTAACAACATAACTTTTGGAAATTCTTTTATTACTGGAAGAAGAGCAGCAGTAACATACATTTGACACATACTAGGGCTATTTTTCATTCCCTGTGGCAACACTCTCTATTCATATCTTTTATAAGACTCATCTAAATTAACACTGGGCACTGACAAGGCAAATATTTTCATATCCTCCTTATCCAGAAGGATAGGATAGAAACAATCCTTAATGTCTATAACCCAAAGAGGACATTCTCTAGGCAATTGAGTAGGAGATGGAAGTTCAGGCTGAAGAGTTCCCATAGTTTCCATTTATTCATTTACTTTTCTTAAATCAATCAACATCCTTCATTTTCCAGATTTCTTTTTTTGTTTGTTTTTTTGTTTTTTTGTTTGTTTTTTACAACATATACAAGGGAATTCTAAGGACTTAGAGAAAGAAGATTGTAAGTGTCCTTGGTCAAGTTGCTTCTGTACAATATCTAATAAGGTCTGAATTTTTTCACTTTGTAAGGGCCACTGTTCTACCTACATTGGTGTATCAATTTTCCATTGAATGAGAACAGGTGACAGTACAGACAGGCCTTTAACAGCAGCCCTGCCTAAAAAGCAGAAGTACTCATTTGTAATCCTAGCCATCTCTTCCCCATAGATTTATGGGGATTTTTTCAAGTACAAAAGGAGTAAAAATTCCTATTTCACCTTCAAATATCTATCTCAAAGGGGTAACACTAACTTCAGCTGCTATTGATCCTCCTGTGCCAGACATCTAGGTGTCTGCCTTAATCTTTGGCCAATGACTGGGGTCAATTGCACTTCTAATGACTAGATTATATGTACCTATGTCTACCAACCTTTCAATGGTATGCCATTTACATAGATAGTGAGTATAGCATAGTTAGTTATAACAATTGCAGTCCAGAATATTCCTGGATTCTGTTGTTGATTGCCTATTAGGAGTCTTTATCAATAAACTTGATGCTACTACTTCTCCTGGGTGATAAGTCACACATTATCTACCTGTATTAGGTAAATTGGAAGGAAAAGGAGATATAGGGAGAAAGATAATGAGCTTACTTTTGGACATATGAAGTTTAAGATGTTTACTGGTCATTCAGTTCAAAACAATAAGAGATATGAGAATAAAGGTCAGCAGAGAAATTGCAGCAGCATAAGGAGATTTAAGAACTATTAGTATAAAGATGGTAAAGCAATCCACGGGAGCTGATGAAATCACCGAGTGAAGAAGTATAAAGGGAAAAGATGTGAGGGCCCAGGAGAGAACTCTGTGCAACGCTTATGATTACAAGGTATTACCTAGATGAAGACCAAGCAAAGTGACGGAGGAAGAGCAATCTGATATATAGGAGGAAAATCTGGAGAGAGTACTGTTTTGAAAACCAAGAGAAAAGAAACTCTCAAGAGAATATGATCAACACTATCAAAAGGTGCAAAGGGGTAAAGAAGGAGAACTGAGAAAAGGTCATTGGATTTGGTAATTAAAAAATCATTTTGGAGAAAGCAGTTTTAGTAGAATCATGTGGTTACGTGTTGGATTGTAAGAGTTAAGAAATGAGTAAGTGAAAAATCTCAGTAAAATTTTTTGATGCTTTTGTACTGTACCAGAGTAGAAACCTGATTTTTTTTCTTTTATATGTTATGTGTATATATATATATATATATATATATATATATATATATATATATATATATATATATATATATATATATATATATATATATATATAGTACCTTCTTGTAAAATTTGGGTTAAGTATTTGTTCATAGGCTCTGTGTAATCTGCTGTCCTTCATATATTGACTGTAGCCTTCACAAAACTTTTTTAAAAATCCCTTTTAATTTCTTATGTCAACCTGCATTATGTTGAAACCACAATTGGCAAAGTCATAATGTGTAAAAGCTAACTTTCTCTTGTAGACAGCATTTTCAAAGAGTTTAGCAACAAAGAGAAGAGGAGATATAGGACAATGGTGGGAATTGAAGTATCAAACATGGTCTTAATATGTTAGACTACAAAGATTACAAAAATCAGGTCCTGAATTAGAAGGTTGGACTGAGGCAAGAGGAATTAAGTGATTAATATAAGGGGGGAAGGGTTTCAGGTAATTTTTAAAAGGGAAAAAAGAAAGCAAAAATATAAAAGAGTTGAACTTGTGATATGAAATAAATGATTAGAATAAGGACATTAATAATCTATTGTATTCAGCCTTGGACAGACAACATCTAGAGTACTTTGTTCATTTGCACTCATTTTAAGAAGGGGCTATAAGGAGGGAAATGATCCTCAGAATAATTTAATGTAAGTTGAAGAAACTAGTTTTGTTTAGTGTGGAAAAGAGAAGACCTCACTGGAATAACTGCCTTTAAATATATGGAGATTTGTGTTGGGAAAGAGAGATTTGATTTATTCTGTGTGACTCTCAAAGGATAGATTCAGGATCAACAAGTCAAAACTATAAGGAGGTAAATTTAATTAAGGTATGAGGAAGAAATTCCTAATTATAGCTTTTTTGAAAATTGAATGGTTTTCTTTATGAGATAGGGTGCTTCCTGAGATGGGATGTACACAAGAAGAGGTATTGGAGATATTGTAATTCTTGCCTTGGGTATGACTTTCTTAAAATTTACACTACCTCTGAAATGTCAATTTATTCACCAATAACAAGTATTTATTAGGCCTCTGTTAAATCTAGATATTAAGTGCTGAGGGTAAAAATAAATAAATAAATATGAACCGTTCCATATCCTTTAGTTTAAATACTAATCATGCAGAAGTAAATTCAATGTGTACACTGATACATAAATATGGAGCATATATAAAATCTATATATGTTATTTTGTGATTGGGGATGAAGACCTAAAACAGAATATCGTTAATTCAACATACCTATTAGAGAGTCACTCAAAAGGATATTAACCAAAGTCTTTTTGAATTTGTGGCCATGCTATTCTGATATTGATTTGATTATCTTCTTTGGATAAAATTAAATGAATGGAAGATTAATTATTACTTCCTTATTGGGCTAAAACAGCAACATAAGTATTTGTTGAGGTAGAAAGTGTCTTAAAAAGAAGGGAAGCTAAAAAAGGAAAGACAAACTGCTCACCTATTGAATCCCTTATAAAACTGCCCAAGTTAAGCTGTGTAATGAAAGATATAGAAGATTTGAATGGGATTTTTGTTGTTTTTAAGGTCATGGAGAAAAAGACATGATTGTAATGAGAGACAGTTTTAGAATACGACATCCTTCTGGTCATTTAGAACACAAAACTGTTAATCTTGTGGTATATGGTGAGGTCAATGGATTTTCAGCTGTGGCTAAGACTGTTGGTTTGCCAGCAGCCATGGCTGCCAAGATGATCCTGAATGGTGAATGGTAAGCAGTATTCATTGTATGCTTGAATTAAATGTGACTTTTTTTTTTTAAACAGCTACTTTCTGTTACTCATTTCTTGGGCATATATTCATTGTTTACCAGATAGAACACCAGTTACACATTCAAATCACTGAGAAGTTTCAGGCAGCCAAGAATTATATGCTATTAGATTTTTTTTTTTGGTCATAGTTGCCTGCTTTATCAACTCTGGGTATTAGTGAATGAAAAATCGCAGCCATAGATATTAATATATTATTTCCTTTTATTATTGGTTAGTTTTGCTGAACAATTCTTTCCCTTTTTATTCCTTGTTATAATGAATATTTTCATTTATTTTTATTTTAGAGAGGAGAAGAGAAAATGTGGTAGATAATATAAAAAAACCAAAGGATACCAATAACCACAAGATTCTAATTACCTTTTTACCCCACTCCTATACAAGATCATTCAACTAGCTAAGCAATCATGAATGGAATATCTATTGTATAATAAAAATGGCTCATTTATATAATGCTTTAAGGTATACAAATAATTTTCTTCATGACCTACTTATAGATGAGATCATATTGTTTATCTGGCTTTGTTGTGAATTTTTTTTTTTAGATAAGGAAACTGAATCTTCAAAGTTTGAATTATTTGCTTATGGGTATATAGCACAGGCCTTCTGATTCTGTGTTCATCCCACTATACCATACACCATGCAAATTCTCTAGGTGGAGACGTAAAAAATTTGAGTATATGTTCTTTATCTCCCCTTTAGGTTATATCAGACTCTAGAAAGAATTATAAAGGAACACATCAACAAGTACATCACAGGGTCATGCCAGTTGGATAAGTGACTGCTAATTAAATTGGGTAAAAACATAATCAGGAATAGAATCACCAAAGAAGTATTTATTAAGCTTAGCTAAAATAAAGTAAAATTGATTGTTTTTTTTTTCCTCCAAGCTGAGTAGAGAATTGCTTAATGATATATGGAGTCATTGAAAATTATTCTGAAAGGGACCAAAAGAATCAGACTGATTGTATCAATAGCATAGTGCCTAACACATAGGTACTTAATATATGCTTGTTTCCTTTTCCCTTTTTTTTTTCCTTTTTCTGTATGGATCATCCTAAAGAGTAGTTGTGATTGATCAGAAAATGAGTGAGACTTTCAGATGCTAACTTCTTTAATTTATTACTGCTCTGCCTAGTCATATGATTAAGTTCAGCCAAAAGTTCTATTGCCTGAAACAAGTTTCCTGAAAGTCTTAGTATTTAATTTGCCACTGTGGAATTTTCTTTAGTCATTAGACATCCAATAGTTCAACTTAAGTTTTAGTAGAAATCTGCTTTATTTTTACAGTTTCTTGCCCTTGTTTTGTTATTAATTATTATACTTTTTTTTTTTCTTCAGGTGAAATTAAAGCAAAAGGCTTAAAAGGGCCTTTTACAAAGGAGATCTATGGACCAATACTGGAGTGTATTAAAGCAGAAGGCATTATCTATATGACTCAAAGCACCATTAAGCAGTGATTAGGAATAACCATGCAATTATATTTACCAGACACCAAAACTTGCCAAAGGGCTACAAACTTTTTTTCTCTTTTAAATAGTATTTTTCCCAATTAAATATCAAGACAATTTTTAAGCATGTCCCTTTTATAAGATTTTAAGTTCCAATTTTTTGTCCTTTTCTCTGTTCCCCTCTTCCTAAAATGGTAGGCAATTTGATATAGATTATGCATGTGGTATAATGTAAAATATTTCCATATTAGTCATAGTTGTAAAAGAAGAAATAAATCAAAAGGACAAAAAACACACAAAAATAATGTAAGAAAAAAAAAGTATGCTTCTATCTTCTTCAGAGACCATCAATTCTTTATCTGGATGTAGATAGCATTTTCAAAGGATCCCAAACTTTTGAGCCATAACCACACTTCCCAATGTATTATTTTTTGGTATAATGCAGCACCATCACATATTTTTGATTGAGTGAATGAATAATATTTGTGAAAATGTAATTCTATTTTTCATAATAATTCCTTGGTATATGAGATTCTACTAATTATAAACAAATTTAATTTTTTTAACCACATATTGTTCCTGTGTATATATAAAAGTGAAGATAAATGGACTGTTATTTTATTGTATATTTTTCTTAATATCTTAGAAATTCATTGCTTTAATTATATGAGCATAGATTCTTCCACTAGAATTTTTAGCCTGTTTGCAAGCATATATATATATTTTTTCAAGTCTACAGAGTTGGTTTTAGATTACTTTACCTATCAATGAAACTTTTAGATAATAAAAGTCAATCTTTTAACATTTTATATTCTCAATAAGAAAAGAAAGATACAGAGAAAGATCAGGGGATTTCTCAAAGTCAAACAACCATTTAGTGGCAGAGTCATGTTACAATTCATGCCTTATAACTTCTAGTCCCTACTTTTTCCTTTCCTCCATTATGCCCACTTTTGAAATGTTTCATTATGGGCAATTCTTTGTTTTAATGCAACTATGCATATTTACATATTATTTGGCCATCTTACAGTAAAGGGAATTCTAGGACACAATTTCAGCCATCCAAGAAACTAAAGTTTTCATTTTATGGCTTTTCTTCTCTCCATCCTTCTCACTAATGGGATATCCTATCAACATACTTTTATCCTTCTCTTAATGCTGTGCATTAATTTTAAGAAGAGGCTTTGGCCCAATTTTAAGCTCTGGATCAGGCTTATTTTTATGGAGTGTGTGTAATTAGTTGACAATTGATTATAACTTTCTAAGGACCTGATTAAACTGCCTTGTCTTGTAATTCATTGAAGGCTTATTTTCCTTTTCAATACATTATTAATAATCTCTTCAGTCCAGTCTTCTTAATGTTATGATGATCCATGGGTATTCATGAAGAAATTTACAAACACATTTTAACAGGATTAAAACACCCATAATTAAATAGACAAAAATCAGGGCCAGAACAAAGGCCTTTTTGTCTTTTTTTTTCATGTTTCTGCTACAAGCATATACATCTAGAATTCATTATTTAGGAGCCGAAACCCATGGTCTTGAAGACAAAAACTGTAGATGTTTCAGACACTGTCTGATAGTTAGCCTATTGCCTGCCACCTGTCCCTTTTTTTCTTTGTTTTCTCTGGAGAATTTCTCAAAAATCAACTGCCTTATAAAAAACAGGATTCAGTCTCCCCATCTGAGTACTTATCTAACAACCACAAAAGAATAAGAACAGTAATAATAATTGGATTTTATGTAGCATTAAGTATATGGCAAGCACTATTCTAAGTACTTTGCAAATATTTTCTCATTTGATTTGATGTTAGTTTTTGTTTTGTTTTGTTTTGTTTTATTTCTAAATTGGGAAGATGCTTGTAACTTCCTATGGCCAAAGCTCTGTCTGAGGTTTTTACATAAACCTCATTGAGGCAATTTCTGGCCCTTGATAACTACATTCTAATAAGGAATTCAAAACATAAAAAGTCCCTAGAAGAAGGAGTGGAGATGGTGACCAATGTGAGCCAAACAGTTATGGAGAAAGTGAAAAAAATCTAGAGAGTTAGGTTTGTTGATGAAGATACTTGACTTCTATAGAAATGGTCAAACAGGCCACAAATAACAGAAGAAGGATTTTAACCTAGGTATTCTCATTATAAACAACACTTTAAACCTTCTCACCATGTTTTTATTATGAACTTTAGAGGATTCTTCTCAAAACTGCAGTATCCTCTGAAAAGGCTGAGATACCAAGTAAGAAACTGGTGTTACAGGGCTAGAGATTGCCAGTCCCAAGACAGGCGTCTATATCTTGGAGATTTCCTAAAAACAGGCAGTCAGAGAAAAGTCTGCCAGAGCAATTCCAACAGAATAAGGGATTTCTAAGCTAAAGCATCAAATAATCATCCCACGTATAAAGTTCCCATACATCCATAACAACAATAATTGCACAATTTAACAATTTCCATCCCAAATCTTAAACATACACCTTATCTCTGTATTCCACACAAACCAAAGCAGGGAAATCTGATAGGAATAAAAAATACCTTACCTTTGTGATTCCACTCCAATGTGCTGGTTTCATTTCCATCACTCTGTGACCTCAGGAAAATTGTAGTCATCTCATTTCTAAATTTTTGGAGAATTTTTAATTATGCTTCCAGGAGAAACAAGGTAGAATCTCATCCATTAAATCAATCTCCTAACTGGAAGTGAATAATTTCAGAGATTAATTGAAAAGAAAACCACATGTTTATTTGAAACTACTTAGGGTGTCCCTCACTAAGAAGTAACTTTCTGTTGGAATACACAGGAATCACCTGACAGGGGCTACCGAAAATCCAACCCAGAATGGTTCTCTTCTTGTGAAGGGATGAAACAAGGAGACTGAGACAGTTGCTGTTCTCTGACCTCTCTGACTGAGAGGCCATTGCATTGTCCTACCTCCTTCCTCTCCCCTCTGCCTCCAACTTATCTCATTCCCAGTCCCCAACACCTGTGTCAGCAAAGGTTGCCCTGCAACTCCTTCAGATGCTATGATCCACAGCTGGGGAGGCACTTGGGGAATTGACCTGTCCGTTAATAATTCCCCAGTTTTTTTTTTTTTTTTTTGCTGTTATTCCCCCTCCCTCACCCTCCCCCCAGCAGGGTCCACACACTGAGGAATGAAAGGAGCATTATTACTTCTGGATGGTTGTAGCAGGTGTTGGCCTTGTGAAATGTCATGGAGGCAAACTTTCAAATGGAGAAGAGGACTGTGGTCAGAGCAAGCATTTAAGTGTCTCATCAGTCTCCTGACTCAACCCTTTGATGTATTGGCCCATTTAATTAGCCCAATTAAAAATTCTTACTGGGACTCTTCTTCCTTAATTCTGTAAGGATCCTTCTCACGAACAGCTCTGGTTCTTCTTGTAATTCTTGCCCTACATTCAGATACCATATGTTGGACTACACAGGAGAGCTGCTGGAATACATGGGAGTTACCTGACAGTGACTACTGGAGACCCAACCCAGAATGGATCTATTCTTGTGAGAGGATTTTACAAGGAGACTGACAAGCAGTTGCTGTTCTCTGATGTCTCTCCTGAGAGGTCATTGCCTTGTCTGACCTCTCTTCTCCTTCTTTTGCCTCCAATTTATCTCATTCCCAATCTGCAACACCTGTGTCAGCAAAAGCTGTCCTACCACTCCTTCAGATGCTATGATCCACAGCTATGGAGGCTCTAGGACAATTGACCTGTCCCTTAACAACTTTCCAATCCAGGAATATGTCTTTCTTTAAGTAGAAATTGAGCCCCAATAATTAGCCCTTTCAGAGAAGGATACATAGCCAAGGAGCAATATTATATAAAGATTCTATTCCAATACTAATATCTTTCAAAGTAGGGAAAACCAAAGCAGGGGAAAGGTTTTAGCCAGCCATTTGGTGTTCAGAAAGCAAAACAATACCTCCAGGAAATATAATAATCTTTGTTTAAGAAAAGGAAAATTAAACATTTAGAAAGTTTTATACTTGCTGCAGATGCTATCTACTCAAGAACTGCAAAGTAGAAAGGATTTTACATATCATTTTGCTGAAGTGATGGAGGATACCTGTATTGTTTTTCTTTCCTCCTTCTGAGGATTCAGTCAGATGACTCCTCAGGTCACTTACAACTCTCATATCTATCAATCAACAAGAATTACAAATACAAGAAACATTCACTCCTGACCCTATGGTCTATGAATTTATGAAACAAAAAGTTTGTGATGAAAATGGTGATTGGGATGTGGAAGATGTCTGACAAAAATGCATACAAAAGTTATAAGGATTACTTAAATCAAAAAGATTAAATCTGAGGACACTACACTAGCCCATATGTGCAGCAACTTGGCCTAATAGCAGATCACAGACATTACCTTGCTAGGATTCTGATGGAAAATACCAGCCTGCCTTCCCTATTTGCAGCAAAGAAGAGGATTTTGAACTCTCTGTGCTTCTCTTTTTATTTCCAGGAAGTGAGATGAAGCTTTACCTCTAAGGACCTGATTAAGAATCATAAGGAGGAAGACCCTCACCAGTCTGGATTCTGCTGCTGTGCTGTTAAGCTGAGATCCGCTACTCAGAGAATGGATATGAGAAGAGGGAGACATAAGTTAATTATAGATTCAAAATTCTCTCTTCCCTTAGAGATGTGATTATCATTTCAGTAATAAGACAAGTAGTTTTAACTTCATGGAATCTCAAGAGTGTCATCAAATGCTTGAAATTTGTTCCACGTAGAAAATATCAGCCACTATTTTTATTGATTGGTGATGATACACCTATCAAAAATTACTAATTAGTAATATTATGAATTAAAATATTTTTTAAAAATACAGTTGGGAGCTACTTGAGAAGCTTTTTCAGGTTACCAAGAATAAAGGGATGTGAAATTTCAACAATATCCTTGGAGTATGGAGATAAGGAAAAACAGCTGAGGACACCTTGAGTGTTTTTTGTTTTTTGTTTTTTTAATCTGGCCTGGATTTTCAGGCTTTGTTCTGGATTTTAACTAAAAAGAATCTTTTCTCGTATTCATTTCTTTAGTTTAGTCACTGATTATGACTTCCTACATAAAGATAACATTGTTAAAATGTTTTATATTCTCATCTGTCCATACAACTTATCAAATTTATAAGTTTTCAAAGCTTCCTCTTCCAATCTTTTTCTCTCTTCTTTCTCTCTATTTCTTTCTCTCTTTTTCTCTGTTTCTCACTGTTTCTCTCTCTGTCTCTGTCTCTTTCTCTGTCTCTGTCTCTCACTCATACACACACACACACACACACACAAAAAACAAAAACAAAAACAAAAACAAAAAAACAAAAACAAAAAAAAAAAACCCAAAAAACTATTGAATACCTACAACAAATTAAGGGGATGGATTGTAGTTGTTGAAGGAAAGAATAGATCAAATCCAACAATAACAAATTTTTTATGAAGAAATCTTCAATGAAAAGATTCTTGAAATTGGAAGCACTATGTACTAATTCCAATTCTGAAACTTAGTAGTTTCATGATCCTATCTGAGGCAACAAATATGAATATCATTTTTCTTTTTTATAAAATTATTAAAAGACAGTTGTCTGAGATAGCTCATAATAAAAACATGGTGAGAAGGTATAAAATGTTGTTTATAATGAGAATACCAAGTTCAAATCCTTCTGTTATTTGTGAGTTATGTGACCATTTCTATAGAAGTCAAGTTTCTTCATCAACAACCCTAATTCTCTAGATTTTTTCACTTTCTCCACAACTGTTTGGCTCAAATTGGTCACCCTCTCCACTTCTTCTTCTTCTTTTTTTTGAATTCCTTATTAGAATGTTGTTATCTAAGACCAAAAATTGCCTCAATTAGATTTATATAAAAAAAACTCAGACAGGGCTTTGGCCATATGATCCTTGGAAGTTACAAGCATCTTCCCAATTTAGAAATAAAAGAAACTAACATCAAATCAAATGAGAAAATATTTGCAAAGTACATAGAATAGTGCTTGCCATATACTTAATGCTACATAAAATCCAATTATTATTACTGTTCTTATTCTTTTGTGATTGTTAGATAAGTATTCAGATGGGGATATATTATATATGCAATTACATGAAAGTCATGACCAAGAAAAGAGCTTAGACACCATCTTTTAAGAAATATATATATATATATATATATATATATATATATATATATATATATATATATATATATATATATATGTATAAAACTAGCCTGGTATTTTAGAATTAGGGGATTAAATAAAAATGGATAGGATTCACTTATCACCTTCAATAAGAGATCCAAAAATGAAAAGTCCCTGAAATGTTAAAGCCAAATTCCAAAGCTCACATATCAAGGAGAAAATATTCCAAGCAACCAAAAACAAACAAATAACAGCAAAAACAATTCAAATATTGTGGAACTGCATTCAGGAGAACAAAAGATTTAGCAATTTCTACACTAAAGGATAAGAGGGCTTGGAATATGTTATTCCAGGGGTCAGAAGTCTACTAGGATCACAATAAAGTATCACCAAATCAACAAAACTAAATATAATCCTTCAGGGGAAAATAGATAAAATAGATAAAAATAGAAAACTTTCAAGTATTCCTGATTTAAAAAAAAAAAAAAAAAAACAACAGATGAATCAAACATTTGACTTTCAAATGCAAGATTCAGGTATAAAAATGTAAACATGCAGTAAAAAAGAGAATACATTCTAAAAAAGCATATGTGTGAATTAAATACAATGAAATGATAATATAAAACCAAAATAAAATAAAGAGTGGAAAAGAGGAAAGAAGGGAAAAGAGGATGGAAAGAGGAATAGAACTTCATAAATTATTTGACATAAAAACATCACAAACATTTTTACTATGAAAGGGAGAATGTGGGGAAAAGAGGAGAGTATGTGATTTTTACTCTTATTGGAATTGGTTCAGAGAGGGAATAACATACATATTCAGTTAGGTATAGAAATCTTTCTTCCCATATAGGAAAGCAGGAGGGAGAGGGGATAAGATAAGGGAGAAGAACTGATAGAAAAGAGGGCTGATTGGGGGAGATAAAAGTCAAAAGAAAAATATTTTTGAGAATGAATTGGGTAAAATGAGAAAGAATTGGATAAATAAGGGAAAATAAAATGGAGGAAAATACACAGTAATCATAACAATAAAAATATTATACTTTTTCTAATAAGGAATTCATTTTTCAAACATACAGAGAACTAAGTCAAATTTATAGAAATGAGAACTATTTCTCAACTGATAAAAGAACATCATATATGAATAGGCAGTTTTAAAAAAAAATAATCAAAGTTACTTATTGTAATATATTTTCTTTATTTTTTATTATAGCTTTTTATTTACAAGGTATATGCATGGGTAATTTTTCAGCATTGACCCTTGCAAAACCTTGTGTTCCAACTTTATCTCTCATTTTCCCCACCCCTTCCCCTAGGTGTCAGGTAAACCAATATATATTAAATATGTTAAAGTATATATTAAACACAATATATGTATACATATCCATACAGTTATTTTTCTGTACAAGAAAAATCAGATGTAGAAATAAGGTAAAAAATAACCTGAGAAGGAAAACAAAAATGCAAATGGACAAAAACATAAGGAGTGGAAATGTTATGCAATATTGACCTATAATTCTTTCACTGGGTGTAGCTGGTTCTCTTCAGTATTGAACAATTTGAACTTTTTGGGTTCATCTCATTGTTGAAGAGAGCCACATCCATATAGTATTGCCGTTGAATTGTATTATGATCTCCTGGTTCTGCTCATTTCACTCAGCATCAGTTCATGTAATTCTCTCCAGTCATTCTGAAATCATCCTGCTGGTGATTTCTTACATACAAATAATGTTCTATAACATTCATATACCACAACTGATTCAGCCATTTTCCAATTGATGGGCATCCATTCAATTTCCAGTTTCTAGCCATTATGAAAAGGGCTGCCACAAACATTTTTGCATATGCAGACCCTTTTCCCTTCTTTAAGATCTCTTTGGGATATAAGCCCAGTATTAACACTGCTGGATCAAAGGGTATGTACAGTTTGATAACTTTTTTGAGCATAGTTCCAAATTGCTGTCCAGAATGGTTGGATGCATTCACAATTTCAACAATGTATCAGTGTCCCAGTTTTCCCACATTGACTCCAACATTCATTATTATCTTTTCCTATCATCCTAACCAATCTGAGAACTGTGTAGTGGTATCTCAGAGTTGTCTTAATTTGCATTTTTCTGATCAATAATGATTTGGAACATCTTTTCATATGGCTAGAAATAGTTTCCATTTCTTCATCTGAAAATTGTTTGTTCATATCCTTTGACCAATATCAATAGGGGAATGGCTTGATTTCTTATAGAGTCAATTCTCTATATATTTTGGAAATGAGGCTTTTATCAGAACCTTTGACTGTAAAAATGTTTTCCCAGTTTATGACTTCCCTTCTAATCTTGTCTGCATTAGTTTTGTTTGTACAAAAACTTTTGAACTTGATAATCAAAATGTTTTATTTTGTGATCAATAATGATCTCTAGTTCTTCTTTGGTCACAAATTCCTTCCTCCTTTATAGGTCTGAGAGGCAAACTATCCTATATTACACTAATATATATTTTTAAAAATCTGTTACTATTGATTAGAGAAGTGAAAATTAAAAGAACATTGAGCTGTCATCCCATACTTTTTTGATTGGCTAATATGAGAGAAAAGGAAAATGACAGCTGTTTAATGGGTTGTAGGAAAATTGAGACTCTACTTCACTCATGATGAAGACCAGTATTCTATAGAACATTCAGAATTCAAAGGGTTATATAGAATTTGAATAACTTTTGAGCAAACAATGCAACTACGAGGTATACATCCCAAAGATATGGGGAAAAATGCAAAATAAAATGACCTATTTGTACTAATGATACATCATATATATATGGATTTGTATATACATATATATGTATATGTGTATATATATATATATATATATATATATACAATATAGCAACTTTTTAAAAATATGCTTTTTTTGTTTCCAAACTTCACATTTACAAAATTTTGATTTCCATTGTTTCTGTTCCTTTTTTCTCCTGCTCCCTCCTCAAGACAACAAGCAATGTGATATAGATTATACACATATAGATACATCATAAATATTTCCACATTAATCATGTTATAAAAATTAAACAGAAGAAAAATGAAAAACCATGAGAAAGGAAAAAAAAAAAAAAACAAATGGTATGTTTCAATCTACACTCAGACTCCATAGGTTTTTTTTTTTTTTTCTGCATATGTAATACATTTTCCACTATGAGTGATTTGAAATTATCTTAGATCATTGCATTGCAGAGAAGAGATAAGACTTAAAAGTTAATCAATACAATATTTTTAATGATTGGAAAATAATTGGAAATTGAGAGAATATATTAGGGTCGAGGGCAAATCTTAAGAGCAGAGTCTGAGGCACTCGGAGGCTAACTCTGCCTGAGTTCAAAAAGTTGATGGGCATTGAGTAAGCCTCATGCTTCAAGGTGGAAGCCCTCCTCACTCTTGATTGATTATGCACCTGGCTCTGATACTCTCTGACATGTGACCTGGGGACTATAGAAAAAGGGGTTGCAGAAAGGGGAGGAGCAGTAGATTAGATTAGAGTAGAGTAGAGTAGAGTAGAGTAGAATAGAGTAGAGTAGATTGTAGTAGAGTAGATTAGATTCATTATGCTTTAGGATTAGAGCATTAAAATATTGGGAATTCTATGTAGAAAAATAATGTAGTGAATAAAGATTAATTGCTGTATATTCGTGTGTAATCTGGAATTCTGTGGGGGACCTCTTGAGTCGTTCTTTGATTCAAATAATCTAAGCCGTGATAACTAAGACCTGGTGAAGGTAAGACACTAGTTGACCCTGCTGAGGTGAGCAGCAGGAGTTAAAGAAATATCCATAAAATGAGGATTGACTTGTTTAATCATCATATGTGATAGTGATGGAATACTACTGTGTTATAAAATGTTGAACAGGATGCTCCCAGGAAAGCCTGGTAAAACTTCTATGAACTGATGCTGAGTTAAATGAGCAGAACCAGGAGAATATCAGACAGTAACATATGATGGTCAACCATTAATGACTTAGCTTATAAGCAATACAATGATCTAAGATAATTCTTAAGAATTTATGATGAAAACAACAACAACAACAACAAAACATGCTATCCCATTTCCAAAGAAAGAATTGATAGAATCTGAATACACAAAGAATCATACTTTACTTTTTGTTTTCTTTTGTTTTACTTTTGGTCTGTATTTTCTTTTTGAATATGACTAATATGGAAATGTATTGCAGGATTTATCACCTATATCAAATAGTTTGCCTTTACAATAGAGGGGGAATGGAGGGAGAAAATTTGGAACTACACTAATACAACTTGAAATGCTTAAGAGTCAGATTTCCATTGAAGAAATCAAAGCAATTTACTGTCATATAAAAATAATCTAAATCCAAATTGACAAAACCCTTAGATGTCATTTTATACCAGCCAGATTGGCTAAAATGATTGAAGAAGAAAGTGACAAATATTGGAAAGGATATGGAAAATTTGGGACACTGATTCATTGTTTGTAGAATTGTGAATCAATTCAACTATATCCCAAAGAATTATTAAACAGCTTATATCCTTTGGCACAACTATATTATTACTAGGTATTTTTCCAAAGATGATTAGGGAAAAAAGGAAAATAACCTATATGTTCTAAAGTATTAATAGTAGCTCTTTTTGTAATAGCAAAGCACTGTAAATTATGCCTATTGATTGAGGAATGGCTGAAAAAGTTTTTGTGTATGTTAGTGATAGAATTAAACTTGCTATCAGAAGTGAATTGGATTTTCATGAGCAAGGGCATTCTCTTCCTTCCTTCCTTCTTTCCTCCCCCCTCCCTCTCTCCTTCCTTCCTTCCTTCTTTCTTTTCTTCCTTCTTTCCTTCCTTCATAAGGCCCACTTTAATTCATTAAGATGCACATTTTTAGATCAGTAATTATATTGTCATGGTTATCATTTGTTAAGGGACAGGTCAATTGTCCTAGAGCCTCCACAGTTGTGGATCATACCATCTGAAGGAGTTGCAGGGCAGTCTTTGCTGACACAGGTGTTGCAGACTAGGAATGAAATAAACTGGAGGCAGGGGAAGAGGAAAAAGGTCAGACAGCACAATGGCCTCTCAATCAGAGAGGTCAGAGAACAGCAACTACCTCTCAGTCTCCTTGTATCATCCTCTCACATGAGGAGATTTTTGCAGGTCTGGATTAGATCTCCAGCAGCCACTGTAAGGTGATTCCCATGACACAAAATATGGTGCCCAATGTGGGTCATAAGAAGCATAAGAATTATAAGAAGAAGAAGCAGTGTTCAAGAGGTGTTCATGAGTAGGATCCTTCAAGAATCCTTTGGTAACTTGCAGGGAAGGAAAGGAAAAAGAGCCCCAGTAAGACTTTTTTTTTTTTTTTAGTTGGGGTAATTAAATGGGCCAATACATCAAAGGGCCAATCCAGGAGAGTGATGAGAGACTTAGCTGTCTGTTCTGATTATAGTCCTCTTCTCTGTTTGAAAGTTTGTCTCCATGATATCTCATAAGATCAACACTTGCTACAACCATCCAGAAGTGATAGTGCTACTTGCATTCCTCAGTGTGTGGACCATGTTGTGAAGGGAAAATAGCAAAAACAAAACAAAACAAAACAAAACAGAGAATTGTTAAGGGGTAAGTCAATTCTCTGAGATCCTCCTCAGCTGTGGATTATAGCATCTGACAGACCTGCAGGGCAGCCTTTGCTGACACAGGTGCTGAAGACTCAGAATGAAATAAATTGGAGGCAGAAGGAAGAGGAGAGAGGTCAGACAATGCAATAGCCTCTCAGTCAAAGGGGTAAGAGAACAGCAATTGCTTCTCTCTCTCATCCTCTCACATGCAGAGATCTATTCCTCAGGTCTGGGTTGGATCTCCAGCAGCCACTCTCAGGACTATTGTGACACAACAATCAATGATGATAAAATCTTTCTTATAGAATTCTGTTGTATATTCTTGCCAACTCCCCTTAATAATTTTTTTTACTTCTGTTATATTCCTGCAATTTTCTATTTTCTATCATGCCCATTTTTTGTCTGAAACATTATCTTGATGTCTGTAATTTGCTTAAGTCTATTCCACTATCCTTACCAAGAAAATCCCATGAGCAGTACTAAAATTGTGAAAGACATGACACTAAAAGATGAGCATATCAGATTAGAAGGTATCTAATACATTGTTGTGGAAGATTGAAGGGCAACAACAAGTAGTTCTAATACTGAGGATGAGGCTGGGCCAAACACAAAGGGAAGCTCAACTTTGAACACAATTGGAAATGTTGGAAAGATTAACATCACAAAAGAATCTGGAACGTAAAATATATGAATTGATGTAGGCTGGATGTGGTCAAACAAGACATGGAAAGATTAAACATCAACATATTGTGTGTCAGTGAACTTAAATAGATAGGAAAAGATCAGTTTAATTCAGGTGATCACTACATGCACTAATGTGAGCAAGAATCACTTGGAAGAAATAAGAGTATCCCTCAAACACAATTAAAAAAAAAAAAACAAAAAAAAAAAAACAAAAAAACAGTGCTAGGATGTAATTTTAAAATGACCAAATATCACTTCTAATCTAAGTTAAATCATTCAACATCATGGTAATACAAGTCTATTTTCTAACCACTGATGCCAAAGAGGCATAAGTAATTCAGTTCTTTGAAAACCCATAATTTCTTCCAGAAATAGCACCCCCAAGAGATGTCACATTAACATAGCAAATGGAATGCTAAAGTAGGAAATTAAAATCTGCAAAAAATAACACCTACTAGTTCAGATCATGAGTTTCTTTTTTTTTCAGTGAATTAATTATTATTTGTATTAATAATAACATTTTAATAACAATTATTAATTATTTCAGCTCCTCTACTTAGCTATCTCCTTTACTTTTTCTTTTTTTTTTTTCTTTTTTTTTTTGGGGGGGGTCAATTTTTTTTTTCATTCATTTTTCCAAATTATCCCCACCCTCCCTCCACTCCCTCCCCCCAATGACAGGTAATCCCATACATTTTACATGTGTTACAATATAACCTAGATACAATATATGTGTGTAAATACCATTTTCTTGTTGCACATTAATTATTAGCTTCCGAAGGTATAAGTAACCTGGGTAGATAGACAGTAATGCTAACAATTTACATTCACTTCCCAGTGTTCCTTCTTTGGGTGTAGTTATTTCTGTCCATCATTGATCAACTGGAAGTGAGTTGGATCTTCTTTATATTGAAGATTTCCACTTCCATTAGAATACATCCTCATACAGTATTGTTGTTGAAGTGTATAGTGATCTTCTGGTTCTGCTCATTTCACTCAGCAACAGTTGATTTAAGTCTCTCCAAGCCTCTCTGTATTCTTCCTGCTGGTCATTTCTTACAGAGCAATAATATTCCATAACCTTGATATAGCACAAATTACCCAACCATTCTCCAATTGATGGACATCCATTCAACTTCCAGTTTCTAGCTACAACAAAAAGAGCTGCCACAAACATTTTGGCACATACAGGTCCCTTTCCACTCTTTAGTATTTCTTTGGGATATAATCCTAATAACAGCAATGTTGGGTCAAAGGGTATGAACAGTTTGATAACTTTTTGGGCAAATTGCTCTCCAGAATGGCTGGATTCTTTCACAATTCCACCAACAATGTATCAGTGTCCCAGTTTTCCCACATCCCCTCCAACATTCATCATTATTTGTTCCTGTCATCTTAGCCAATCTGACAGGTATGTAGTGGTATCTCAGAGTTGTCTTAATTTGCATTTCTCTGATCAGTAGTGATTTGGAACACTCTTTCATATGAGTGGAAATAGTTTCAATTTCAGCATCTGAGAATTGTCTGTTCATATCCTTTGACAATTTATCAATTGGAGAATGGTTTGGTTTCCTATAAATCAGGGTCAGTTCTCTATATATTTTGGAAATGAGACCTTTGTCAGAACCTTTACTTTTAAAAATATTTTCCCAATTTTTTACTTCCCTTCTAATCCTGTTTGCATTAGTATTGTTTGTACAGAAACTTTTTAGTTTGATGTAATCAAAATCTTCTATTTTGTGATCAATAATGATCTCTAGTTATCCTCTGGTCATAAATTCCTTCCTCCTCCACAGGTCTGAGAGGTAGACTATTCTCTGTTCCTCTAATCTATTTATGATCTCATTCTTTTGCCTAAATCATGGACCCATTTTGATCTTATCTTGGTATATGGTGTTAAATGTGGATCCATATCCAATTTCTGCCATACTAATTTCCAGTTTTCCCAACAGTTTTTTTCAAACAATGAATTTTTATCCCTAATGTTGGAATCTTTGGGTTTGTCAAAGATTAGATTGCTATAGATGTACCCTTTTTTGTCCTTTGTATCTAATCTGTTCCACTGATCTACCGGTCTATTTCTTAGCCAATACCAAATGGTTTTGGTGACTGCTGCTATATAATATACTTTTAGATCAGGTACACTTAGACCACCTTCCTCTGACTTTTTTTTCATTAGTTCCCTTGCAATTCTCAACCTTTTATTCTTCCATATGAATTTTGTTGTTATCATTTCTAGGTCATTAAAATAGTTTCTTGGGAGTCTGATTGGTATAGCACTAAATAAATAGATTAGTTTGGGGAGTATTGTCATCTTTATTATATTCGCTCGGCCTATCGAAGAGCACTGAATGTCTTTCCAATTATTTAAATCTGACTTTATTTTTTTTGGCAAGTTTTTTGTAATTTTTCGCATTTAAATCCTGACTATTCTTTGGTAAATGGATTCCCAAATACTTTATACTCTAAACATTTGTTTGGAATGTAATTTCTCTTTGTATCTCTTGCTGTTGGGTTTTGTTGGTGATATATAAGAATGCTGAGGATTTATGTGGATTTATTTTGTATCCTGCCACTTTGCTAAAATTCTGAATTATTTCTAATAGCTGTTTAGCAGAGTCTTTGGGGTTCTCTAAGTATACCATCATGTCATCTGCAAAGAGTGATAGTTTGATTTCCTTATTTCCTACTCTAATTCCTTGAATCTCTTTCTCGGCTCTTATTGCCAAGGCTAGAGTTTCTAGTACTATATTGAATAGTAATAGTGATAGTGGGCAACCTTGTTTCACTCCTGATCTTACTGGGAAAGGTTGCAGTTTATTTCTCTTGCATGTTATGCTTACTGAAGGTCTTAAATATATGCTCCTGATTATTCTAAGGAATAATCCATTTATTCCTATACTCTCAAGAGTTTTTAGTAGGAATGGATGTTGGATTTTGTCAAATGCTTTTTCTGCATCTATTGAGATGATCATATGGTTTTTATTAATTTGATTATTAATATGGTCAATTATATTGATAGTTTTCCTAATATTAAACCAGCCCTGCAATCCTGGTATGAATCCTACTTGATCATAGTGTATTATCCTGGGGATGATTTTCTGAAGTCTTTTTGCTAATATCTTATTTAAGATTTCAGCATCAATATTCATTAAGGAAATTGGTCTATAATTTTCTTTCTCAGTTTTTGATCGACCTGGTTTAGGTACCAGTACCATGTCTGTGTCATAAAAGGAGTTTGGTAGGACTCCTTCATTCCCTATTTTTTCAAATAGTTTATATAGCATTGGGGCTAATTGTTCTTTAAATGTTTGGTAGAATTCACATGTAAATCCATCTGGTCCTGGGGATTTTTTCCTGGGGAGTTGATTAATAGCTTGTTGTATTTCTTTTTCTGAAAAGGGACTATTTAAGCAATTTATTTCCTCCTCTGTTAATCTAGGAAGCCTATATTTTTGGAGGAAGTCATCCATTTCACTTAAGTTATCAAATTTATTGGCATAAAGTTGGGCAAAGTAACTCCTTATTATTTCTCTAATTTCCTCTTCATTGGTGGAAAGATGCCCCTTTTCATTTGTAAGACTAAAAATTTGATTTTCTTCTTTCTTTTTTCTGATCAGATTTACCAAAGGTTTATCTATTTTATTGGCTTTTTCATAAAACCAACTCTTGGTTTTGTTTATTAATTCAATAGTTTTTTCACTTTCAATATTATTTATTTCTCCTTTTAATTTTTGTATTTCAAGTTTAATTTTTGGTTGGGGGTTTTTAATTTGGTCTTTTTCTAGCCTTTTAAGTTGCAAGCCCAATTCGTTAATCTTCTCTTTCTCTATTTTCTTCAAATAAGCATCTAAAGATATAAAATTTTCCCTTATTACTGCTTTAGCTGCATCCCACAGATTTTGGTATGATGTCTCATCATTGTCATTATCTTGGGTGAAATTATTAATTGTTTCTATAATTTGCTCTTTCACCCAGTCATTCTTTAAGATGAGATTATTCAGTTTCCAATTACTTTTTGGTCTATTTATCCCTAACTTTTTACTGAATGTAGCTTTTTTTGCATTGTGGTCTGAGAAGAAGGCATTTATTATTTCTGCCTTCCTACATTTAATTTTGAGATTTTTATGTCCCAATATATGGTCAATTTTTGTATAGGATCCATGAACTGCTGAGAGGAAAGTATATTCCTTTCTATTGCCATTCAGTTTTCTCCAAAGGTCTATCATACCTAGTTTTTCTAATGTTCTATTTACTTTTTAAATTTCTTTCTTGTTTGTTTTCTGGTTTGATTTGTCTAAATCTGAGAGTGCAAGGTTGAGATCTCCCACTATTATAGTTTTACTGTCTATTTCTTCTTGCAACTCTCTTAACTTTTCCTTTAGAAAGTTAGATGCTATACCACTTGGTGCATATATGTTTAGTATCGATATGGCTTCATTATTTATGCTACCTTTCAGCAGGATATAGTTTCCTTCCTTATCTCTTTTAATTAGATCAACTTCTGCTTTTGCTTGATCTGAGATAAGGATAGCTACCCCTGCTTTTTTGGCTTTACCTGAAGCATAATAATTCTGCTCCAACCTTTTACCTTTACTCTATATATATCTCCCTGCTTTAAGTGTGTTTCCTGTAAACAACATATTGTAGGGTTCTGATTTTTGATCCAGTCTGCTATCCGTCTCCATTTGATGGGATCGTTCATCCCATTCACATTTACAGTTAAAATTACTAATTCTGTATTTCCTGCCATCATATTATCCCCAGATTTTGCTTTTTCCCTTGACCCCCCTGAACCCGTTCCCCAATATTTAATTTATAGACCCCCCTTGTGACGCACAGTCCTCCCCCCCTTTTTTTTTGAAGTATCCCTCCCCCCTCCCTCCACATCCCTTCCCTTATTCTCCTTTTCCTTTTCCCTTTTCCTCTCCCCCCTTTTAATGAGGTCATAGAGAATTCTCTGAAAAACAAATATGACAATTATTTACTCTTTGAGCCTCTTCTGATGAGAGTAAGATTTACACAATGATTCTCCCCCTCTCTAATTTTCCTCAGATATGGTATATTTTCTATGCCTCTTCCTGGGATGTAGTTTCCCTCTTTTTATCATTCCCTCCCCTTTTTCTTATACTACCCCCTTCCCTTTACTACACCCCCTCCTTTTTTTTTTCTTTTATATCAGTAAAATCAAATTATCCATGTGTACTTTCTATATACCCACAACAGAGATATAGTTCTCAAGGGTTCTGTGTACCTTTTTCTGTTTCTCTTCAGTCTTGTGGATGTAGATCAAATTTTTTGTTTAAGTCTGGTTTTTTTCTTAGAAACATATGGAATTCCTCTATTTCATTGAATGACCTTCTTCTTCCATGGAAAAAGATGCTAAACTTAGCTGGGTAGTTTATTCTTGGTTGCAATCCTTGATCTTTTGCCTTTCGGAATATCAGGTTCCAGGCCCTTCTATCTTTTAATGTGGAGGCAGCCAGATCTTGTGTGACCCTTATTGCGGCACCTTGGTATTTAAATTGTTTTTTTCTAGCTCCTTGCCAGATTTTCTCCTTTGTGTGGTAATTCTGCAGCTTAGCCACAATATTCCGTGTTGTTCTTTTTTTAGGGTCTATTTCAGAAGGAGTTCGATGAATTTTTTCAACATCTACTTTCCCCTCTGTTTCTATTATCTCTGGACAGTTCTCTTTGATAATTTCCTGTAAAATAGAATCTAGGTTCTTTTTTTGGTCATAGTTTTCGGGAAGTCCAATGATCCGAAGATTATCTCTCCTAGATCTATTTTCCAGGTCTATAGATTTTCCCAGTAAGTATTTGACGTTATTCTCCAGCTTTTCATTTTTTTTTTTTGTTTTTTTTTTTTTTTTGTTTTGTTTTGTTTTGTTTGACTGATTCTTGGGATCTCAATGAATCATTCATTTCTATTTGTTCCATCCTGAATTTTAAGGAGTTATTTCCTTCATTCACAGTTTTTAATTCTTTTTGTAAATGCCCAATATCATTTTTAAATGAGTTATTTTGCTCTATTTAATTTTTTTCCATTTCCCTAATTTTTTTTGAGAATTATTTTCTTTTTCCAATTCAGAAATCCTATTTTCTTGAGACTTTTTTATCTTCTCCAATTCAGAAATCCTACTTTCCTGTGATTTTTTTACCTTTTCTGATTCACTAATTTTGTTTCCCTGCATCTCCTGTGAATTCTTTATTTTTTTCCAACGCAAATTTCATAGCTTCTCTTTCCTTTCCCCATTTTTCTTCAAACTCTCTTAGCTTTTTAATAGTCTCTTCAATGAGAGAGTTATGTGATGGGGGGGCAGGAATCATTCCCCTTTAGGCTGTTATCTGCTGACTCTCTGCTGTTAACTTCCTTGGGGTTGGATACCCGCTCTTTCTCTGTGTAGAAGGAATCTATAGTTTTTTTTTGGCTTTTTATTCATACTTAAAAAATCTTTTGGGGTCTGTCCCTGGGGTAGGAAATTATTTATTTATTTCTATACCATATTCCTCCCAGACTGGATGGATGCAGCGGCCCCTGCACCTGAGCTAAGAGAGAGCTCTGGGAGAGAGTTTCCCACCCCCTCCCTGGAAGTGCCTCAGAGGTGATCAGCACTGCTGTCCTTTGAGGTCTCTGTGTTCTAGCGGCTTCCCTGAGGTTTGAGACTGAACAGTAAAGGTGACTCAAAGCCTAGCCTATGTGTCCCGGTGGGGCGTGGATGTCTGCAGCAAGTGACTTGAAAAGCCCCTGCGCTCAAACTGGAAGTGTCTGCCAGAAACCGAGGTCCCTAGTTCAAAGGTTCAGCTTCTCTGGGACTTCCGTTCCACAGCCTCCAGCCAAGCCAGGCACTATGAATTACCGCCCCGCCCACTTTTCAATCTCTTAACTACCCCCAGCTGAAAGCCTGGATTGCCTATGTCGGCCACACCCACAGTGCCGAGATCTGCTGTGTCACCCCCGGATCCATGAAGATCCAATCTGGTTTAAAATTTTAAAGTAGCTTAGATTTCTCTTCTGAATTGCTGTATTATAAGCAGAGAACAACTAACAGCCTGTGCCAGATTCTTTTATGTCAGTGGATTCTCTGATCCCAGAGGGAAGAAAGGAGCTTACACAGTTGAGTGTATCTTCTCCGCCATCTTGGCTCCGCCCAGATCATGAATTTCTTATTGCAAAATTCAGAGTTAAATTGAAGAAAGTAGGGGAAATCATCAAACTATAGATGTATGAGCTACATAATATTTCTTCTAAATAAGAAGTTAAAGTGATACAGGTATATAAAGGGAATTGATTTGATATGCTGTGCCTGAGGAACTAAGGACAGAGGTTTGCAATATTGTAAAGGAGGCAACAAGAACAACATAATTTCTAAGAAAGAAGAAAAACAGGAAAGCAAAGTAAAGGTCTAATGAGTCTTTAAAAATAGCTTAGGAAAGAAGGAAAGAGAAATGAAAAAGAGAAAGTGAAAGATGTGTATAGCTAAAAAAACAAAATGCCAGAGAATAACAAGGAGAATTAAGAAAGTTTTTTTTTTTTTTAAATAATTTTTAATGAACAATGCAAAGAGATAGAAGAAAGCCATAGCATGACAAGGATAAGGCATCTTTTCAATAAAATGGGTGTGGCACAAAATTCAAACAAAAATATAAAAAGCAAGCTATTTACAAGATTAACAAGAAATCAACAGATGGAAGAATTAGGAGAAGCTAGAGAAAGATTTTTGTAGAAGGAGATCAATGGTCAGAGTAGAGGAGAGAACATTTCCAATATAGGGGTCAGCCAGAGAAACAGCTAGGAGGGGAGAAATGGAGTGTTTTATTTATAGAGCTATCTCAGGAGGCTAGTGTCACTGTATCTAAGAATACATGACAAAGAACAAAGTATAAGGAGTGGGGTAGGCCATGAAAGCTTTTGAATGCCAGAGTGTTTCATATTTTCTCCTGAAAGTTATCAGAAGCCATTGGAGTGAAAATATGATATGTGAAATGATCAAGTCTGCAGTTTAGAACACTCTCTAGTAACTGAAAAAAAGATTAGAGTGTGGAGATACTAGAGGCAGACACTAGTGTAAGTGGCTAGTGTAAACTAGCAAGCTATTGCAATAATAAAGCACAAGTTAATGAGATCCTGTAGTAGAGTGATGGGAGTGTCAGAAGAGCACTCTTTCCACTTCCAGACTTTGTGACCTTGGGCAAAAACTTTTCAATTCTCTGAACCTTCATTTTTTAATCTATAAAACTTTAATATTAATAATGTTAATATTAATATTATATATTAAACAGAATTATAATAATGATTAAATATGAATATGTATATGATAGCTAATGATTGGTACAATATTCGCAAAATACTGGATATAATAATTATCTGTGTTAATATTTAAAATAGTAGTTATCAAACATTTATAAAATGCTTATTACATTCTTGGCATTGTGCCAAGTACTGGGGATACAAAAAAAGAGAAAAAAATAGCTCCATCCTCAAAAATCCTTTATTATAGTGGTAAGAACACATTAAAAAACTATTACATAAAGAATTTATATCTTTTTCATAGTTTGTGTGCATGTGTATGTGTGTATGAGTGTGTGTTTGTGTATGCATAAATGTATGTATTTGCATACAAATATATGTATTTTACATACAAAAAAAGGGGAAGGGGCTAGCAATGTTTGTTCATATAGTATTAAGAAAGGCTTCTTTGCTTCCTTTCTCTCTTTTTTTTATGACTTAGATCTCTCTTTTTGAAGTTATACAAGAAGAACATTCTAAGATTGAGGGGAAGCTTTCGAAAAAGACATTTAAATAAACATTATTATTATCCTAAACATACCATTTTCAGAATATTTTTTTTTTCTGTTCTAAATACTGTGTACTGTATGTGATGACTCAGTCACCAAAGAGCAAAAAAAAAAAAAAAAAAAAAAAAAAAATGGAGAAAATAGGCTGAAAAACTTTTCTCATAAAATTTCAGATTATATGTATTTTGTTTTCCAACTCTTAATAAAGCTCTGGTAATAGCTAATATATTTATTGTGTCATTATATATTATTTTATTTAACTAGAAATATTATTGCCAAAAACATTTCTTGGACCTCTTTGGACACTGTAAACTTTAATAGGTGTTTTTTTTTTTTTTTTTTTTTTTTTTTTTTTGCAAACTAGTAATTGTCCTACTGTAAGGACACTATCTTTGGGGGGGGAGGAGGGGCTCATTAGATGGAAATGATGCAATTGATGTTTAATTCAAATCCCATCAAACTAAGTACAGAATTGTCAAGTTGGTTTGGGGATGGTCATGGAAATGGTCAGGAAATAGGAAAGCTTTGATAAGAAAACTTAATGTACAGACAATTAAAAAAAAAAAAATTCTCCCAAAGTGAAAAATTTTGTGTAATTGACATAAATCACAACCATGCAAGTGTTCTCTATCAGAAAGTCAGTACAAAGCTTTGAAGGGATTATAAAGGGAAATCATTCCTATCACCCCCGCTACCCCCCCTCCCCTGTCTTGGTTGACAAGTTTCCAGGAGTTTAATGTGATACACAAGCCAAAAAAAAAAAAAAAAAAAAAAAAAAAAAAGAAATGAAAGAGTGAATTTTTACAGATATTTAAATATAATAGAGATTTCAAGCCAAAAATTTCTAGCTCTCTGCCATAGCTTCCCTATATGTGTTACCATACTTCTCCCTTAAGACTGTGTTATTCTTTTTCCTATTAAGCTATTATCATACTCTAAAGATATGTATGCTGTTATTCAATTACCATGAAATTTGGAATCAAAAGTCCTATGTTCAAATGTTAGCTTTTCTATGTGATTTCCCATGTGACAGACTATTTAACATATATGGGTCTTGGTTTCCTCATATATTACCCCAAAATGCTAAACTAAATTACCCATAATAGCCCTTTGTGTTACCTCAATAAAATTATTTAATTTTTCTTACCTTCAATTTCCTAGTGTAAAAAAGGACTTTTAACTATATGACCTGTAAGATTCCCATCAACTATGAAATTAGAATTTTTTGAATAATTTTAAAATCACACATACTGGGTAAAACTTAAAAAACTAAGCAGGATATGAAGGGGCAGATATTAAAGACAAAAAGGTTGTTTTTTTTTTTTTGTTTTTTTTTTTTAAACCAGCTGTATACCTCACTGGAAAAGACAGAGATGCCCAAGTTTGCTCCTTCCAGCCAAGCCTGAGCCAACTGTTGTTCTTTGGCACCAATTACCTGTACTCAATCAAGCCCAGGTGCAGCCTTTGCCAGCTTGGAGAAGGGTTTTTACATCTGCTCTTTCCCAATTCCTGGGCTCTGCTCAGAGGAGAGAACCTGCTGCAGGAAGATAAATCCCCTTCCTTCTAATTATAGTCTTGGCTATCTTCATTCTACTTCATATATAAAAAGCTAATCATAAACAATTCCCCATTAAAACTAAATATAATTCTGAGATGACCAAAGCATAAGATGGTGAAGAAGGCCTGATATTAGATTAAGAATCTTTTGTCTTCCAAGAAGAAGGGATAAAAGTTAAAAGAATATGGGGAACTGTAATCATGAATCAAAATAAAAGCAAATCACCACTCTCTTGCCAATATTTTAGAAGGGGGCTTTAAACACTGTGGGAATAATGCCATATCTGGATTTACAATGAGAGAGACAGCAAGAGAAATCCTTATTACCTAGTATAAAACATCTCATAGACAAAAACAAATGCCTGTAATCAAATAATGATAGCCGGCAGTACTTTGATCTCACAGATTATTATACATTTTTTCTCCTTCTAAACTGTTTTCAGTAATAAATTGAAGAATAAAAATGAAACAAAAACTATTCTGATGAATCATTACTTTTCCAACCTGTTACTTTATAGTAAATCAGCCCATTCACTCACTTATTCATTTATTTATTGTTCCTGTGCTTTCATTTATGTTTAACAATGAGTTATTCAAAAGTTTCATTGTGTCATCCCAATATGCATGAATTTATAGCAGGGAGAAAAGAACAATGATTGCAAACTTGAAAAATATCACAGGCATTCCAAGATGTTAGTTGGGAGAGACATATGTGCATCTATTAGTAAGAGCAGTTACTTAGTTACATAGTATGCTATACCAACCTTTCCTTGCTAAAAGGAAAGTAGAAATTTCCTATTAAGATCTTGAGATAACCTTGCTTCATTTGTTTTCTTTGAATGTGGTCACATATTCTGGAGGCAATTAAGTTCTCTGTTGGGTACTAATGGCTAAAATAATTAATCTGGAAAAACTCTGCAGTAGAGAAATTAATGTATTTACATATTCACGAGCAATTCATTGGAGACTATAGAAAATTCCCTAAACAGGCCTTTCAATTAATTGAGAGATTATTTCCTCTACCCAATCATATTCTTACAAAATCTAAATTATTCTATTTCGTAAAGAGCTACACTTAAGGAAACACATCTTAGTATTGGAAATAACTTTTGAAATTATATTGTTCAATCCTCAACATAATTTAGGTACTACCTGTACCACATCCCAAATAGGTACCTCTAATCTCTTCCTAAACACTGAATTATATGGAATACACTACTAATGAAAGAAAATGATTTCATGTTAGCTTGAATTGTTGAAAAGATATGGAATATTTTCCAACATAGTATACATATCATTAAAGTAAAGATCTTTCCAACAATTAGGAATTTTTTTAAAAAGTATTCATATTTATAAAGTTCTACCCATTACTCTCTGGAGATAAACAGAATAAGTCACTTGATCTTTCATGTGGAAACCAATGCAAGAAGATAGTATATTGGCAAATTTTAAATCCTTCAAGCAAAACTTCTCATCATTTGTCATATGGATTAGTTTTAAATATTTTCACCATTATTTTCAATGTTCAATCTATCAATGATGCTTTTAAAATTATTGTATATTGAATGGAAATATAGTGCTTCAGATGTATTTTAATATAGCCACTAGAAAGAGACCATAACCTTCCTTGCTCCAGGCAGCATACACTACAAATGCAATTTTTTGGTAACTGCATCACTCAATTGAAATTTGTTGATTTTTTTAATCAATTAAAATCCTCCTTTTCATATGTTCACCTGAAATGTAGTTGAACCATTAACTATTAGTGGATGTTTTTTAAACCCAAGTGTAGATAATACCTAAGATCTCTTTTAATGCTGACATTCTATAATACCATAATTTTATATTATTCCTATAACATATTATTTTGTAAAATTTTCTGCATCATTTCATGTTTTCAAGATTAGTTTAGATTATGCTTCTACTATCCAGCCACATTAACAATCCTATCATTTTGTCAAAGTACACTTAATTTAATAGATTTTTCTGTATTTATAAAAATGTTCATTAGTGTCAATTGTATAAGTAATGCTTTATTTAATAATTACCATATTTTTGTTGTAAAAATGATGATGAAGTCATTTGTTGTTCATTAATTAATTTCTTCCTTCTTTTTCTTCATTTCTTTTCATTTCTTTCATTTTAATTATTATTTTAAAATAGCATATTTAATCTTTCCCAGATCTCAACAACTTGGTAATAATACTGAGGCATAGAAAATCTAAAATGACTTAATAGCCATGTAACTTTCATAGAACAAAAAAAAAAAAAAAAAAAGGAAGGAAGGAAGATGTCAGCTTGTGATATATTCATGATAGGAGTAAGAATATCACAAGAAGATAAAGCGGAGGCACTTTTTTTTGGGGGGGTTCTATTTTATGATTTTTAATTTTGCTGGTCAAGACTTAGATTTTTTTAATATGCTAAACCTCTGAATGAAAATTTCACTTCTGATACACATCAGTAGCTTAACTGTAATTTTAAATATAAGTTCCCTGGAGTTACTGGTAAATCAAGTAATTTACTCATGGCCAAATATGTAAGAAGGAGGACTTGAAACAAACTATTCCTAATACCCAGGTTATATCTCAGTCTGTTCCACCACAATTCTACTTAGCATTTCTCAGGCTGGGAATTTTTGCAGAGGTGGGTGTAACTTAATAGACTTAATATATTAATATCATGGAACTTAATTTTATCATATTATTTTTTATTTTGCATAAGGTCCCCTGAAGGGCATAGGATTCTTAGGTTTGCAAGGAGTTAATTGAATATAAAAGCTAATATAAATAAGCTATTTAGTCATTGAAAATTTATGTAATGATGGCATTATACACACACACACACACACACACATCTACATTAAGCAATATAACTCATTTTATGGGGTTTAGCTCTCATTAAGGACTGTTAATACCTGAAAAGAATGGTGAATAACATAACACAATTCCCCAAAGCAATTTATTTTTTATGTGCTATCAAATGAGAACAGTCACTAATTTGTCAATAAATACACCATTTTGTTTCCAACATAGCTGGAAGCTACCAATGTGCTTGTAGTTTTTGTCCATAATTAGACATTCCTTACCTGTAAAAAAGAATTTATTTACACATTTTAATGAATTCTTATTGTCATCCTTCTCTATATAATATCAAAAATGAGATTGAATAATAAAAGAATGTTGTTAAATTGTAGCACCAAAGTATGTAAAATGAAATGTAATCTGGGTAGATATTTATTAATAATCTAGTTTATGAAGAATACTGTGACAAATGCTGAGTAAAAGACAAAGTTGAAAAAGACAAATCATCTTTCTTTATTTCAAAAAAGCTTAAAATCCTAAAAAAAAGGATCTGAACATCAATGTAGAAAATGACAATTTTTAAAATTCACAGTAAATAGGACACTTGGAACATAGAGCATAATCCATAAAATATGATTTTTATTCTTTAAATATATTTAATTTATAAACAAAACAAAAATTTCCAAATAAATTATATCACAAATTAAAAAGTAATTGCTAAATAGTTTAATAACAATTTATTTGATTACAATTTTAAGGTATAATTTAATGAAATATTTCCACAAAAAATAAATTTAACATATTTTTAGGAAACTTTACTTGATAAAGAAAATGGCAATAAAAAGTATTTTAAAAGAAAAAGTAAGACAATAATTGCTTAGCCAATTAGAAGCTATTTGTATAATCTATTTTCATATTTTGTGATACATTTGCAAAAACTCATTGAAATATTCAAATTTACACTAGAAAGACAATTAAATCATCAGGTGAAAAATCCAAAAGCTAAATACACAACAGAAATAATTTCTACTTAGTTTGATCTTTGATTTCATTAGTTTACATTCCATTATATAAAAACAATAAATTTTGTTTTCTGCCATACTGTGCAAGTCTAATTTATGTCTATTCCATACATTTTCTACAGAATAGTGACTCTGTGCTGGAGGCCATCATCTGATTTGTTTGATATCTTAGGGATGCCAAAATGTCACACAGGCTGCTCATAATTGTGAATCTCAGTCTTATTATATAGTTAATACTCAAACTTGAATCATACACATATAGGAGTCCAATATTATCTTTCATGATATTTCTCATGGACAAGTCATTTTTGGCAATAGAATGAGAATGATTTATATCCATCATGTTTTCTATTGCTTTTTGTGCTACCTTTCATAATGGTTTTTTGTGAGCCCATGGGAAGTGACATAAAGGGTTTTTACAAACTTTTAAGTATTATGTAAATGTCAGATATTATTATTAGAATCATAAGTCTTCGTGATAGCCTTTAATTTAACTATGTATTTAAATACACAGATATAAAGTGTAAACTTTGTTAAATTATCAAAGATATGAAAATTGTTTATAAATTATGCCATATTCAAGTTGATACTTAAAAATTTGACTAGAAGACTCAAAGAAAGTAATGCTAAATAGAAATTTAAAAATCCACAAAGAATTAAATTGGATTCCTTGCACATCAAAACATAATAAGAACATATCTTCACTGAATACTAGATCATTTTTCATTGCATCATATATGTTAAGTATAAACAGCACATAGTTTAACAGGAAGATCAGGCATCAACCTGTGTTGCAGAGATTACTGTAGTAAAGGAATTCTACATCTAAATTGCTAAGAACACCCCAATCAACACGTTTTCATATCCCATGACTTCAGTGTGAAACTAGGCACAAGAGAGAGTGGTGATATGTTGAAAAGTATGGTTTAGATCAAGAACTGAAACTTAGCAATGGCTTAGAGAGTACTTAAAGCTTCATGTTTATACATCATGAATATTTTCTTCAAGAAAATAGTAGGAACATTCTACATGTGGCTAGTACTGAATGATATCTTAAAATGGATTTGTTTTATCTTATCTTATCTTAACAGGATAGAAACTGTTGAATATGAAAGAAGCCATCATTTCAAAATCAGCTCTCTGTATGCAATCTGATCATTGACTGGCTAGATGAAAAATGAAAAGAAATATCAAATTAGAAAAGATAAAGATGAGAAAGTGACAGTATATGATTCAAGGAATATGTTTAAATGAGACATTAATTTGCTTTAAAAATGAACAGATTTAATGCCATTAACATAAGATATCATCTCTTCCTGAAAAAGTTTACCAAAGGAAAAAGTGGTATCAAAATAAGGAGGGCCCCCCTCAAAAAAAGAAACCACCTCTTACTAAAATGAATGCTGAAATCATGAGACACAAAAAAGGGAGATGAATTTTAAGTCAATTAACAAGAATTGAGGAATTTACCAGGTTTATATTCACTTTATATATAAGTATGATAAATACTCACATATTCAGAGAGATATCTAGTTCATACATATATGCATATACATACCTACTATGTTTGTTTATATATTTATGTATAAATACAAATATGTACAATGTATGTATATATTCATGTATGCATTATGTATTGTACACGTGTGTATCCACTGAATATGAACTTATCCTTATGGTCCTTGTAGAACACACTATGATGATTTTATCCAACCCTAGAATATGCCCAAATCTCCTTTGTAAATTCCTTAATGACATGATAATCACTGGCTTAATCATCCATAAACAAAGCTCTGGTGAGAGATATTAAACACCACTGTTGAGATAACAAAAAATAATATTCTGCCTCTACATTTCTCATACAGGCAACTGAGACTAACGTTATAGGTATAGTTTCTCCCTTAAGCCAATTTTTGGTCTATAGTGGCTCTCTCAACTCCTTTACCATCACCACTAACAATCTCATTATTCTTCAAACATGAATGTGACTTGGAATCAGAATGAATGTTCAAGCATTAAATCTCATCTTAATTGTACAACTTATGCCAAGAAAATTCTCCTCTTTGACTTTATCTCTAAGATGAGAAAATACTATTTTTATGTTCTACTACAGGCATTTTTGTTTTTGTTTTGTTGTTTGTTTTTTGAAGATGAAAGAGCTTTGTAGCTGTTAAAGTATTATGGAACCAGTATCATCAAAGTAATAGTTTTCTCAAATTTGTGTCTTCAAGAATGTACATTCTTTCACATTGGTGTACCCATTTATAAATAAGATCATATTTGATTTTTCTTGTGTAATGTGATATTTGTGGGAATATGTATAAAAGAATTACAAATGTTTAAAAAACAAATGAATGAATATGATCCTTTAATAAAAAAGTCCTAACACTGGAAGAAATTCTGCAAGATTAAAAAATTAACAAAATCTATAAATCAAAGCTGGCAAATATTAAAGTATTTACTTCAGGAATATTGGCTCTTGCTATCTTTCTCTTCTTATAGAAAGTATCTTTAAATAAATAATCTAACCTATTCCTTTTTTATTAATTTTTATAATTATAATTTTTTGACAGTACATATGCATGAGTATTTTTTTATAACATTATTCCCTGTATTCATTTTTCCAAATTTTCCCCTCCTTCCCTCTACTCCCTCCCCTAGATGACAGGCAATCCCATATATTTTACATGTGTTACAGTATAACCTAGATACAATATATGTGTGTAAAACCAATTTTCTTATTGCATGTTAAGCATTGGATTCTGAAGGTATAAGGAACCTGGGTAGATAGACAGTAGTGATAACATTTTTCTTCAATTCCCAGTGTTCCTTCTCTGGGTGTAGGCATTTCTGTCCATCATTGATCAACTGGAAGTGAGTTGGATCTTCTTTAGGTTGAATATAACCATTTCCATCAGAATATGTACTCACATAGTATTCTTATTGAAGTGTATAGTGATCTTCTGGTTCTGCTCATTTCACTCAGCATCAGTTCATGTAAGTCTCTCCAAACCTTTCTGAATTTATCCTGCTGTCATTTCTTACAGAGCAATAATATTCCATAAACTTCACATACCATAATTTACCCAACCATTCTCCAATTCATGGACATCCATTCATTTTCCAGCTTCTAGCCACTATGAAAAGGGAAGCCACAAACATTTTGGCACATACAGGTCCCTTTCCCCTGTTTAGTATTTCTTTGAGGTATAAGCCCAGTAGTAGCACTGTTGGATCAAAGGGTATGCACAGTTTGATAACTTTTTGGGCATAGTTCCAGATTGCTCTCCAGAATGGCCGGATTCTTTCACAACTCCACCAACATTCTATTAGTGTGCTAGTATTCCCACATCCCCTCCAACATTCATCATTATTTATTCCTGTCATCTTAGCTAATCGGACAGGTGTGTAGTGGTATCTCAGAGTTGTCTTAATTTGCATTTCTCTGATCAGTAGTGATTTGGAACACTCTTTCATGTGAGTGGATAGAGTTTCAATTTCATCATCTGAGAATTGTCTGTTCATATCCTTTGACCATTTATCAATTGGAGAATGGTTTGATTTCTTATAAATTAGGGTCAATTCTCTATATATTTTGGAAATGAGATCTTTGTCAGAACCTTTCCTTTTAAAAATATTTTCCCAATTTGTTACTTCCCTTCTAATCTTGTTTGCATTAGTATTATTTGTACAGAAACTTTTTAATTTGATGTAATCAAAATTTTCTATTTTGTGATCAATAATGATCTCTACTTCTCCTCTGGTCATAAATTCCTTCCTCCTTCACAGGTCTGAGAGGTAGACTATCCTCTGTTCCTCTAATCTATTTATGATCTCCCTCTTTATGCCTAAATCATGGACCCATTTTGATCTTATCTTGGTATATGGTGTTAAATGTGGTTCCATATCCAATTTCTGCCATACTAATTTCCAGTTTTCCCAACAGTTTTTTTCAAACAATGAATTTTTATCCCAAATGTTGGAATCTTTGGGTTTGTCAAAGATTAGATTGCTATAGTTGTACCCTTTTTTGTCCTTTGTATCTAATCTGTTCCACTGGTTTTGGTGACTGCTGCTATATAATATAGTTTTAAATCAGGTACACCTAGATCACCTTCATCTGACTTTTTTTTTCAGTAATTCCCTTGAAATTCTTGACCTTTTATTATTCCATATGAATTTTGTTGTTATTTTTTTCTAGGTCACTACAATAGTATCTTGGGAGTCTGATCGGTATGGCACTAAATAAATAGATTAGTTTGGGGAGTATTGACATTTTTATTATATTTGCTCGGCCTATCCAAGAGCACTGGATGTCTTTACAATTACTTAAATCTGACTTTATTTTTGTGGCAAGTGTTTTGTAATTTTGCTCATATAATTCCTGACTTTTTTTTTGGTAGATGGATTCCCAAATATTTTATGCTCTCAATATTTGTTTGGAATGGAATTTCTTTTTGTATCTCTTGCTGTTGCATTTTGTTGGTAATGTATAAAAATGCTGAGGATTTATGTGGATTTATTTTGGACCCAGCAAATTTGCTAAAGTTGTGAATTATTTCTAATAACTTTTTATTAGAATGTCTGGGGTTTTCTAAGTATACCATCATATCATCTGCAAAGAGTGACAGTTTGATTTCCTCATTACCTACCCTTATTCCTTTAATCTCTTTCTTGACTCTTATTGCCGAGGCTAGCATTTCTAATACAATATTGAATAGTAATGATGATAGTGGGCAACCTTGTTTCACTCCTGATCTTACTGAGAAAGGTTCCAGGTTATCTCCATTACACATTATGCTTACTGATGATCTTAAATATATGTTCCTGATTATTCTAAGGAATAGTCCATTTAATCCTATAATCTCAATTGTTTTTAGTAGGAATTGATGTTGGATTTTATCAAATGCTTTTTCTGCATCTATTGAGATGATCATATGGTTTTTATTAATTTGATTATTAATATTGTCATTTATACTAAAAGTTTTCCTAATATTAAACCAGCCCTGCATTCCTGGTATAAATCCTACTTGATCATAGTGTATTATCCTGGAGATGATATTCTGAATTCTTTTTGCTAATATCTTATTTAAGATTTTAGCATTATATTCATTAAGGAAATTGGTCTATAGTTTTCTATCTCAGTTTTCGATCTACCTGGTTTAGGTATCAGTACCCTGTCTGTATCATAAAAGGAGTTTGGTAGGACTCCTTCATCCCATATTTTTAAAAATACTTTATATAAAATTGGGGCTAATTATTCTTTAAATATTTGGTAGAATTCACATGTAAATCTATCTGGTCCTGGGGATTTTTTCTTAGGGAGTTGGTTAATAGCTTGTTCTATTTCTTTTTCTGAAATGGGACTATGTAAGCAATTTATCTCCTCCTCTGGTAATCTAGGAAGCCTATATTTTTGGAAGTAGTCATCCATTTTACTTTAGTTATCAAATTTATTGTCATAAAGTTGGGCAAAGTAACTCCTTATTATTTCTCTAATTTCCTCTTCATTGGTGGGAAGATCCCCCTTTTCATTTGTAAGATTAATGATTTAATTTTCCTCTTTCCTTTTTCTGATCAGATTTTCCAAAGGCTTATCTATTTTATTGGCTTTTTCATAAAACCAACTTTTGATTTTATTTATTAATTCAATAGTTTTTTTTTTTTTTTTTTTTTTTTTTTTTTTACTTTCAATACTATTGATTTCTCCTTTTAATTTTAGTATTTTGATTTTTGGTTGGAGGTTTTTAATTTGGTCTTTTTCTAGCTTTTTAAGTTGCAGGCCCAATTTATTAATATTCTCTTTCTCTATTTTGTTCAAATAATCCTCTAAAGATATAAAATTTCCCCTTATTACCGCTTTAGCTGCATCTCACAAATTTTGGTATGATGTCTCATCATTGTCATTATCTTGGTGAACTTATGAATTGTTTCCATAATTTGCTGTTTCACCCAGTCATTCTTTAAGATGAGATTATTCAGTTTCCAATACTTTTTGGTCTATTTACCCTTAACTTCTTATTGAATGTATTTTTTATTGCAGTATGATCTGGGAAGAAGGTATTTACTATTTCTGCCTTCCTGCATTTAATTTTGATATCTTTATGTCCTAATATATGGTGAGTTTTTGTATAGGTTTCATGAACTTCTGAGAAGAAAGCATACTCCTTTCTATCACCATTCAGTTTTCTCCAACGGTCTATCATACCTAGTTTTTCTAATGTTCTATTTACCTTTTTAATTTCTTTCTTGTTTGATTTGTCTAATTTTTAGAGTGCAAAGTTGAGATCTCCCACTATTATCGTTTTGCTGTCCATTTCTTCTTGCAACTCCTTTAACTTTTCCTTTAGGAAGTTAGATGCTATACCACTTGTTGTATATAGGTTGAGTATTGATATGGCTTCATTGTCTATGCCACCTTTTAGCAGGATATAGTTTTTTAATTAGATCAATTTCTGCTTTTGCTTGATCTGAGATAAGGATGGCTACCCCTGCTTTTTTGGCTTTACCTGAAGCATAATAGATTCTGCTCCAACCTTTTACCTTTACTCTGTATCTCACTGCTTTAAGTGTGTTTCCTGTAAACAACATATTGTAGGTTTCTGACTTTTGATCCAGTCTTCTATCCACCTCCATTTAATGGGAGAGTTCATCCCATTCACATTTACAGTTAAAATTACTAATTCTGTTTTTCCTGTTATCATATTATCCCCAGATTATGCCTTTTTTTGTCCCTTGACCCCCCCGAACCCTTTCCCCAATATTTAATTTATAGAACTCACTTGTGACGTGCAGCCCTCTTTTTAGTATCCCCCCTCCTTTTAAGTCCCTTCCCCTCTCTTGTACCCTTCCCTTATTCCACTTTTCCTTTTCCCTTTTCCTCTCCCTCCTGTTAATGAGGTGAGAGAGGATTCTCTGAAAAACAAATGAGTCAGTTATTTACTCTTTGAGCCTACTCTGACGAGAGTAAGATTCACACAATGTTTCCCCCCCTCTCTAAATTCCCTCAGATGTGGTAGATTTTCTATGCCTCTTCCTGGGATGTAGTTTCCCTCTTTTCATCTCTCATTCCCCTTTTTCTAATACTATCCCCTTCACTTTATTACCTCCTCTTTTTTTTAACCGTTATATCAGTAAAATCAAATTATCCATGTGGACTTTATATCCACAACAGAGATACAGTTCTCAAGAGTTATTTTTACCTTTTTCTGCTTCTCTTCAGTCTTGTGCTTGTAGATCAAAATTTTTGTTTAAATCTTTTTTTTTCCTTTTTTTTTTTTTCTTAGAAACAAATGGAATTCCTCTGTTTCATTAAATGACCATCTTCTTCCATGGAAGAAAATGCTAAAGTTAGTTGGGTAGTTCATACTTAGTTGCAATCCTTGTTCTTTTGCCTTTAGGAATATCAGGTTCCAGGCCCTTCGATCCTTTAATTTGGAGGCAGCCAGATCTTGAGTGACCCTTATTGTGGCACTTTGATATTTGATTTGTTTTTTTTCCTTGCTGCTTGCAATATCTTTTTCCTTACTTTGATAGTTCTGCAACTTAGCCACAATGTTCCGTTGAGTTCTTTTTTTAGGGTCTTTTTCAGAAGGTATTCAATGAATTCTTTCAATGCTTATTTTCCCTTCTGTTTCTGTTATCTCTGGACAGTTCTCCTTGATGATTTCCTGTAAAATAGAATCTAGGTTCCTTTTTTGATCGTAGTTTTCTGGAAATCCAATGATCCTCAGATTATCTCTCCTAGATCTATTTTCTAGGTCTATAGATTTTCCCAGTAAGTATTTTATGTTATTCTCCAGCTTTTCATTTTTTGTTTTGTTTTGTTTTGTTTGACTGATTCTTGGTTTCTCAATGAATCATTCATTACTATTTGTTCCATCCTGATTTTTAATGAGTTATTTTCTTCATTCACATTTTTAATTCTTTTTGTATATGCCCAATTGAGTTTTTAAATGAATTATTTTTCTCTGTTGATTTTTTTCTCATTTCACTAATTTTTTTAGTGAGTTATTTTCTTTTTCCAACTCAGAAATCCTACTTTCTTGAGATTTTGTTTATCTTTTCCAATTCAGAAATTTTAATTTCTTGATAATTTTTTATCTTTTCCAATTCAGAAATCCTACTTTCCTGTGATTTTTTAACCTTTTCTAATTTACTTATTTTGTTTCCCTGCACCGCCTGTGAATTCTTTATTTTTTCCAACTCAAATTTCAGGACGTTGTTATTCTCTATCATAGCTTCTCTTTCCTTTCCCCATTTTTCTTCAAACTATCTTAACTTTTTAATAGTCTCTTCTAGGAGACAGTTATGTGATGGGGGCAGGTATCAATCCCCTTTAGGGTGTTATCTGGAGACTGTCTGGTGTTAGTTTCCTCGGGGTTGGATACCCGCTCTTTCTCTGTATAGAAGGTGCCAATCATTCTCTTCAGCTTCTTAGTCATTGTTAAAAATCTGTTGGGGTTTGTCCTTGGGGTAAGAAGTTTATTTGTTTATTTACCAGCTTCCTCTCAGACCAAAGGTAGAATGCAACAACATTGTGCCTGAGGTAAGAGAGAGCTCTGGGAGAAAGTTCCCCTCCCCCCTCCTCGGAAATGCCTCAGAGGTGGTTAGCACTGTTGCGCTGTGAGGAGTGCTCCGTGAAGGACCCCACTGTATGTCTTAGCTATTGCCCTGAGTTTTAAGGCTGAACAATGAAAGCGTCACAAACTCCAGCCAATGGATATTAGCAGCTCACTTGAAAACCCCCTGCACTCAAACTGGAAGTGTCTGCTCAGAAACTGAGGTCCCTACTACAAAGGTTCCGCTTCTCTGGGGGTTCTGCTTCTCTGCGAATTCCACTGCTGCTAGAATTCCACTGCTTTAGGCTGAGCCCCAGAATATGTGGATTAGAGGCTGCCTTGGGCTGTGTCCCTGCTGTTCAGCCTCTCAACTACCCCAAGGGGAAGTCCTGGGCAGCAGAAGGTATCTGCACAGCCATGAGGAGATCTATTAGGTCACTTCAGGATTGGAGTGGATTAAGGATCTGACTTTTATGTTTTAAAGTGGGTTGATTTCTCTTTTGAACTGCTGTTTATAAGGAGAGAAGAGCTAACAGCCTGTGTCAGATTCCTCATCTCAGTGGCTTGTCTGATCCCAGAGTTCTCCCCAGCCCGATCAGCACAATGTGCTAGCACCCAGTCCAACCCTGTTTGTGCTGGCCTTTTTTTTTCCACCCCTTGGAACCAACCTTTTCTGTTGAAATTCCAGATTCTCTTCAGCTGGTAATTTGTGCTTCTAATCCTTGTGATTTTTATCAGTCCAGTGTTAATTTTGAGGCTGATTTAACTAATTGGTAATGAGGGAAGAAGGGAGCTTACAAATCTGCATGTATCTTCTCTGTCATCTTGGCTCTGCCCCTAATCTAACCTATTCCAATAATTATATAATATTTGACATTTACACAGAACTTTATATTCTTGTACTTTTTGATGTTCACTCATTCCTGGGAAGTAGAGAAAATTATTGCACCCAATTTCCATCTGAGAAAATTAAAATCCATAGAGGTTAGGTGTTTTTCTTATAAAAATTCTGATTACTATAGTAATATAGTATACTATAGTAATATAGTAATGGATTTGAATCCCACATCAAACAGTGACTGTATTATATAGCATATTATGTTACTGTAGTGATAAGAATTTTTTATATCATGCTGTAGCTTCTAAAGTTATTAATTGTAGTATTCTGTTCTCTAAATTATAATCCTTCTTTGGGACCAGATTTCTTGGGGAGCTTCTAGGGGCAGCCTTGGATTCATTTCAGTTCAATAATTCCAAAATGTAGCCAGGAGTTAAAGTCCAGATACTTTATTGTGTCCTTATAAGTCTTGAATCTTTTCCTGGGTTCTGGCTAGCTTTAATAGAGACCTATCTCTATCCTTGATTCCCTGCTGAGCTCTTGTCATAATGTCTCCAGCCAGCTTCAGTCTCTCATCGTCCCAATGTTTCCAGGCAGCACTAAAGTAGATGTGGGAATGAATCAGACTCTGCCTCCGAGAGTGGAACTGTGGGCTTCTGTGTTCTTGGACCTGAGAGTTTCTTGCTTATATGATGCACACTGACTATACACCAATCATTTCATCATTAGGAAAGCATTATTTGTTGTAGGATTAAATCAATGCTAAATTAGATTTAATCATTGTCTCATCAATTCCACTCAGTACCTTGTTTCAAGTTCTGGCCCATAACATCTCCTTGTAGGATCAAATCAATTGTCTCTATTCATTCCAGTGACTTAGCACCTTGTGAAAATCCTAACAGTTAATGTTAAAGTTTATATATATATATATAATTCCTCAAAAGAAGGATCATGGCATTCAAATACATGAAAATGCATGACAATTATAATAACTGCATATGAAAAGAAGGCATCTTCATTTTAATCTTACATTTATATTTATATGAATACATGTATCATTATTTGCAAAATTCATAAAACCAAAGATTTAGAAATAGGAATGATCTTAGAAGTAAGTAATCTAACCTGATTGGTTCACTTTATAAGGCAGGAAATTTAAAGGTTAAATAACATGTTTAAGCTTTTCTAACTAATAAGTAGCAGATAAAAATTCAAATTCTCATCCTTACTCTCCCTGCTCAATCACTTTTATAATTGCTAACAATGATACAAACTTTATGAATACACAATGTTTGCCACCTAGGTGTTTTAAAAAATCTAATAGCTAACAGCTAACTATTTTATATGTATATTTAGCATCATGTAGGCAAAGAATTGATTTCATAGACTTCCCTGCAGATCTTGGCAGCTTTAGAATTTCATATCTAAACCATATTAGCATTTGACCATTATTAAGATTATATTTTTATGTAGTTGTTATTCCAGAATTTAATTTTTATGTGTGGCAATTATTTCTGTCATGGCAGATCATGAAAGAGAAATTATAACTACAAAAATTAGGATGCATATAGAAATTTGAGTTTTCCAATGCAGTATACAATGGTATACATTTGATTCCCATAACAATTTGGTTAGCTAATGAGTTAGCTTTGGTTAGCAGCTAATGAGATAATCTATTAGGAAGGAAAACATGAGTTCATATCCTATCATTTTGACAGACTATTCTTGTAATCCTAGGCAGGTCACTTAACATCTCAGTGCATCAAAAAACATGCCAAGACCTGTTATTGATCTATATAGATACAAAAATATTAGATACTGGCAAAAATAAACAAAATCAAAGCAAAAACCTGGTGGTAGTATGGATAAAATAGAAACATGTATGTCAGTTTCAATTCTTCATGAATACAGAGACACAGAGAGTTTTGTGTTTTACAAAAAATAATTAATTAATTAATTAATTAAATGGAAGTATGCCATAGATGCAATTGGTTAAAAGGTATGACATATCAAATGAAAAATTCTGCAAAATTTGAAAGAAACACTAAAAGAATTGGACTTATAATCCCTAAAGTTAAAAGTATAAACAGTTCTCAGGGTTTAAAAATAAATGTGTGCATGCACACACAGAGACAAGTAATAGCATCTCTTTTTTTCATAATCTTTCAGCTTTCTTTCAAATATTCAAAAGCCAAAAATCATCTTGGGAAAATTCCATGTTTTATAGAATAGTATTAACTTAAGTGATCCCCTTCTTTTACAAGTAATGCCCTGAATTTGAATTTTTAAAGACATGATTGTTCCTTTATTTTATATAGTTATATACTACATAACAGTCCATGAAAAGTGGTGAGGGCAGTTCTGTTGAAGGCTGTACTGATGATTTATGAAGCTGAAAGTACATAGATCCCAAATTAGGTTTCAGAATTGCAGTGTAATTTTTATCATGTAACAAGGAAATTCATTTACAAAGACTATCCTGCAGTTCTGAAAGGCACTCTAAAAATTAAGTTCAGTTTGACAGAAGGTTGGAGATTAAATTTTAAATTGGGAAGGAAAAATCGGATTATCAATCACCTGGAGAAATCCAAAATAGACCTTAAAATTGTTGCTTTCATTTTTTATTTGTAAAACATTTATTTTGTTGTTATTGGTTTGTGTTTTTATTTTTTCGGGGGGTTTTGGGGTGCTTTTGATGATATTGATGAAATGCAAATTCTGGAGATAGGGGAAATAGGGAAATACAACTTTTAAATAGTTGATCATAAACCAAGGTTATAAATAAGAATCAAGTAAAATAACAAACACACCCACACATACAATCATTTGCTTAAATGTCTAACATTAAGTTTTCCTTGGTTAAAAATATATTTTTTCAGAAAAATCCAGAGAGGAAGAAAAAAAAAAAAAACTGAGTAAAAAGCTATTTTTTAGACAATAAAAACCTTCCTTAACTCAATTAACAAGTAAAAGAACTATTCATTAATGGAATCTTAATTTAACTCTATTCTACCAGGACTTAGTCTGCTTATTACAAAGTTAATTTAAGATCACCTTTTATAGGAATTTCTCATTTAATTGCTAATAAAAGCTTCTTGAATTAATATTCTCAATTAGTTGCTTTGATGTCTAGGAATCTTTCTTTTTCTTCCCTTAGATTGAAATGGTCAAATAATTTTAAAAATGATTTAAATTAAGACATCTTTTTAATTGCAATCCTCTAAATATCCAGGAACTCTTCTCTATTTCCTTTAAGCTAACAGAATAGGATGTCCTTAGATCCTCAATAAATATCTGTTCATGAAAACAAGAGTGAGATTATTTGTTGTTCCTAAAACAATTCTAATTTAGTAGGTATTTCTTTGATGAATATCTTGAATGACCAAGCCAAAAAATGTATCTATAAATGCTATTCATTTTTAAATAGGTTAGAGACCATTTGATAGTATTTTATTTTTCACCCTAGTTATGTCAATAAAATCTTTAACATGCATTTTTACAAGATTTTAAGTTGTAAATTTTTGTCCCTCCCCTCTGCCAAAGATGTTACACACATTGAAACAGTTTATATCTGTATGATTAGGTAAAATGTATTTTTATATTACTCATACTTCCTAAAGAACAAATGGATCAAAAGAAAAAAAAATAAAGTGGGGGAAATTATTTGATCAGCACTCAGTCTAACAGTTCTTTATCTAGATGTGGAAAGCATTTTCCTTTGTGAGTTCTTTGTATTTGTCTTGTATAACTGTATTGCTGAGAATTTATAGCTGATTAACATACAATGTTGCTGATACTATGTACAGTATTCTGATTCTGTTCACTTCAAAGTATCAGTTCATGTAAGTCTTTCCAGGTTGTGTTTTTCTTCTCTAAAATCTGTCTCTTCATCATTTTTATATAATAATAGTATTCTATTCCATATGTATACCATGTTTCAGCCATTTAGCCATTTAGCCCTTCCCTCAACTTTTAATTATTTTCTACTACAAAAAGAGCTGCTATAAATATTGTTGTACAAGTGAATCCTCTTCCTTTTCTACTGATTTATTTGCCGTACAGACCCAGTGGGGGTATTGCTGGATTAAGGAGTATGCATTATTTTATAGCCCTTTGTTCAAAGTTCTTAATTGCTCTCCATCATTGTTAAATCATTTTACAACTCCACCAACAATGCAGTAGTGTTTCAATTTTCCCACATCTACAACACTTTTTGTATTTAATGTCATATTATCCAATCTAAAAGGTAGGAGATATTGCCTTGGAATTGTTTTAATCTGCATTTCTCTAATCAATAGTGATTTATAGTATTTTATATAATTATAAATAGTTTTAATTTCTTCTTCTGAAAACTGTTCATATCCTCTGATCATTTATTAATTGGGAAATGACTAATATTCTTTAAATATGATTTGCTTCTCTATATATTTTAGAAATGAGACATTTACCAGGAGCACTGGTTGTAAATATTATTTCCCAGCTTTCTGCTTTACTTCTAATCTTGATTATATAGGCTTTGTTTGCATAAAATCTTTTAAATATAATATAAGCAAAATTATATATTTTGAATTTCATAATGTTCACTATCTCTTGTTTTATAATAAATTCCTCCTTTCTTCATAGATTGGACAGATAAGCTCTTCCTTGCTCTCCTAATTTGCTTATGGTATTACTCACTTTGACCTTATCTTGGTAATATTATTAATGGACATTCTTGTTTATTATTTATTTATTGGGAATGCTTTTAGTTTTATATTATACATAATTTATATTATACATAATAATACATAATATTATATTATACATAATAATTGCCGGTGGTTTTAGATAGATATTATATAACATTGTAAGAAAAAGTCCACTTATCCCTATAATGGCCTGTTGTGCCACTGACCTGTTGAGCTAGGATTGAGGGCTTTGGGGTTGCTGATTTATGTTGTGGCTAAGAGCTTTCAGGTGGCTTACCTGGATACTGCCTGCTTTGGACTCCACTTCCCCTTTACCCAAGTGAGATATCTTTCCTGTAATCCTTTTAAGTCATCTTAAGCTGGAAAACTATTTTATCTTGTCTGTTTTGTGTATTCTACTATTCCAGATTCTGTTTAGAGGCTTGATTTAATGGCATTTCTTAGAGAAACTAAGGAGAAAACTCAGGCTACTTCCACACTACTTTCTACTTAGGCTACTTCTTTCTACCATTTTGGATTCCCCAAGAAACATCTTTAACTGAATATTCAAAGAAACAACAAATGTTCTAGAATTCCCATTCACACACGGTTTGCCAAATACTTTCTATTATACAAATAATATAACCTCTAACTTTCAGGGAACAATCTACTTAGGAATATAGACACAAGAAATTAGATAAAAAGCAAATATTTAATGACAATGATCATACAAGTGTTAGACAATTCCACAGGTCACAGATTAAATATTTAGACCTGGAAGAGGCCCCAGAGATCAAAAAATCCATTTCCCTCATTTTGTAGAAGAAAAAAGTGAAAATCAGAATGACAAACATGGTTCATACTATCTATCTGCTGTGGCATTCAAACTCAGGTCTTCCCAAATTTATCTCCACAGCTTTATTCCTTGTGCCACACTTCTCCAAGGCAAATCAATTAAATTCAATAAAAATATATTCATGGAAAATTATGCAAGTTTCAGTGTTAGGAACTAGAAATACAAACTAAGAAACAAAATAGTCCCTGCCCTTAAGGAGAATACTTTCAAGGGTGAGAAGGCCACTACAGTGACTTGGCAAATTAGTGGTACAAAAGATCAGTGCATTCCAAGCTCAGCAGAGGAAGGGGTTGCCTTAATTTGAAGTAGATAGTTGAAAAGACCATCAAAAATACCATAGCATAAAGTGATATTTGAGCAGCATCTCACAGGATAGGTAGAATCTGGAAGTGCAGGAGGAATGAGTAACATTCTAGATCACAAACAATGCTATTATTAATGCATAGAAAGAAATAACAAGAGAATTGGGGAGGCATAATGAGGCAGAAAGACAGTAAGTATTCCAATTCACCTAAAGAAAAATTTCTTGCTAGAGAAATTATGAGAATTAGAAAAGTAGCTCATACCATTAAAGCAGATTCATCTTTGATTTATTTTAAAATAACAAATAGTCATTATCTCTTAAGTAGCTTCCCTTAGCTTAGAGGTCCTTCACTTTTTTTTTTTTTAGAGTGTCATATACATATATGGATCCTTTCCTAGTATCATTTCTAGAGTTTCTATAGTTCCTAGTATCATTATAAAGTTTTATAATTGAAGAAAATATTCAATTTCAGTTAGAATTTAGTGAAAATAAGCTGTAAGATTTCCTCCTCATTCTAGTTCATAGATAGACTCCTGAAATTTATTTATAGGTCTATAAGTTATCCATGGACTTGAGGTTAAGGAAAAGACCTTGCCCTAAACTGTCCTTTTGCTTGAAGATTTGTTTCTCTGGTTGTGAGTAAGAAAGCATTTATATTTTATTTAAATTGCCTTTAGGTTCCCCCCCCCATAAAAGTCCTTATGTGGTGTCTTCTTATTCAGGGGTATCGTGAATGGTCTATGGTGCTCCAAAATATTAAATAGTGAAAAACCTGACCATTATTATTCTATTAGGTCTTGCTAAGCTTTATTCTGTTTCATTTTGTTGCCAATCTAAATATCCCAAGTAGCTGAAGAGTTAAAACTTATGTATTTCTTTCTGCTTGACTGTCAGGGTTAAAGAACCTCGTATTTGATATGGTCTGTGAGAAGTAGCAAACTCGCTTTATTTAGCTGAAAGCCATACTGATGATTTATGGCAGCTGAAAGTACAAAGTCCTCAATTACAGGTCAAAACAGTAGTGAAATTTTTGCCACACAACCAGAAAATTCATTTTCTAAGACTCGCTAGATCTTTGAAATTTCTTGCAAAGATGTACTCTTTGACAAAGGCACAGACATTTCATTTTTTAGTTTTGAGCATAAAATCATACAATATCAAGCAGAAACAAAGGAAAAAAATAAATCAGAAATTTTAATGGAAAGCATGTGTTGGGTTTGTACTTCATTATGCTTTTCAAAATTCTATAAAGTCCCTAACAATAAAATTAGACTATTAAATAATTATTTTTTAACAAGGATTTCTAACTGATAAGTAGAACTCTTTCTCACTCAGGGTCAGTTTCAGAGGATTCAAGAATAGAAATATTTTACTATTGTGAATCCCATGGAAGTGAGGTTGTTATCTTTTTTGACATTAATTAATTGTTTATTTTTATTAATTTTAACAAACAACAACAATAATACTTTCTTAATTATTGTTGATTTCTTCATTATTGTTTTTTTAATGATTGTTGGGCTTTTGGTATTAACATCAAACAAATCTAAATAATTAAGTATTTTTCTCAAACTTTGATCTCCAAAAAAGAAAAACTTTGAATAATGTCTATATTTAAATGACCTTATGAGAAACTCATTGGTCCATTGCAGCTGTGACTCTGATAATACACATATTAGAATAATTATACATAGTTCTCAAAGAACTTCTAAGTGATGTGCCTACAAAATCTATATTTTAATAATTGTATTCTTTCAGGGTCAGACACAAGAAGGTGAAGTAGAGAAAGCACTTAGAGGACCTCTCCTATTAGTTTTCAAGCATCTTTAAAGTAACATTTCAGTTTGACAAAACAAACAAACAAAGAAAAGTTCAGGATGAGACCTTCTTATAGTCCAAGACAACTTAAAAGGCTGGAAATAGTGATTTGTGATTCAGGATGAAGGCTGACCCAAAACTCACTTGGAAGAAATGCCAATGATGGGATTTGGTGATGACACTAGAAGCAGAAGCAGCAGATTTCAAGCCAGAGACAATAAGAAGATTTGGAAAGTAATCAGCAAAATGTTATATGGGACCATCATATTACCATTGGGTACAGAATCAGCAGTATTTGACAAATTTATTTCCTGCACCTATATTTGCATAATAATTTAATGGTGGAGAGGTGATTTTTCCTTCAAGAGGGAATGTCCTAAGGAGCTCTATCACAGTCCCAAGATTTCAGGGACCCTGAAGAATAGTACTATTTCTAGTCACAAGCAAATAGGGGCTTTTAGAAGCACTATACATTGCAATACCAAGGGAAAATGGATCTTTCTGGGTAATTTCCAGAGTACAGATGACAAGAGCAAGGTTCATGCCTCTCTCTAGAGAAAACCACCTTGAAAGCACCAGAATTTTCCAAATTCCCTGACCTAGTTCTGAAAACAGTAGTGCATAAAGACTCTAACTTGGGAGAGTGTCCCTACTCCCCATATACATACAACAGGAATATAGACCAACTTTATCACAAAATTCAGAATCAAAAAATAAGGTGGAAAATTGAGCAAACAACAACAACAACAACAAAACCCTCACAATAAAAAGATGCTATGGTGACAGGAAAGCTGGAACCCCAATTCAGAAGAAGGCAACAAAATAAAACAAAATCTGAAAGCAAATCCTTGAAGAAAATTATGTAATTTGATAAAAGTCCATCAAGAAATCCTGAATGAACTTTGAAAGTATTTTTAAAATCAAGTAAGATAAATAAGAGGAAAATTAAGTAAAGAAATGAGAGTAATGGATGACAATTATAAGACAATTACCAGTTTGAGAGGGCAATAAAAACAAAAACAACAAAAAAGGAAAATAACATTTAAGAACCAGAATTTTCTAAACAGAAAGTGATTACAAAACACACTGGTATAACTAAGAGTATTAGCCAAATGTAAAGAGAAGTGCAAAAACTCACTTAAGAATAATTCCTTAAAATTTATAGTTGGGCAAGTGAAAACTAATGATTCAATGAAACATGGAGATACAATAAAATGCAGCCAAAAGAATGAAAAAAATAAGAATAATATCTAAACTGTCTTGTTGAAATAAAAAAAAATTGATCTGGAAAAAATGAAGGACAGTTAAGGATAAAAAGAGACTTCTGTGGGTTGAGTCAAGATGGTAGAATAAAACCTGGAAGCTGCTTGAGCCCTCCCAGTTTCCCTCAAAAACCACATAAAACCAAGCCTCTGAATAAAGTCTGATGGAATGAACCCAATATCCAACTCAAAGTATATTGGAAAACTTCAAGAAAAGTCAGTCTCACTGGGGTGAAACAGGTGTTCAGCTCAGCTCAGACAGTTTTTGGGAAAGCTTGTCAGAGAAAATCAGCAAATAAGTCCTGATTCAGTAAAGGAGCAGATCAATGAGGCAGCCTCCAGTACCAGGTGAGAAAGTAAACTCTGGAAAACTAGGATGTTTCCTGGAAAGAGCAGGAAAAACTACCCCCTGCAAACTCTAGGGGACCTAATGCTAAAAGCCAAGGCTTGGAGCTGCACGAGAAAGTTGGGGCAGCATCCACTTTAACCCAGGAGCAGAGTTCAATTATAAAAAAAACCAAACAAACAAAATATAAATACCAAAAAAAGGAAAGAAAATGAACAAGAAATGAAAAAGAACTTTGACCATTAAAAATTTCACAAATATGCTCATAAAAGACTTTAAAAGGCAAATAAGAGGGGGAAAAAAACCTTCATAGCCAGTATTTTTGATAAAGGTCACAATTCCAAAATATATAAAGAATTATTTCAAATTTATAAGAATCCACATTATTCTCCAGTTGATAAATGGTCAAAATTTATAAATAGACAATTTTCAGATTATGAAATTAAAGCCATTTATAGCTATATGAACAAATGCTCTAAATCACTATTGATTAGAGAAATGAAAATTAAAATAACTCTGAGGTACCACCTCACACTCCTCAGATTAGCTAAAATGACAGAAAAGGATAATGAGAAAAGTTGGAGGAGATGTGGAAAAATTGGGACACTGATGCATTGTTGGTGGAGTTATGAAATGATCCAACAATTCTGGAGAGCAATCTGGAACTATGGCAAAAGAGCTATAAAACTGTAGGTACCCTTTGACCCAGCACTACCATTACAGATTCTGTATCCCAAGGAAATCATAAAGAAGGAAAAAAGACACATGTACAAAAATATTTATAGCAGCTCTTTGTTGTGTCTGGACTAGCTCTCTGGAGAATCTCAGTATCAGTTGGAGTACTTGATCTTAGAAGAGGAATAAAGAAGTGGCACTTATGTAGATAGTCAAACATGGAGTACGTTCCTTTTAAATTCTCCAGCCTTATATACCCTAATACCCTTATATAGCCATAGCACACTGAGCATGTGCTAACTATATATTGTGCATGCAGAACTACATAAAAATACTTCGCTATTGTGTGTAGATGACTCTTTGCCATTTGGTATCACTCTGCTTTAATTACAACGCAGGTTGTCACTGCCCTCTGTCTTCTCAGGAAGGTGGAAGAGCCCTCTTGGCTGAAGAGTCTTATACCTCACTCAGAGTTCCCCACTATCTGTGGCCCTTTACAACTCTTTTTGTAGTAGCAAAGAATTGAAAAAGAAGTGGATGACTATCAATTGGGAAATGGCTGAAGAAATTGTGGTACATGAAGGTTAAGGTATTGTTCTATAAAAATAATGAAGAAAAAAAAAAAAAAAAACTAAACTAATTATAGAAAGGCCTGGGGAAGCAGAGCCAAGATGGCTTCTTTCTGTGCTCTCCTACTACCCTCACACTAATTACAAAAATTCATCTTCTGAAATAGTACTGTGCTGGCAGAAGCCACAAGTACTTGGAGTGCAGCAAATTATCAGTAGAAGATAATTTTGAAGATTGCCAGATAAGGTGTGTTTTGGTCAGGCACAGGAGGCTAGAAGCATGCAGGCAGGCAGGCAGAGTGCAGAGGCCAGGGTGCAGACTGTGTAGCCTGGACAGGGTGAGGTCTCCATGGGGAGATGCAGACTACATGCTGTGGAGAATCTACAGGGAAGACTCTCCCACAGTGTTGGCTACTATGCCCTGCTTGCAAGCCAGTAGATCAACAGAGAAGTTATAAAGCATCCAAAACAAGCACAAAAGATAGAGTGAAGCTGAAAGCTCCAGAGTCTTACAGGACCTGGCCACACCTACCCAGCACTGGCAGTGACTCAGTGCAATCCCAGCACAGCTGCTGCTGCTTCCTGGTGCATGCAGAGGAAGCCTGGAAAGTCTTCTTTGCCCTAAAAGCAGATCCAATTTTTTTTTAAATGAGTAAAAAAAAAGAAAAAGTGAAATCTAACTATAGATACATTCTATGGTGAAAGAGAAGAACATATTTCAAACCCTAAGAAGACTAAAAGCACATGTTCTCCAGATGAAGGCCTAAAGGGTAGTGTAACCTGGTCCCAACCACATAAGGCTCTTCTAGAAGAAATTTAAAAAGGATCTCAAAAGAGAGCTAGAAGAAAAATGGAAAAAGAAAAGGAAAACTCTTCAAGAGGGTTTGGAAAAGGAATATAACTCATTAGAAGATAAGTTTGATAAAGTGGAAAAAGAAAACAACTCCCTGAAAAACAGAATTTGTGAAATGGAAAAAGAAAATAACTCCTTAAAATTATGAAATGGAAAAAAAATCCATAGAACAAAATAACTTATTTAAAAACTCAATTGGACAAATGCAAAAATAAGTAAAAAAAGTAAATAAAGAAAATGATTCATTAAAAATCAGAACTGAACAAATGGAAATGAGTGACTCAATGAAACATTAAGAATCAGTCAAGCAAAACCAAAATCATGGAAAAATAGAAAAAAATGTAAAATATCTATTTGGGACAACAACTGACCTTGAAAATAGATCTAGGAGAGACAATCGAAGGATTATGGACTCCCTGAAAACTATGATGAAAAAAAGAAATTAGATACTATTTTTCAGGAAATCATTGAAGAGAACTGCCTTGATGTCATAGAATCAGAAGGTAAAATAGCCATTGAAATAATTCACTCATATACCTCCTAAAAGAGACCCCAAAATTAAAACCCCAAGGAATATGTGGCTTAATTTCTAAACTATTGAACCAAGGAAAAATATTATATGCAGCCAGGAAAAAAAAATTCAATTAACAAGGAGCCAAAATAAGGATTACCCAAAACATAGATACGTCTACCTTAAAGGATAGAAGTGCCTTGAATCTTATATTCCAAAAGGCAAAGAAATTTGGAATGCAGCCAAGAATAGACTACCCTACTAAACTGAGTATTTTCTTCCAGGGAAGAAGATGGACATTCAATGAAACAGGTGAATTCCACTTATTTCTGATGAAAAAAAGAGCAAAGCTAAACAAAACATTTGACCTCCAAATATAGGACTCAAGTCAAGCCAAAAAAAAAAATAAATAAAAAGAAGTCTTGAGAACTATATATCTGTTATGGGTATATATAGAGAGTGCATATACCATTTGATTTTACTGTTGTAATATAAAAAAGGAAGTAGAGGTAGAAAGGGGATTGCATCAGAAAAAGGGTAAAGTGGAAGTCAAAAGCAAGAAATTTACTTCTCACAAAGAGACAAAAGAAACCTATTACATTTGAATTAAAGAACAGAGATGAAAAATATAGTCTATTACTTAACCCTGGGTAGTCACTTCATTTGCAAATGTCCTAGAATTACCTTGTATTTTTCATTGCCAGTCTCTCCTAATTCCTAGGGTGTCAGAGAATCCTCTGGCCACTGACCTTTGCAATGTCAATTAATTTCAACATGACTCACCTGAGGTCTTCAGAGGTCTCTGGCTATGATTTCTTAAATCATAGTTTAATAACCAATAAGAACTCAAGCTCATGAACAGCCACATGCAAATTTAAAGTCTTTATTATACTTTATTTTATCACATAATGCCATGGATTCTTAACTCCCAAGTGAACACCTGGTGTGAGAGAAACTCACATGTTCACTATCAAGTTCCTTACCTCTCTTGGCTGTACATCCACTTGGCTCAGATACCCCAAAATAAAGAAAGCGACTTCCTGTTGTGGTGGACTTAAGAAGGGTCTGTGAGTTCACATTCACAGCCAATCAGAGAGGGAGCCATCTCCCATTACAAAGAAATGTGAATATGACTAGGATCCCACCCATGGGGCAGTCTCTAGCCACAGAGATTGCCTCAGGGTCACTTAAACCCCTTGTTTGCACTGTGTTGACCCATTTAAGGAGGGGCATGAACATTGTGTGAATCTTACTCTCATCAAATTTGGCTTAAAGATGAAATATTAGATATATTTGTTTTACAGAGAAACTTGAATCACTAAAAAGAGGAAGAAGAAAGGCAAAAGGGGGAGAGGGAGGGGAGGCTAAATAGAAAGGAATACGGAAAAGAAAGTACAGGAAAGATATGAGAAAAGAAAAGGGATTCTAAAGCAGGAGGGCTGCTTGAGGCAAGTAGTATTCATAAGTTAAGTACTAGGGAGGAGTGAAGGGGGAAAAGGAAAGGGGAAAGTATAATCTGGGGATAATAAGATGCCAGGAAATACAGAATTAGTAGTTTTAACTGTAAATGTGAATGGGGTAAACTCTCTCATAAAGAGGAAGTGGATAGTAAACTGGATTAAAAGCCAGAATTCCACAATATATTGTTTACAAGATGCACATTTAAAGCAGAGTGATACATTCAGAGTAAAGGTAAAAGGGTGGAGCAGAATCTATTATATTTCAAGTGAAGTTTAAAAAAATAAAAGCAATGGTAGCCATGCTGATTTCAGATCAAACAAAAGCAAAAATTGATCTAATTAAAACACATAAGAAAGGAAAGTATATCTTGTTAAGGGTACCACACATAATGAAGCAATATCAATGGTAAACATCTATGCACCAAGTTATAAAGCATGGGAATTCCTAAAAGAGAAATTAAGAGATCTGCAGGAAGAAATAGACAGCAAAACTATAGTAGTGGGAAATCTCAACTTTGCTCTCTAAGAACTAGATAAATCAAACCAGAAAATAAATAAGAAGGAAGTTGAAGAACTAAATAGAATACTAGAAAAATTAGGTATGATAGATCTTTGGAGAAAATTGAATGGAGACAGAAAGGAGTACACATTTTTCTCGGCAGTTCATGGAACCTATACAAAAAATTGACCATATAATAGGACACAAAAATCTCAAAATCAAATGCAGAAAGGTAGAAATAGTAAATGCATTTTTTCAGATCACAATGAAATAAAGATAACATTCAATAAAAAGTCAGGGGAAAAGAGACCAAAAAGTAATTGGAAACTAACCAACCTCATCCTGAAGAATGAATGGGTGAAACAGCAAATCACAGACACAATTAATTTCATCCAAGAGAATAGCAGTAGGGAAACAACTTACCAAAATTTGTGGGATGCAGCCAAAGTGGTAATAAGGGGAAATTTTATATCTGTAGGTGCTTACTTTCATAAAATAGAGAAAGAGAAGGTCCATTAATTGAGCTTACAACTAAAAAAGCTAGAAAGAGAGCAAATTTAAAAGCCCCAATCAATTCCAAACTTGAAATTCTAAAAATAAAAAAAAAGAAATTAATAAAATTAAAACTAAAAAAATATTGAATTAATAAATAAAAATAAGAGTTGGTTTTATGAAAAAGCTAACAACATAGATAAAACTTTAGTAAATTTGATTGGAAAAATGAAAGAGGAAAATCAAATTGTTTTGCTTAAAAATGAAAAGGGAGAACTTTTTACCAATGAAGAGGAAATTAGAGCAATAACTTTGCCCAACTTTATGCTAATACATTTGATAACCTAAGTGAAATGGAGGAACACCTATAAAAAGATAGGCTGTTCAGATTAACAGAGGAGGAAGTAAATTGTTTAAATAATCATATTTCAGAAAAAGAAATAGAAAAAAGCTATTAATCAACTCCCTAAGAAAAAATCCCCATGACCAGATGGATATATATATATATATATATACATATATATATATATGAATTCTACCAAACAGTTAAAGAACAATCACCTGCAATACTACAGAAACTATTTGAAAAAATAGGGAATTAAGGACTCCTATAAATTCCTTTTATGATACATACATGGTACTAATACCTAAACCAGGTAGAATGAAAACAGAGAAAGAAAACTATAAACCAATTTCCCTAATGAATATTGATGCTAAAATCTTAAATAAAATATTAACAAAGAGATTACAGAAAATCATCCCCAAGATAATACAACATGACCAAGTAGGATTTATACCAGGAATACAGGGCTCGTTCAATATTAGGGAAACTATTAGCATATTTGACTATATCAATAACCCAATTAACAAAAAGCAAGTGATTGAATCAATAGATGCAGAAAAAGCATTTGACAAAATCCAACCACCATTCCTATTAAAAACACTACAGAGTTTAGGAATAATTGACTTTTCCTTAAAATAGTCAGTAGCATCTATTTAAAACCATCCCTAAGCATTATATGTAATGGAGATAAAATTATATCATTCCCAATAAGATCAATGGTGACACAATATTGCCCACTATCACCATCACTATTCAATATTGTATTATAAATGCCAGGTTTGGCAATGAGATAAAAAAGAGATTAAAAGAATTAGAGTAGATAATGAGGAAACTCTTTACAGATGATGTGATAGTATTCTTAGAGAACCCCAGAGAATCAACTAAAAAGCTATTAGAAATAATCCACAACTTTAGCAAAGTTGCAGGATATAAAATAAATCCTCAGCATCTTTATCATTACTAAGAAAATCCAACAGCAGTCCCATTTCAGAAAAAGAAATAGAACAAACTATTAAACAATGCCCTAAGAAAAAATCCCCAGGACCAGATGGATTTACATGTGAATTCTACCAAACATTTAAAGAACAACTAACTCCAATGCTATATAAACTATTTGAAAAAATAGGGATTGAAGGAGTCCTACCAAATTCCTTTTATGACACAGACATGGTTCTGATACCTAAACCAGGTAGATTGAAAACTGAGAAAAAAAAAAAAAAAACTATAGACCAATCTCTTTAATGAATATTGATGATAAAATCTTAAATAAGATATTAGCAAAAAGACTTCAGAAAATCATCTCTAGGATAATACACTATGATCAAATGGATTTATACCAGGAATGCAGGGCTGGTTTAATATTAGGAAAGCTATTAGTATAATTGACCATATTAATAATCAAATTAATAAAACCATATGATCATCTCAATAGATGCAGAAAAAGCATTTGATAAAATCCAACATCCATTCCTACTAAAAATGCTTGAGAGTATAGGAATAAATGGACTTAAAATAATAAGGAGCATATATTTAAAACTGTCATGAAACATCATATGTAATGGCAATAAACTGGAACCTTTCCCTGTAAGATCAGGAGTGAAACAAGGCTGCCCACTATCACCATTACTATTCAATATAGTACTAAAAACGCTAGCCTTGGCAATAAGAGCTGAAAAAGAGATTCAAGGAATTAGAGTAGGAAATGAGGAAATCAGACTATCACTCTTTGCAGATGACATGATGGTATACTTAGAGAACCCCAAAGACTCTGCTAAAAAGCTATTAGAAATAATTCAGAACTTTAGCAAAGTTGCAGGATACAAAATAAATCCACATAAATCCTCAGCAAATCCTCAATTGTTCTTGTATAGGTTGAGTGAATATAATAAATATTATAATACTACTGAAACTAATGTATTTATTTAGTGCTATACCAATCAGACTGCCAAGAAACTATATTACTGACCTAGAAAAAGTAATAACAAAATTCATTTGGAAGAACAAAAGATCAAAAATTTCAAGGGAACTAATGAAAAACATCAGATGAAGATGGCTTACCTGTACCAGATCTAAAACTATATTACAAAGCAGTGTTCATCAAAACTATTTGGTACTGGCTAAGAAATGAATTAGTTGTTCAGAGGAATAGGTTAGGTTTACAGGACAAAATAGTCAATAACTATAGCAATCTAGTGTTGGAAAAACCCAAAGACCCCAGCTTTTCAGATAAGAATTCATTGTGTGACAAAAACTACTGGAAAAAATTGGAAACTAATGTCAGAAACTAGGCATTGACCCACACTTAATACCATATACCAAGATAAAGTCAAAATGGCTTCATGATCTAGGCATAAAGAATGAGATTATAAACAAATTATAAAAACAAAGGACATATTTTCAGACCTATGGAGGAGGAAGGAATTTTTGACCAAAGAAGAACTAGAGATCATTATTGATCACAAAATTGATAATTTTGGTTATATTAAGTAAAAAAGTTTTTTGTACAAACAAAATTAATACAGACAAAATTAGAAGGAGGGAAAGGAATAAACTGGGGAAAAACATTTGTACATTCAAAGGATCTAATGAAAGCCTCATTTCCAAAATATATAGAGATTTGACTCTAATTTATAAGAAATCAAGTCATTCTCCAATTGATAAATGGTCAAAGGATATGAACAGACAATTATCAGATGAAGAAATCAAAACTATATGTAGTCATATGAAAAGGTGCACCAAATCACTATTGATAAGAGAAATATAAATTAAGGCAACTCTGAAATATCACTACACACTTCTTAGATTGGTTGAGATGACAGGAAAATATAATGATGAATTTTGGAGGGGATATGTGAAAACTGGGACACTGATACATTGTTGGTAGAACTGTGATCGAATCCAACCATATTGGAGAGCAATTTGGAACTGTTATCAAAAAGTACATATCCTTTGACCCAGCACTACTACTGGGCTTATATCCCAAAGAGATCTTAAAGGAGGGAAAGGGACCCATATGTGCAAAAATGTTTGTGGCAGCCCTTTTCATAGTGGCTAGAGACTGGAAACTGAATGGATGGCAATCAAGTGGAGAATGGCTGAATAAATTATGGTATATGAATGCTATGGAATATTATTGTTCTGTAAGAAATGACCAACAGGAGGAATACAGAGAGGATTGGAGAGACTTACATCAACTGATGCTGAGTGAAATAAGCAGAACCAGGAGTTCATTGTACATGGCAACAGCAAGATTATATGATGATCAACTCTAATGGATGCAGCTTTCTTCAATAGTGAATCAATTCAGATAATTTCCAATTGTTCAATAATGAAGAGATCCATCTACATCCAGGAGAGGACTATGGGAACTGAATGTTGGCCCCAACATAGCATTTTCACTTTCTCAGTTTTTTTTTTTTCTTTCTAGATCTGATTTTTCTTGTGCAGCAAATTAACTGTATGAATATATATGTACATATATATATATATATGTATATATATATTTCATTTGCTGCACAAGGAATATATATACATATATATATATATATATATATATATGAGTTAACATATATTTTAATATGTATTGGCATACCTGTCATCTAGGGGAAAGGGTGGGGGAAAGGAGGGAAAATTTGGAACAGAAGGTTTTGCAAGGGTCAGTGTTGAAAAATTACCCTTGCATATATTTTGTAAATAAAAAGCTATAATAATAAAAAAAGAAAAAGAAAATTAATGAATTCATAATTTGGGGGCTAATCAAGTCTATTTATTTACAAAATCTTATAATGTAGATCTCAATGGTCATCTAATCCAATCCCTATTTAAGAACTATATTTGAATTAGAACTCAGTGTAGTCTAACACATTTTATACCCCTTTGGATATCTCTAATTATTGTAAATTTTGTTCTTACATTAAACCTAGATGGTTTTTTGGTTGTTGTTTTGTTTTCGTTTGTTTGTTTTTGCTGAAGCAATTAGGGTTAACTCACTTGCCCAGGGTCACACAGCCAGGAAGTTTTAAGTATTTGAGGCCAAATTTGAACTCAGGTCCTTCTGACTTCAGAAGTGGTGCTCTATCTTCTACACCAACTGGCTGCCCTTGCCCAGACTTTTTTTTTTAATAGCATAATCATTTGTCCTAGTTCTCTTTTCTGAAGCTAAGAAAATCAATTCTTTTGTGTGACAATGCATTCCTCCAGTTAAGGTGCTATGATATACTTGGGATGCGGTATGGAATTTTAATGTTTTCATTAAATAAGTTATTTAAGACCCTGAAAGATAGTGAGACATAGTCGATATAGAAATGTCCTAAAACTCAGGACAATCTTTAAAATGCCCTTTATGGCACATATTAGTTAAGTGTATCTGAGTAAGTCTCATAATTTCTCTGTATTTCAATCAATTCTATAAGACTTATGCTTAAAAAAAAAATCTTCCAAGTTGAATTGGTATAGGTAATTTCCTCACCTAAAATTTTCCTGTCATTATAGTCAAAAGTCCATTTTATTTCTATGATGAAATATTATTTTAACTTCTTAAAATCTACATAAAATAATGCTTTTAATATACCAATGAATTTGTTTTCCTCAAAAGTACTACAAATAATGATTTGAGAATACATGCCCTTTTCATAGTCATGAAATGGTTGTATGTAGCTTTCTTTTGCTCCTCCACTCTCACATTTAGAACCATATGCAGTGTCCTTCAAAAAACATTGATGCCTTCAGAACATTGAAATTAAGTAAAACGCTTTTGATAATAGATGTCCCTATAAAATAAAAATGCTCTGCCCATTTATCTTTTAATCTACTTAAATTTAAAGATTAATTTAAAAAAAAGGAAACTTAACATGTTGGAGCTTTTAATATTTATCCACCTTCCTGCGTTCACTAAAATTCAAAGTAAAATTCAGAGTAAAATTCTGAGAAAATGATAAATATCCATTACTTTGAAATATGAATTTTAGGATTTATTTTAATGACTAAGTTATCCAAAAGCAAATTAAAAGTGCTTTAAGGGGAGACATTTGGATTTATCCAACAAATTAATAAGTAATATAATGTAACATGACAAAAAATAACTGTACATTTGTAAAGTATAAATCAACTGATTTCTTATTGGTATGGTAAGTGAGTGATTATCTAAGACTTTTGAAATAATATTTTGTTTGATGATACTGAAAATAGGAAACATTTGAAAGAAATATATACATATATACAAACAAACACAGACACATACTTTAAAAAACTCAGTTTTGCAAACATTCTCTTTGTGATTCTATGCATGTTAAAATTGGTTTCTCAATGTTTACTAAATTCATAATAAAAAAGAATGCATTTTTAAAATAAAGCAAAAATTCATTATCTCTATTTGTGTATATATAAACACCCAACTATTTTTAATTTTGTCTTTATTTTTTCAAATACATGCAAAGATAATTTTCAACATTTACCTCTGCAAAACCTTGTGCTCCAAATTTTTCTTCCTCACTCTCCTACCTTCCCCATCCCATAAACAGCAAGCCATCCAATATAGGCTACACATGTGAGATTCTTCTAAATGTATTTCCATATTTATCATGTTGTACAAGCAAAATCAGATTAAAAGGGTGAAAAGCACTGTAAAGGAAAAAAAAAAGCCAATAAACAACACAACAATAAAGTGAAAATACCATGCTTTAATCCACATTCAGAATCAATCATCTCTCTCTCTCTCTCTCTCTCTCTCTCTCTCTCTCTCTCTCTCTCTCTCTCTCTCTCTGGTTGTGTGTAATGTTTTTTTGGTTCTACTCACATCACTTAGTATCAGTTCATGTAAATCTTTCCAGACCTTTTTGAAAGAGCCCACTGATCATTTCTTAAGGAATGATAATATTCTATTAGATAATATACCACAACTATTTCAGGCTTTTTCCAAATGCTAGACATCCACTCAATTTCTAGTTCCTTACCACTACAAACAGGGCTAATATAAATATTTTTTGCAAATGTTAGTCCTTTCCCATTTTTTATATTCTCTTTGGGACTCAGTAGGGACATTACTTCAACAAAAGGTATGCATAATTTTATAACCTCTCGGCCATGGTTCTAAATTGTTCTCCATAATGATTGGCTCAGTTCACAACACCAACAACAATGTATTAAAGTTTTTTCACATGTCCTCCAACATTAATTATTAACTTTTTCTGTTAATTTAGCCAATCTGAGAATTGTGTAGTAGTATCTCAGATGAGTCTTACTTAGCCTTTCTCTAATCAATAATGATTTTGAATATTTTATATGACTAGAAATGACTTCTAAAAATACCCTTCATCTGAAAACTGTCAAGTTCACATACTTTGACTATTTATCAACAGGGAAATGGCAGATATTCTTAAACATTTGAGTCTATATATTTTACAAATGAGATCTTTCACAGAAATATTGGATATAAAAATTCCCCCCAAGTCTTCTGCTTCCTTCTAATTTTGGCTGCCTTGCTTATATTTGTACAAAACTTTTAAATTTAATATAATCAAATTTATCCATTTTGGATTCCATAATATTCTCTAGTAATTCTTTGGCATGGAAGTCCTTCCTTATTCAGAAATCTGAAAGGTAGATTATCTTATTCTCCTAATTTTCTTTTGATATCACCCTTTTTGTCTAAATCATGACATAATTTCAATCTTATCTTAGTATAGAGTATTAAGTGTTGATCAAATCCCAATTTTTGCCATACTATTTTCCAGTTTTCTCAGCAATTTTTGTCATATACTGAGTTATCCCAGAAGCTGGAATCTTTGGTTTTATCAAACATAAGATTACTATAGTCTTTGATTGTTGTGTCTTGTGAATTTAACCTATTCCACTGAACCACTGCTCTATTTCTTCACCAGTACCAAATGGTTTTGATGACTTTTGGTATAGGTAGGTCCCCTTCCTTTGCATTTTTCATTGATTCTCTGGAAATTCTTGACATTTTTCTTGTTCCAGATGAATTTTGCTATTATTTTTTTTTTCAGCTCTATAAATGGACCTCTTGGCAGTTTGATTTTTATGGTGCTGAGTATTATTATTTTTTATTATATTATATCATAAGCACTTTATATACTTCCAGTTCTTTAGATATAACTTTATCTGCATGAAGAGCATTTTGTAATTGTGTTTATATAGTTCCTGACTTTGTTTTTTCAGGCAGACTCCCAAATATTTTATAGTACCTACAGTTAATTTAAGTAGAATTTCTTTTCTATTTCTTGCTACTGGAATTTGTGTAACACATAGAAATGATGATTGTGTGTGTGTGTGTGTGTGTGTGTGTGTGTGTGTGTGTGTGGCCTTATTTTATGTCATGCAACTTTGCTAACATTGTTAATTGGTTCTTGTTGGGATTACTAGGTGAGAACTGAGGTTGTCTGGATGGTGACAAGGTGAGAATTCAGGTTTTCTGGACAATTACAAGGTGAGAACTCAGGTTGACTTGATAGAGGGGGCAAGCTCATTGGCTGGGGTGGTTCTTCCCAGAAGCCCTTGCATTATCCCACGCCCATTCTCTGGGAGGATAAAAAGAGACAGCACTGGGTGCAGAGAGCAGATCGGCCTGGAGAAGGATAAGAGCTGGAGGAGATTCAGAGCCAGGATTCAAGAAAAAAGACTCTGCATTGCATCAGGCTTGACGGGGCTCTCTGCAGGAAGGGAAGTCACTTCTTTGGACAAGAGTTAACAGCAACTGCCTGGAGACAACGGTTCGTTACAGGAAGAAGAATCTGTCTGAGAGATTTGAGTAGACACAGCAGATCTCTTCCCAGAGAGCGATCCAGCAGCTTCTGGAGACGACAGCTCGCTACATTTGGCGCCCAACGTGGGGCAAGGACTTTTGCTTATCCTGACAAGAGGAGCTAGACCAGACCTTCGCATTTTGGCGCCCGAACAGGGACAGACACAGTCCTGATTCCAGTGGAAAAGCTTCCGATCTAGATCTCAGTCTCTCTGACCCAGAACCGTGAGTAACGAGGAAACTTTGTTAAAGATTAAGTGAGCGTGCTAATAGATAAATAAGGAACTTAACTTGTTAAGGGCTAAACCAGGAATCTCTTATAGCTGAAATGGGGCAGATGTTAGCTAAATTCAATCCCTGGACCTCAGCCGACTCAACCCCAGCCCCAGAAGCAACCTCAGCTCCATTCAGGAGTGGTACTATAGAGAGTATAATCAAGATAATTGAGGAGCAGAGTTTACTTGTAACCTGGGTACAGATTGCTAAACTCTTGGCTGCATTAAGATGCACATCCCCTTGGTTCTTAGAGGAAGAAAAGATAGATGTAGATAAATGGAAGCTAGTGAGATATGAAATGAAAGAATTTCAAGCAAAAAATGGGCCTCATTCAATTTCTGCAGAAGTATTTTATATCTACAACATAGTTCAATTAGCCTTAAACTATCAAGCAAGTTGTAGGAAAAGGAAAAGTTCTAAAAATGAACAGAGGAGGAAGTGTGAGGAAAAAAGGAAAGATCAAGATCTTTCCCTAGAGCAAGAGGATTTAAATGAGGAATTATGGTATGATTCTCTTGAAGAAGCTTCAACCCTGCCTAGAGGACAGATTATTGACAGGCCCACATCAACCCCACCTTCAGAGATGGAGGAAGAAAGAGGGGAAGAGGCAGAAACACAAACAGAATTGCCTGTGAAGCAGCCTAAGCCTATGACAAGATTAGAAAAAGCATTGGTTAAAGCTAAGAGAGAAGGACAGGATATAAGTGATTTTATACATGCATATCCTGTGATTGAAAATACTGACTCTGTAGATAAAAAAAGGAGAAGATATTCACCTTTAGATTTGAATACAATTAAGGATTTGAAAAAAGGTTGTACCCTTTATGGGGCTACATCAGCTTATGTCAAAATGTTACTAGATGGTTTGTCTTATGAAGTCCTAACCCCGAATGATTGGAAATCCATAGCAAGGATATGCCTGGAACCTGGAGAAAATTTATTATGGCTTTCGGAATTTCATGAATCATGTAAAATTCAAGTCAGATGCAATTTGGAAATAGGAGTTAACACACAATTCACTTTTGAGCACTTGGCTGGTGAAGGTCGGTATGGAGAGAATTCAGAACAGATTAATTATACCATGACAATATATGAGCAAATTGCTAAGGCTGCAATAAAAGCTTGGGGTGTCCTTCCTGGACAGAAAGATCGTGGAGAGGCTTTCACTAAAATACAGCAAGGTCCCAATGAACCTTTTGCAGATTTTGTGGGACGTTTGCAAACTGCTGTCAAAAGAACTATTGGAGAAAATTCAGCTACAGAAATAATGACCAGACATCTGGCTAAGGAAAATGCCAACGAGATTTGCAAAAGAATTATATGGGGATTAGACAAAGATGCTCCTTTAGAGGAGATCATAAGACGCTGTGCTACAGTGGGAACAAATGCTTTTTACACCCGGACAATGATGAATGTGGAAAGACAGGGTCCCTCCTGGCAAGGGACTTCTAGAGAAACTCGGCGATGTTTTCAATGTGGAAAAATTGGACATCTAAGAGCTCAGTGTAGATATGGAGATACAGTGAGAAGACAGGGTGAGAGAAGACCTAAAACCCCATGTCCAAAATGCAACAGAGGACTCCATTGGGCATCAGAGTGTAGAATAATTCAGGGAAACGGGATGAGGGGCCCAGTTCCAGGGCCCCAGGCAAAAAAGACGTGGGGTATGATGGCAGCTAATGCTACACCCAAAGAACCTTTAGAAGGCCAGGACTCTGATTTAATCAACCAGCAGAAAAGCAATCACATGGCAGAAAGGGATTACCCAATCAGTCAGCCAAAAGGCAATTAGATTGCAAAAATGGATTACACTTGGGGAGAATACAGGCCTTTTAAACCAACAGGGCTGTGTTCAGTGCAAACAACTCCAATGTAATTGTCAGATGATGAGAAGAGATTTAGAAAGTGGTAAATAGAAGGAAATTAGATAGGTTAACTGCCTGGGAGAGAGGGTTTGCTTGTATTTCTTCAGCAGGAGAAGGAATCAGATGGGTGCCAACAAGTCATATTCGCCTTGTCCATCAGAGAGAGACAGAAAAAGAGAAAGACCTCAAAATAAAGGAGAAGATCTAAGAAACATCTGACACTGAAAGAGCATGGATAATAAGAAGACTGTTAAAGAACTTTAAAACCAGCAGGAATCATTGGACTTCCTCACACAAGATAAGACTAATGGACAATGGACTTATGGACATTTATAAATTTTCAATTTATGATTATGTTATATACTTCTAGCATGTGTTACGTTACTATGTTACTATGTGCTTATGTAATTTATGTAATTATCTGTAATACTTCCCATATTGATGGATTTATGTTTCAAGGTCATGACTGTCCTATGTTCTAAATCAAAAGAAAGGGGGAGATGTTGGGATTACTAGGTGAGAACTGAGGTTGTCTGGATGGTGACAAGGTGAGAATTCAGGTTTTCTGGACAATTACAAGGTGAGAACTCAGGTTGACTTGATAGAGGGGGCAAGCTCATTGGCTGGGGTGGTTCTTCCCAGAAGCCCTTGCATTATCCCACGCCCATTCTCTGGGAGGATAAAAAGAGACAGCACTGGGCGCAGAGAGCAGATCGGCCTGGAGAAGGATAAGAGCTGGAGGAGATTCAGAGCCAGGATTCAAGAAAAAAGACTCTGCATTGCATCAGGCTTGACGGGGCTCTCTGCAGGAAGGGAAGTCACTTCTTTGGACAAGAGTTAACAGCAACTGCCTGGAGACAACGGTTCGTTACAGGAAGAAGAATCTGTCTGAGAGATTTGAGTAGACACAGCAGTTCTCTTCCTAGAGAGCGATCCAGCAGCTTCTGGAGACGACAGCACGCAACAGGTTCTAGTCATTTTTAGTTGATTTGCTAAAATTTCCAAGTATACTATCATATAATCTTCCAAGAGTTATAGTATTGTTTCTTCATTATTACTCTATCTATTCTATCTACGTTATCTGCTATGGGAGCCTCTTTCTGTGGCTGCTAGGGATCTAATTCTTTCCAGCAGAATAAATCCCTTCATATAAAAGGATGATAATGATACAAGGAGACTGAGTGGTAGTTGCATTCTCTGACCTCTCTCCTCTTCCCTCTTTCTTCCAATTTATTTCATTCCCAATCCACAAGCAACATCTATGTCAGTTAAGGCTGCCTTGTAATTCCTTCAGGTGTGTTATAATTCACTGCTGTCAGGGCTTTCAGAGAATCAACCTGCCCCTTCACACTTAGGCATGGTTCTTAACAATTATATACTCTAATTCCTTCAATTTTTTTCTTCTCTTATTGTTAAAGCTAACATTTCTACAACAATATAGTGTAATGTGATAGTGATGTATAATAGTGGTGATAATGGGCAATCTTGTTTTATCCTTCATCATCTTTGATCCCTAATATTTCTTTGTTATACTCATTACATATATCACTTGCTGACGCTTTTAGATAGATGTTACATATAATTTTAAAGAAAACTCCATTTATTCCTATGTTCTCTAGTGTTTTTAATAGAAATTGGTATTACACTTTCAAATGCTTTTTTTACATCTATTGAGATAACCATATGGTTTGTTAGATTAGTTATCAATATGTTCAATTATGCTGATAGTTTCCCTAATATTGAACCAGCCTTGCATTCCTGCTATAAAACCCACTGGGTCATAGTGTATTATTTTGATGATAAGCTGCTGTAATCTATTTGCTAATATTTTACTTAAGATTTTTGCATCAATATTCATTAGGAAAATTTGTTCATAATTTTCTTTCTCTGTTTTTCTCTGTTTAGATATGAGCACTACATCTTTGTCATAATAGGAATTTGGTAAGACCTTCTTCCCCTATTTTTCCAAGTAGTTTATATTATTAAAATATTATTTAAATGTTTGGTAGAATTCACCTGTAATTCAATCTAGCTCTGGATAGTTTTTCTTCAGGAATTCAATTTCTTGATGTTTTATCCAATTGCTTCTTCTAAAATGAAGCCATATTTATTTTAACTAATTTATTAGCAAATCTGTTAATCTGGCCAATGTATATTTTTGTAAATATTCATTCATTTTACTATGATTATCAGATTTATTGGCATACAATTGATTAAAATAGCTCTTAATTATTGCTTTAATTGCCTTTTCATTTGGCGATGTTTGTCCTTTTCATTTTTGATATTGCTAATTTGGTTTTCTTCTTTCCTTTTTTTTTTTTTAAAGCAAAATAACCAAAGTTTTATCTATTGTGTTGTTTTTTTCTTTTTTCTTTTTTTTTTTTTTAACATAAAACCAACTGTTTTGTTAACTAGTTCAATAGTTTTCTTACTTCCCATTTTATTAGTCTCTCTTTTGATTTTCAGAATTTCTAAATTGGTATTTAATTGAGGGGCTTTAATTTGTTCTTTTTCTGGCTTTTTTAGTTTCATGTCCAATTAATTGATCTTCTATTTCTCTATTTTATTCATGCAAGCATTTAGAGAGAATAATTTTCCCCCTAAGAACTGCTTTTACTGCATCCCACAAGTTTTGTTATGTTTCCATTTTGTCATTGTCTTGGGTGAAATTATTGGCTATTTCTTAAATTTGTTGTTTGGATCACTCATTTTTTAGGGTCAGATTACTTAGTTTCCAATTAACTTTACAATAAGTACAATAATTCTTAACCTATGTCTCCTGGATCTATTTTTCCATGACAGTTGTTTTTCAAATGAGATATTTTATATTTTCTTCTATTTTGTAATTTATTGAATTTTGTTTGATTCTTGATGTGTCCTATTTTTTTTTTACTATTTTCTTCAATTACCTTTTCTTTAACCTACTTTTGTCTTTGATCAATTCTATTAAAAATTGTTCTGCTCAGTAGTATTTTTCTTTTCATTTTGACAATAATATTTTTAAAATCTTGCTTTTTTATTTCAGCAATTCTACTTTTCAAGGAGATGTTTTATTTTACCATTTTCACCAAATTTATTTTCAAGTAGTTGTTTTCTTCAATATTTTTTCATTTCACCAAATTTAAAATTTAAAGAGTTATTGCTTTCTTTAGTTGATTTTTGTTTCCTTTTCCAAGCTATTACCTCTTTCCCCAATTTTTTCATACTTTTCCTTCATATTCCTCTTGTCTTTTCCCCATTTTTCTTCTATCTGTCTTTTAAGATACTTTTTGAATGCTTTCAAGAAAGTCTTTTGAACTGCAGACAAGTTAATTTTCCCCACTTGAAGGCATTTTTCCTTTACTGTCCTCTTCTGGGTTTGTGTTCTGATCTTTCCTTTCTCTTTAGAGCTTTCTATAGTCAGAACTCCGTGTGTGTATGTGTGTGTGTGTGTGTGTGTGTGTGTGTGTGTGTGTGTGTGTGTGTTTTGCTTTTTTGTTCATTTAAAAAAAAATTAAGCTCTGCTCCTAGAGCACATGGAAATTTCTCCTAAATTCTTCTGCAGGGGGACTGGGTCCTCTCACTGACTATGCTGAATTAAAGCTGATATTGATAGTGTGGCAGGCTTTTCCATTGCTAGTCTACTTTCATGCTGAAGAATTTATTTTTAAATACTCTCAATAAAATGAATCTTACATTAGGGAGTTTTGATTGTGAGGGACAAAGAAATTGTAGTCTATCTTGTTTGTCATATCAGACAGTTTATTTTTTAAGGTAGAATGAGTCAATGTAGAAGTAGATTGTTTGAAATTCAGTGTTTATGGATTTTTATAAGGCAAATGATCATTCAAAAAATAGTATTAAAATTCCATCTCTATTTTCTCAGTAGTGAAATTTCTTTAATTCAGTGTTCTTCTTCAGAAAAAAAAAAAAATCAAATAGTTTTCTTTTCTTTTTTTTTAACTTCTGAGTATATTTCTACCTATCCATTTCAATGAAACTTCCTCAGTGGAATTTAATTGTTAGTTTGTCTAAAAAATAATAATTAAATTGTACATACTGGATGAGATCTTTCACTAGATATGTAGTTAGCACTTACCATAGTGAAGGAAGCACATTTTGCTTTCTAAATTAAACTAATACTACTAAATTAAACAGCATAATTCTGCCTTGAACTAAACCACAATAATGAGTAGAATTTACATAGCAATTCAAATCTTGAAAAAATTTTAATTAAATTATTTTTTCTTTATAATAATCCTGCAAATATAATTCTATGGGTTATTATTTGCATTTTACATTTTGTAGATGATGAAACCAAAAATTTGAGAAATTAAATACCTTAGTTTTCATGGTTAATTGAAAGTATCAAAGATATAATTCAAATCCATCTTTCCTTGATTTATGTATCCATACTATCATGCAATATTTTATTTATATGAAACTTCCTGTTAGAGGGGACAAATATCAAGGACAAAATTACCATCAATTTTTAGAAATTGTTGTAATAAATAAAATCAGATACTTGGTCATTAATGTAATTTTTAAAAAATCCAGTACAGTAATTATAGTTGCTGAGGGAGTACAAATTTGTTGATCAGCTAAATTTGTCCTAAAATATCCCATTCTGCTACCTGCACATCTGGTTGGGAAGTAATTTCATACACATAAATGATTCATCTTTTATTTAGTGAGGTAGCAATTTAAAATCATTTCCCAATTGCATGGCTTGCAATCTGCTCTAGAGTCATTATCGTTGCCCCTCTGACTCTTTATAATTTTGTATGTCAGTATTCCTTTTAAGTACAGTACAAATCCTCTTTATATCAAACAAACCACAAAATGTTAACCAGTTGGTTGTCTGTACTCTACTGAGAGTAATATTTAAAAAAATGTAAAGGAAACATTTGGAACATTTTTTTGCTCTAGGTACAAGGGACTTGTGAATTATTTCTGATGTTTTCATATCCAAGATTTTTAAAAGAATTATACAAACAAATATCAAGAATCAAAAAAAAAAATAGAACCAGCAAATATTCAAACTAGAATGAAGCTTATATATACCATTTTATCTCACCTTGCCTCTCTTTCCTCCATATTTTAAAGAAATTGAGGACTATTAGAGATTATATAACTTGCCAATACCTTTATTGGTAAAGTAGATACATCACTGGTCCTGTATCAAAAACACAAGAATTCAAATCTGACCTCAGATACTTACTAACTGTGTAGCCTTGAGCAAATTACTTAATGCTTACCTATGTGAATCTGGAAAAAGAAATGTCAAACTACTCTAATACCTATGCCAAGAAAACACTAGGAATGGTTAGTCCAATGGTAACAAAGAACTGGGAATGGCTGAACAACTTGCTCAAGAGCATACAAATGACAAAATCAAGACTTAAATCCTGGCACATTAAGCAGGTGGCTATTAAAACCCTTGAAGTGAAAATATATTAAAACTACTGATTTTTAATCTTCTAGGAAATCTTTCCAATGAAGTTATAAAGCATTGACAAACTGTGTTGTAGCTAAACACTATATCAACCCTATGAAATGATAAAAATATATGACATATACAAAATATCTTCTGTAGCACTGGGATACAAAACAGAAATGTTAGTAATAATATGACTCAGCAAGTATTCAAGAGTGTACTATGTGCCTTCTGTTGAGGTAGGCAGAGAATAAAATGTTATTTAATTGGATTCACTTCATTTAGAACTTATGACAAGGAGAGTATCTATTGTGATAGAAAGTCAAATTTGAATCAAGAATCTTAGAATCATACCTAAATATAGTCATATTCCTACTAGCATCATTGGCAAGGGAATTAAATTTTGAGTTTTTTCATATGTATAATAGGATTAATAATAACATCAACCCTACTTTTTATAGGAATTAAAATGAAATAAATTGATTTAATACATTTTATATATCTTATTCTCCATAAATTCTAGCTATCACTATTGTTGCTATTGTATATGTCATCATAGATATAATTATATTGCTAAATCAGATATGTTATTTACAGACTGGAAAAGTACTTTTAATGAGGCACTAAAGGAAAAATGTTTAAAAAAAAAAACACTGGAAATATTTTAAAGTATGGCTTTTCCAATCACTTTAGAAGTACCTATTTATATAGCAGTGAATTATGTATGTATGCTAGGCCAAACATAGATTCTAAAGATTACATACTGAGAAGACATAGTGGTTAAATATCAAAATTTCAATGTCAAACTATGAATTTAATAGTCAGCCAAGTAAAAAGAGCTTTAGCAATGAAGCAAAGTCAATTTAAAGTAATTAAAGAACTTCTCTAACTACTTTTTGCCCATAAGAAAACAAAGGAAAGTTTATGATATATTATTTCAAATTTCAAAGAACATACAAATGTAACATGGAATAATATGTTCTACAGAGTTGATCCTACTTAACATTCAAAAGGAAGGAACTTCAACAATAATGAAGCATTTAAAATATTTTTCCCAAAAGAATACAGATAAATATATTATTCAACATATTATCAATTCAGGTAAGAGAAATATGTAAGAAAAATTAAATTGATAAGAAAAATCTGAATAATCAATTAATAATCTTATGATTGCAGGAATAGACAAATAATTTTTTTTTAAAAAACAAGTTATCAGGAAAGCTAGGTGGTGCAGTGGATAGAACACCAGCCTTGAATTCAAGAGGGCCCGAGTTCAAATGTGGTCTCAGACAACTTAACACTTCCTAGCTGTGTAACCCTGGGCAAGTCACTTAACCCCAGCCTCAGAGAAAAAACCAAAACCAAAAATAAAAACAAAAACAAAAACAAAAAACAAGTTATCAATTATTGGCCTACAGGTAGATAGAAAACAAAGAATGTCAATATATAATGTTCAAGAAACATGTCCAAGATCTTTATGAATTATGATGCAATGGGAGTAAAGAAATCAGCAACTGTCATAACAGGAGGATGAAAAGAGCCTACAAAATACCATTGTCATAAAGTAATTTTGTTACATGCCAAGTGAGAAGAGATGATAGCAGGAGGCAGTATAGAACACAAAGTCATTTGTAAAACAATGGAAGATTATGATCAATATGATTTCATAAATCAAAGAAAATCAGTGAAGAATGTCAAACTTCATTAAATTGTATTAAAACTCAACTAAAAAAGCTATTACTAGGACATGTGAATAAATATGAAAGGAAAGTAATAAATAGAAGAAAAGTGTAAATAGTATGCGAAAAAGAATTGTAATATTTGTTTTCCACCATCATAGATGATAGAATAACAGATCATGTTTAAAATACACAATAATCTCAGAGACAAAAGTGGCACCAAGAAAATAAATAGAAAAAGCAGTTGATTAGACAAGTTGTATATGGAATAGATTTATGTCAAATAAAATTGTTTCTATGTTTACAAATTTGTTTGCAAAATATCTGATGGAGGACAAGAAAACACAAATGGGGAAAATCTCAATATTGAAAAATGATTAGTAAGAGATCATTAAAAAAACTACTACCTAAAGTTCTATTTGCCTATCTATATAAAAAATATTGTCAGGATAATGTATAAATGTATTGAGGACATACTAAATGAAGGCATCCATAAGAAACAGCTTTCCTAGGTAGTAATCCATAATGTACCATATCCTTACTATCAGTTCCAGTAACTTCACTGTTTATGATCACAAAAAAATCTGCTTTGTTAAAGAAAATCACTGATTTAAAGAATCTTTTAAAATATATCTTCTGCACAAACATAAAAATCCATTCAAGGCTCTTTAAAATATATTTCCACAAAGATAACCTCAGATCATTAATAGCAGATGGGACAAAAAGCTGGAAAACACATGGTATTTTCCAAAGTGAAATTGTACATGACCAGTGATATTTTCCAAATTTTACTCCCATTTGCAAATGACACCATATTGTTTGCTTCAAGCAATACTAGAATACTGCAGAGTGTCCTGGAAGTGATCTGTAACCATTCACATGAGTTGGCTTGACTATCCACAGGGGGAAAATTGAATGTATAAATAATATCTATTGCCAGATTTTATTTTATTTTTTTTATTTTTATATTAGTTTATTAAGTAATTTATCTTTAAACACACATTGCTTTATGAATCATGTTGGGAGAGAAAAATCAGAGCAAAAGGGAAAAACCATGGGAGAGATTAAAAAAAACAACAACTAAAAAAAAGAAGTGAACATAGAATGTGTTGATGTACATTCATTCTCCTTAGTTCTTTTTCTGGATGTAGATGACATTTTCTGTCCAAAGTCTATTGGGTTTGCTTTAGATCTCTAATCCACTGAGAAGAACCAAGTTTATCATAGTTGTTCATCATACATTCTTGCTGTTATTGTGTACAATATATTCCTGTTTCTCCTTGTTTTGGTCAACATCAATTCATATAAATCTTTCCAAGCCTTTCTAAAGTCAGCTTATTCATCATTTTTAGAGAACAATAATATTCTATTATCATCATATACTACAAAATGTTCAATCATTCCCTAATTGATGAGCATTTTCCAATTCTTTGTTAACACAAAAAGAGCTGCTACAAACATTTATGCCCATGTGGCTCCTTTTCCTTCCTTTATTATTTCCTTGGGATATACATCCTGTAATGTCACAGCTGGGTGAAAGGGTATGCACAGTTTGTTAGCCCTTTGGGAAAGTTCCAGATTGCTCTTGGATAATTTCACATTTTCCCATATTGTCTTAAACATTTATCATTATCTTTTCCTGTCATTTTAGTCAATCTGAGAGTTATGACGAGGTCCCTCAGAGTTGTTTTAATTTGTATTTTTCCAATCAATGGTGATTTGGAGCATTTTTTACATAACTATGGATGAATTTCATTCATCATTCAAAAATTGTCTGTTCAGATCCTATGACCGTTTATCATTTATTAATTCAATAGTTTTCTTAGTTTATATTTTATTAATCTTTCCTTTTAGTTTCAAATGTTCTAATTTGGTATGTCATTGGGGATTTTAATTTGTTCTTTTTCTAACTTTTTTAATTGCATGCCTTAATTCATAGATCTCTTTTTCTTGTTTGACTAATTCATTCATTAAAATTAGATTATTTAATTTCCAATTAGATTTTTTTCTATCTTTACCTGGTCCTTTATTGAATATAATTTTATTCCATTGTAGTATGAAAATCAAACATTTACTCTTTCTACCTTTCTGTATTTAATTATGAGGTTTTTATGCCCTAATACATGATCAATTTTTCTTTAGATGCTATGTACTGCTGAGAAGAAGGCATATTGCTTTCTTTCGCTATTCAACTTTCTCCAGAGGTCTATAACATCTACGTTTTCTAGGATCCTATTAACCAATCCCCTTTCCATTTCTCAATTTTTTTTAGTTTTATTAAAGCTTTTTATTTACAAAACATATGCATGAGGGATTTTTCAACCCTTGCAAAACCTTAAGTTCCAAATTTCCCCTCCTTTCCCCAAGCCCTCCCCTAGATGGCAGGTATTCCAATACATGTTAAAAGATATGCTAAATACAATATTCAGTTACCATACTGCACAAGAAAAAATAGATCTAGAAAGAAAAAAAAATTCTTAGAAGGAAAATGAAAATGCAAGCAAACAATAATAGAAAGAGTGAAAATTCTATTTTATGGTTCACACTCAGTTCCCATAGTCTGCTCTCTGGGTGTAGATGGCTATCTTCATTACTGAACAATTAGAACTGGTCTGAATCCAATTAATTGTTGAAGAGAGCCATGTCTATCAGAACTGATCATCATATATAGTCTGGTTGGTGCCATGTATAATGATTTCCTGGTTCTGCTCATTTCTATTAGCATCAAATGATGTAAATCTCTGCAGGCCTCTCTGAAATCATCCTGTTGGTCATTTCTTACAAAACAATACTATTCTATAACATTCATATGTTACGAAAAGGGCTGCCACAAACAATTTTGCACATGTGGGCCCCTTTCCCTCCTTTAAGATCTCTTTGGGATATAAGCCCAGTAGTAATACTGCTAAGTCAAAGGGTATGGACAGTGTAATAACTTTTTGAGCATAGTCCTATATTGCTCTTCAGAATGCTTTGATTTGTTCACAGTTCCATAAGCAATGTTATCAGGATCCCAGGATTCCCACAACCTCTCCAACATTCATGATCATTTTACTATTCTGCAAGGTGTATAGTGATATCACAGAGTCGTCTTAATTTTCATATTTCTGAACAATAGTGATTTGGAGCACCTTTTTATATGACTACAAATACTTTTAATTTCTTCATCTGATAAATGTTCATATCCTTTGTCCATTTATCAACTGGCATGGCTTGATTTCTTATAAATTTGAGTCAATTTTCTATATATTTTAGAAATGAGGTCCTTGTCAAAACATTTGATTGTAAAAATGTTTTCCCAGTTAATGTATTCCCTGTTTCCCAGTTTATTTCCCAGTTATTTCCCAGTTTCCCAGTTCCCAGGTTAAAAATGTATTCCCAGTTTCCCCAGTCTTTCAATGTTTACTGCATTAGTTATGTTTGTTCAAAAACTTTTAAACTTAATACAATCAAAATTAATTATATTGTGATCAATAATGATCTCTTAGTTATTCTTTTATTACAAATTACTTCCTCCTCCACAGATCTGAGAATATATCCTATGCTTTTTTTCTAATTTGTATATAATATCATTCTTTATGTCTAGATCATGAACCCTTTTTGACCTTATCTTGGTATATGATGTTAGGTGTGGGTCAATGTCTAGTTTCTGCCATACTAGTTTCCAATTTTCCCAGCAGTTTTTGTTAAATAGTGAATTCTTATCCCAAAATCTGGGGTCTTTGTGTTTGTCAATTACTAACTTGCTATAGTTATTGACTATTTTGTACTGTGAACCTAATCTATTACATCGATCAACTGCTCTCTTTCTTAGTCAATAACATATGTTTTTGGTGACTGTTGCTTTATACTATAGTTGTAGATCTTGTACAGCTAGGCCACTTTCATTTGATTTTTTTTTTTATTAATAGTCTTGAAATTCTTGCCCTTTTGTTCTTCCAGATGAAGTTTGTTGTTGTTTTTTTCTAGATGAGTAACAGTTTCTTGGGAGATTGATTGGTATAGAACTAAATAAATAGACCAGTTGAGGCAGTATCGTTATCATTATTATATTTGCCAAACTATCCAAGAACATTTTATTTTATTTATTTATTTATTTATTTAATTTTTATGAGGCAATTAGGGTTAAGTGACTTGCCCAGGGTTACTCAGCCAGGAAGTGTTAAGTGTGTGAAGCAAGATTTGAACTCAGGTCTTCTTGACTTCAAGGATGGTGTTCTATTCACTGTGCCACCTAGCTACCTTGAGCACTTGATATTTTTCCAATTGTTTAGATCTGACATTATTTGTGTGGAAAGTGTTTTGTAGTTTTGCTCATATAGTTCCTGATTTTCCCTTCACAAATAAACTCCCAAATATTTTTACTATCAACAGTTATTTTAAATGGTATTTCTCTTTGCATCTCTTGCTGTTTAATTTTCTTAGTGATGATAAAGATGCTGAGGATTTTTGTGGCTTTATTTTGTATCCTGCAACTTTGTTAAAGTTGTTGATTATTATCTAATAGATTTTTAGTTGATTCTTTGGGGTTTTCTAAGAACACTATCATATCATCTGCAAAGAGTGATAATTTGATTTCCTCATTACCTACTCTAATTCCTTTAATATCTTTTTCTTCTCTTTTTGCCAAACTAGCATTCCTAATACAATATTGAATAGTAATGGTGATAGTGTGCAACCTTGTTTTACCCATAATGTTATTGGGAATGGTTCCATTTTATCCTCATTACATATGATGCTTACTGATGGTTTTAAATAAATGCTACTGATTATTTTAAGGAAAAGTTCATTTATTACTGTACTCTCTAGTGTTTTTAATAGGAATGGCTGTTAAATTTTATCAAATGCTTTTTCTGCATCTAGTGCGATAATCATATGCTTTTTGTTAATTTGATTATTGATATAGTCAAATATGCTAATAGTTTTCCTATTATTTAATGAGTCCTGGATTCCTGGTATAAATCCTACTTTTTCATGATGTATTATTCTGGGGATGATTTTCTATAATCTCTTTGCTAATATTTTATTTAAGATTTTTGCATCACTATTCATTAGGGAGATTGGTCTATAATTTTCTTTCTCTGTTTTTCTCCTACCTGGTTTAGGTAGCAGTACAATGTTTGTGTCACAAAAGGAATTTGGTAGAAGTCTTTCATTCTCTATTTTTTTTCAAATAGTTTATATAGTATTGTAGTTAATTATGCTTTAAAAGTTTGTTAGAATTCACATGTAAACCCATCTGGTCCTGGGGATTTTTTCTTAGTAAGTTAATTAATAACTTGTTCCATTTCTTTTTCTAAAATGATATTATTTAAATAATGTGTTTCCTCCTCTGTTAATCATAGCAATCTCCATTTTTGTAGGTATTTCTACATTTCACTTAGGTTATCAAATGTATTGGCATAAAGTTGGGTATAGTAACTCCTAATTATTACTCTAATTTCCTTTTCAGTAGTGGAAAGTTCTCCTTTTTTACTTTTAAGACTAACAATTTGATTTTCCTCTTTCCTTTTTCTAATCAAATTTACTAAAAGTTCTCCAAGGAATAGTGTGGCCAAATTTCAGAACTATAAGATTAAGGAAAAATATTACAAGCAGCAAGGAAAAAACAATTCAAACACCAAGGTGCCACAATAAGGATCACTCAAGATCTGGTTGCCTCTACATTAAAGGATGGAAGGACCTGGAATCGGATTTCCAAAAGTCAAAAGACCTTGGAATATAGCCAATAATAAACTACCCAGCTAAGCTGAGCATTTTCTTCTATGGAAGAAGATGGACATTTAATGAAACAGATGAATTTCATTTATTTCTAAGGAAAAACCCAGATCTAAACAAAAATTTTGATCCCCAACCATAAGACTGAAGAGAAGCAGAAAAAGGTACAAATAACTCCTGGGAACTGTATTTCTGTTGTGGATATATATAAAGACCATATGTATAATTTGATTTTACTGATATAATATAAAAAAGGGAAGTAGAAATGGAAAGGGATAATGTCAGAAAAAGGGAAAAGGGGAGATAAAAAGAGGGAAACTACATCCTACAAAGAGGGAAAGGAAACCTATCATATCTGAGGAAATTTAGAGAGGAGGAAGAACATTGTGTGAATTTTACTTTCATCAGGATTGGCTCAAAGAGAAAATAATTGACATATTTGTTTTACAGAGAATCTTCTCTCACCTCATTAAAAAGTAAGAGAGGAAAAGGGAAAGAATAAAAAGGGAAGGGTACAAGGAAGGAGAAGGGATTCAAAGAGAGGAGGGAGGGATACTAAAGAGAGAGAGTTGCATGACACAAGTGGGGCTCATAAGTTTAATAATGGGGAAGGGGTAAGGTGGGGCAAGAAAAAGAAAAGCATTATCTGGGGATAATATGATTGCAGGAAATACAGAATTAGTCATTTTAACCACAAATGTGAATGGGATGAATTCTCCCATAAAGCAGAGGCAAATAGCAGACTGGATCAAAAGTCAGTACCCTACCATATATTGTTTACAGGAAACAAATTTAAAGCAGAGAGATATGTACCCAGATACATACAGAGAGCAGAATCTATTATGCTTCAGGTGAAGTCAAAAAAGCAGGAGAAGCTACCCTAGCAAAAACAAAAAAATGATCTAATCAAAAGAGATAAGGAAGGAAAATATATTCTGCTAAATGGTAGCATAGACAATGAAATAATATCAATACTAAACATATATACAACAAGTGGTATAGCATTTAACTTCCCAAAGGAGAAGTTAAGAGAGTTGCAAGAAGAAATAGACAGCAAAACTATAATAGTGGGAGATCTCAACCTTGCACCTCTGAGAATTAGATAAATCAAACCACAAAATAAATAAGAAAGAAAGTAAAAAGGTAAATAGAATATTAGAAAAAATAGGTATGATACATCTTTGGAGAAAACTGAATGGTGGCAGAAAGGAGTATACTTTCTTCTCAGGAGTTTATGGAACAGATACAACAATTGCCCATATATAATGACATAAAAACCTCAAAATTAAATGCAAGAAGGCAGAAAAAGTAAATACTTTCTTTTCAGATCATGATGCAATTAAAAACTACATTCAACAAAAAGTTAGGGGTAAATAAACCAAAAAGTAATTGGAAACTAAAAATCTCATTGTAAAGAATGATTGGGTGAAACAGTAAATTATAGACACAATTAATAATTTCACTTAAGATAATTACAATGATGAGTCTTTATACCAAAATTTGTGGGATGCAGCCAAAGCAATAATAAGGGGAGATTTTATATCTTTAGAGGCTTACTTAACTAACATAGAGAAAGATAAGATCAATGAATTGGGCTTGCAACCTAAAAAGCTACAAAAAGACCAAATTAAAAACCCCCAATCAAATGCTAAACTTGAAATACTAAAATTTTTAAAAGGAGAAATTAATAATATTGAAAGTTAAAAAAAAAAACTATTGAATTAACAAATAAAACTAAGTTAGTTTTATGAAAAAAACAATAAAATAGATAAGCCTTTGATAAGAAAAATGAAAGAGGAAAATCAAATTGTTAGTCTTAAAAATAAAAAAGGGGAAGTTTCCTCCAATGAAGAGTAAGTAAATTGCTTAAATAGTCCCATTTCAGAAAAAGAAATAGAAAAAGCTATTAATCAACTCCTCAGGAAAAAATCCCCAGGACCAGATGGATTTACATGTGAATTCTACCAAACATTTAAAGATCAATTAGCTCCAATGTTATATAAACTATTTGAAAAAATAGGGAATGAAGGAGTCCTACAAAACTCCTTTTATGACAGACATGGTACTGATACCTAAACCAGGTAGGCTGAAAACAAAAAATCTCCCTAAGAATATTGATGCTAAAATCTTAAATAAGGTATTAGCTAAAAGACTACAGAAAATCATCGCCCAGAATAATACACGATGATCAAGTAGGATTTATACCAGGAATGCAAGGCTGGTTTAGTATTAGGAAAACTATTAGTATAATTAACCATATTACTAACCAAATTAACAAAAACTATATGATCATCTCAATAGATACAGAAAAAACATTTAATAAAATCCAACATCCATTCCTATTAAAAACACTTGAGAGTATAGGAATAAATGGACTTTTCCTTAAAATAATCAGTAGCATCTATTTAAAACCATCAGTAAACATCATATGTAATGGGGATACATTGGAACCATTCCCAGTAAGATCAGGAGAGAAATAAGGTTGCCCACTATCACCATTATTATTCAATATCATATTAGAAAGACTAGCTTTGAGAATAAGAGTGGAGAAGGAAACCAAATTATCACTCTTTGCTAATGATATAATGGTATACTTAGAGAACCCCGGAGATTCTACTAAAAAGCTATTAGAAATAATGCACACATTTAGCAATACTGCAAGATACAAAATAAAACCACATAAGTCACCAGCATTCTTATATATCAATAACAAAATCCCAACTGTTAGAGTTACAAACAGAAATTCCATTTAAAGTAACTACAGATAGTATAAAATATTTAGGAATCTATCTGGCAAGGGAAAATAAGACACTCTATGAGCAAAACTACAAAACACTTTCCATATAAATAAAGTCAGATTTAACCAATTGGAAAAATATTAAATGCTCTTTGATCGGGTAAGCAAATATTATAATAAAAGGAAGGAATTTATGACCAAAGAAGAACTAGAGATCATTATTGATCACAAAACAGAAAAATTTGATTATATCAAAATGAAAAGTTTTTGTTTTGTACAAACAAAACTAATGCAGACAAGATTAGAAGGTAAGCAATAAATTGGGAAAACATTTTTACGGCCAAAGGTTCTGATAAAGGTTTCATATCCAAAATATATAGAGAATTGACTCTAATTTATAAGAAATCAAATCATTCTCCAATTGATAAATGATCAAATGATATGAATGCACAATTCTCAGACAAAGAAATTGAAAATATTTCTAGCCATATAAAAAGATGCTCCAAGTTATTATTAATCAGAGAAATGCAAATTAAGACAATTTTGAGATACTAATACACACCTGTCAGATTGGCTAGAATGACAGGGAAAGATAATGCAGAATGTTGGATGTGAAAATTGGTACACTGATATCTTCTTGGTGGAATTGTGAATACATCCAGCCATTCTGGAGAGCAATTTGGAACAATGCTCAAAAAGTTATCAAACTGTGCATAGGCTTTGATGCAGCAGTGTTACTACTGGTCTTATATCCCAAAGAGATTTTAAAGAAGGGAAAGGGACCTGTATGTGCAAGAATGTTTGTGGCAACCCTGTATGTAGTGGCCAGAAACTGGAAACTGAATGGATGCCCATCAATTGGAGAATGGCTGAATAAATTGTGGTATATGAATATTATGGAATATTATTGTTCTGTAAAAAATGACTAGAAAGATAATTTCAGAAAGGCCTGGAGAGACTTACATGAACTGATACTGAGTGAAATGAATAGGACCAGAAGATCATTATATACTTCAGCAACAATACTATATGATGATCAATTCTGATGCATGTGGCAATTTTCAACAATGAGATGAACCAAATTAGTTCCAATAGAGCAGTAATGAACTGAACCAGCTACGCTCAGGGAAAGAACTCTGGGAGATGACCACTACATAGAATTCCCAATCCCTCCATTTTTGTCTGCCTGCATTCCTTTGAAGGCTAATTGTACATTATTTCAAAGTCCAATTCTTTTTGTATAGGAAAATAACTGTTTGGACATGTATACATATATTGTCTTTAACTTATACTTTAACATTTTTAACATGTATTGGTCAACCTGCCAACTGTGGAAAGGGTTGGGGGGAAGGAGAGAAAAAGTTGCAACATAAGGTTTTGCAATTGTTAATGCTGAAAAATTACCTATGCATATGTATTTTAAATAAAAAGCTATAATAAAAAGGGCGAAAAAGAAGGTGCTGCAATTAAGATATATTGGGGAAAAAAAAACAGTCAGCACATGGCAGTTCTTGCAAGCTAATATAAGAGTTCATTTTTTCTTCTCTGATTACAAATTTTAAAAAATTACTAAAAATTTTTATTTTATTGGCTTTTTCATATAAACAACTCTTATCTTTATTTATTAATTCAATAGTTTTTTTAGCTCCAATTTTATTAACATCTTTTATTTTTAGAATTTTAAGTTGATTATTTGATTGAGGGGGGTAATTTGCTCTTTTGTCTAGTTTGCATTTTTTTGGTTGTAAGCCCAATTAATTGATCTTCTCTTTTTCTCTATTTTATGTAAGTATCTAAGCATATAAAATTTCCCCTTATTATGACTTTGTCTGCATCCCACATATTTTGATATGTCTCATTATTGCCATTCTCTTGGATGGAATGATTGATTTTGTCTATCATTTGCTATTTCATCCTTCATTCTTTAGTATCAGATTGTTTAGTTTCTGATTAGTTTTCAGTCTATTTAACCATGGATTTTTATTTAATTTAATTTTTATCACCTTATGATCTGAAAAAAATGCATTTACTACTTCTGCCTTTCTGCATTTGATTTTGAAGCCTTTATGTCCTAATATATGGTCAATTTTTTATAGGTTCCATGAACTGCTGAGAAGAAAGTATACTCCTTTCTGTCTCCATTCAGTTTTCTCCAAAGATCTATCATATCTAAATTTTATAATATTCTATTTACCTCTTTAACTTCTTTCTTATTTTTTTTTTGTGGTTTGATGTATCTAGTTCTGAGAGAGTGATGTTGAGATCCTCCACGATTATAATTTTGCTGTCTATTTTTTTCTTGCAGCTCTGTTAACTTCTCCTTTAAGAATTTAGATGCTATACCATTTTGTGTATGGAAGCTTAACATTGATATTGCTTTATTTTTTATGGTACTTTTAACAAGATATAGTTTCCTTCCTTATCTTTTTTCATTAGATCAATTTTTTCTTTTGCTTGATCTGATTTCAGGATGGCTACCCCAGCTTTTTTTTTTTTTTTTTTTTTTTTAAACTTCACCTTCATAATACATTCTGTTCCAGCTTTTACCTTTACTCTGTATGTGCCGCTCTGCTTTAAGTGTGTTTCTGGTAAACAACATATTATGAAACTCTGCTTTTAATCCAGTATGCTATCTACTTCTGCTTTATGGGAGAGTTGACCTCATTCACATTTATGGTTAAAACTACTAATTCTATTTTTCCTGCCATCTTATTATCCCCAGATTATACTTTCTCTTTCCTTTTCCCCTTTCCCTCCTACTCAGTATTTAACTTATTAGCATCACTTCTCTCAAGCAGCCCTCCCCCTTTAGAATTCTTGCTCTTTTAGAGTCCCTCCCTGTTTCTTATACCTTTCCTCTATTATTTCTGTTTTCCCTCGTATGTAGCCTAACCCCTTCGCTTTTAGCCCTTTCCCTCCCTTTTTTCAATATGGTGAGAGAAGTTTCTCTTTGAGACAAATCTGATGAGGGTATGATTCAAACAATATTCATCCCCTCCCTTCTTTCATTCAAATGTAATAAGTTTTCTTTGTCTCTTCATGAGATGTAATTTCCCTCTTTTTACCACCACTTTTATTTTTTTTATTCTTTTTTAAATGTTTTTTATTTTTATTAATTTTTATAATTATAAAAATTTCTTTGACAGTACATATGCATAGGAAAATTTTTAAAAACATTATCCCTTGTACTCCCTTCTGTTCTGAGTTTTTCCCCTCCTTCCCTCCACTCCCTCCCCTAGATGGTAGGCATTCCCATACATATTAAATATCTTATAGTATATCCTAGGTACAATACATATATATATATATATATATATGCAGAACCGAGTCTTGTTGTTGTTGTTGTGGCAAAGGAAGGATTGTATTCGGAAGGTAAAAATAATCTGGGAATGAAACAAAACAAAACAAAACAAACAAACAAACAAACAAAAAACAATGATCACATTTTACACTCATTTCCCAGTGTTCCTTTTCTGGATGTAGATGATTCTGTCCATCATTGATCAATTGGAATTGGATTAGCTCTTCTCTATGTTGAAGATATCCACTTCCATCAGAATACATCCTCATACATTATCATTGTTGAAGTGTATAATGATCCCCTAGTTCTGCTCCTTTCACTCAGCATCAGTTGATGTAAATCTCTCCAAGCCTCTCTGTATTCCTCCTGTTGGTCATTTCTTACAGAACAATAATATTCCATAACATTCATATACCATAATTTACCCAACCATTCTCCAATTGATGGACATCCATTCATTTTCCAGTTTCTAGCCAATAAGAAAAGGGCTGTCACAAACATTTTGGCACAAACAGGTTCCTTTCCCTTCTTTAGTATTTCCTTGGGATATAAGCCCAGTAGCAGTATGGCTGGGTCAAAGGGTATGCACATTTTGATAACTTTTTGGGCATAATTGCAGAATGCTCTCCGGAATGGTTGGATTCTTTCACAACTCCACCAAAAATGCATCAGTGTCCCAGTTTTCCCACAGCCCCTCCAATATTCATTGTTATTTGTTCCTGTCATCTTAGCCAATCTGACAGGTGTGTAATGATATCTCAGAGTTGTCTTAATTTGCATTTCTCTGATCAATACTGATTTGGAACACTCTTTAATATGAGTGGAAATAGTTTTAATTTCATCATCTGAAAATTGTCTGTTCATTTCCTTTGACCATTTATCAATTGGAGAATGGCTTGATTTCTTACAAATTAAAGTTAATTCTCTGTATATTTTTGGAGATGAGGCCTTTATCAGAACCTTTAACTGTAAAAATATTTTCCCAATTTGTTACTTCCCTTCTAATCTTGTTTGCATTAGTTTTGTTTGTGCAGAAACTTTGTAATTTGGTATAATCAAAATTTTCTATTTTGTGATCAATAATTGTCTCTAGTTCTCCCTTGGACACAAACTCCTTCATCCTCCACAAGTCTGAGAGGTAAAGGAAGGAAGAAAGGAAGGAAGAAAGGAAGGAAGGAAGAAAGGAAGGAAGGAAGGAAGGAAGGAAGGAAGGAAGGAAGGAAGGAAGGAAGGAAGGAAGGAAGGAAGGAAGGAAGGAAATTGAAATGGAAAGAAGGAGTAAAAAAGAAAGGGAGGAGGAAGGGAGAGAAAAAAAGAAAACATTCATCATTTAGATACTAAACTTTTAGCAGTAAATCTCTTAATATTCAAGGAGCTTGCAACTTAGATCATATCTTATTTCACACAAATCTTTATCTTATCTGTACTCAAAACCTCTTCAGCTTTCTAGAATTTTTCCAAATATGTACTTCTTTTTAATAGTTTTTAAGAATTCAATGTTATAAAATTAAGTTTTAGAAAACACTTCAATAGAAATTATTTTTATCATAAGATGATCACTGAAGTTTCCCTGATTGATAAAGCCATTCCCCCCATATAATTTCCTCATTCCTTATGAAAATTTTATCATTTTCTAAAAAATGTTATGCCACAAGGCAATTTCTCTCTGATATATTGTATATCGATAGTATTTATTGGTAGAAGGTCTTAATTCTAATTACAGTAGCAGAGAATTAAAATGACAAACAAAAGAGCTATTTCAGGAGAGGAATGGCATTGAAAACTTATCTGGAAGATTATACTACCAGCTATGTGTATGATCAACTGAAATTCTTAGACAGTAGAGCTGATAAGAATCCCTCTTATAGCTTTTGAATAACACAAAATATGTTAGAGTAGTAGCAATAGAAATTGGCTGAGGAGAATCAAAGAAATATGTAAAAAAAATTTAATCATTCTCTGAGACAGACTGAATATGGAAAGTAAGAAAGGGAGGGTGAGAAATAAAAACTGGAAATGATCAATGATTTTTAGTCTGGATTTTAACTTTGTACTCAAGAACAACTGAAAAATATTGACAGAAATATTTAAAGAATTTTCAGTGCATTAATGAATATTTACATTACAAAGATTTTTAGAATTATCTTTCCTGATCAACCAATATAATAAAGATAAGTTTAGAGTTCAAATCCCCGAACAGGGACAGACATAATCCTGATTCAAGTGAAAAAACTTCCAATTCATATTCCAGTGGAAAAGACTTTCTGATGCAGAAAAAACCGTAACAAGGAAACTTTGTTAAAAGATTAAGTCAGTGTTCTAATATACAAATAAGGAACTTAACTTGTTAAGGGGTAAACCAGCAATCTCTTATACCTGAAATGGGGCAGATGTTAGCTAAAGACAATCCCTCGAGCTCAGCCGATTCAGCCCCAGGGGCAGCCTCAGCTACAACCCCATTCAGGAGTGGTATTATAGAGAGTATAATTAAGATAATTGAGGAGCAGAGTTTATTTGTAAACTGGGTATAGATTGCTAACCTTTTGGCTGCATTGAGATGTACATCCCCTTGGTTCTTAGAGGAAGAAAAAATAGATGTAGATAACTGGAATCTAGTGGGATTTGAAATGAAAGAATTTCACACAAAAAAATGGGCCTTGTTCAATTTCTGCAGAGGTATTTTATATCTACAACCTAATTCAATTAGCCTTAAACTATTGAGCAAGTTGTAGAAGAAGGATAAGTCTTAAAAATGAACAGAGGAGGAAGTGTGAGGAAAAAAGGAAAGATCAATATCTTGCCCAAGAGCAAGAGGATTTAAATGAGGAATTAGGGTGTGATGACTCTGATTCTCTTGAAGAAGCTTCAACCCCTCCTAGAGAGCAGATTATTGACAGGCCCACATCAACTCCACCTTCAGCGGTGGAGGAAGAAGGAGGAGGGGAAGAGGCAGAAACACAAACAGAATTGCCTGTGAAGCAGCCTATGACAAGATTAGAAAAAGCATTGGTTAAAGCTAAGAGAGAAGGACAGGATATAAGTGATTTTATACATGCATATCCTGTAATTGAAGAGATTGATTCTGTAGGTCAAAAAAGGAGAAGATATGCACTTTTAGTGCATTAGTGCAAATTAAAAATTTGAAAAAAAAGTTGTACCCTTTATGGGTCTACATCAGCTTATGTTAATATGTTACTAGATGGTTTGTCTTATGAAGTCCTAACCCCGAATGATTGGAAATCCATAGCAAGGACATGTCTAGAACCTGGACAAAACTTGTTGTGGCTTGTGGAGTTTCATGAATTATGTAAAATCCAAGTCAGATGCAATTTGGAAATAGGAGTTAACACACAATTCACTTTTGAGCAATTAGATGGTGAAGGTCACTATGGAGAGAATTCAGAACAGGTTAAATATCCCATGACAGTGTATGAGCAAATTGCTAAGGCTGCAATAAAAGTTTCGGGTGTCCTCCCGAGACAGAAAGATCAGCAGGGGTCGGGGTGGGGGGGGCTTTCACTAAAATAGAGCAAGGTCCCAATGAACCTTTTTCAGATTTTGTGGGATGTTTGAAAACTGCTGTCAAAAGAACTATTGGAGAAAATGCAGCTACAGAAATAATGACCAGACATCAGGCTAAGGAAAATGCCAATGAAATTTGCAAAAGAATTATATGGGGATTAGACAAATGTGCTCCTTTAGAGGAGATCATAAGATAATGTGCTAAAGTGGGAACAAATGTTTTTTACACCCGGAAGATGATGAACATGGAAAGAGAGGGTCCCTCCTGGCAAGGGACTTCTAGAAAACTCGGCAATGTTTTCGATGTGGAAAAATTGGACATCTAAGAGCTCAATATAGATATGGAGATAGAGTGAGAAGACAGGGTAGGAGAAGACCTAAAATGCCATGTCCAAAATGCCACAAGGGTCTCCACTGGGTCTCCAAATGTAAATTGACCCAGGGGAATGAGAGGCAGGGTCCAGTTTCAGCCCCCCAAGTGGGGCATGATGGCAGCCAAGGTTACATCCAGAGAATTTTAATACTTCATCAATCAGCCAAAAGGCAATCAGATTGCAAAAATGGAATACACTTGGGGGAATATAGTCCTTTTAAACCAACAGGGCTGTGTCCAGTGCAAACAACTACAATGTAATTGCCAGATGATGAGAAGAGATTTTAAAAAATGGTACATAGAAGGAAATTAGATAGGTTAACTGCTTGGGGGAGAGGGTTTGCTTGTATTTCTTCAGATGGAGAAGGAATCAGATGGGTGCCAATGAGTCATATTTGCCTTGTCCATCAGAGAGAGAGACAGAAAAGGAGAAAGACCTCAAAACAAAGGAGAAAATCTAAGAAACATCTAACACTCAAAGAGCATGGCTAATAAGAAGACTGTTAAAGAACTTTAAAACCAGCAGGAATCATTGGATTTCCTAACACTAGATGAGACTTATGGACAATGGACTTATGGACATTTATAAATTCTCAATTTATGATTATTTGATCATGTTATTTGTTACATACTTCTAGCATGTATTATGTTACTATGTTATTATGTGTTTATATAATCTATGTAATTATGTGTAATGCCTCCCATATTGATGGATTTATGTTTCAAGGTCATGACCACACTATGTTCTAAATCAAAAGAAAGGAGATGTTAGGTTCTTACTAAGTGCTAATGAGATAATGAGATGATAGGTTCTTACTAAGTGCTAAGTAGGTGCTTAACAATTCTCTAGTTCTGGCCTTTAGGGGAGTTTTATCCCTGTGAACTCCTGGGGAGGAGCTTGCATGCTTAGGAGGAGCAAGTTCATTGGTTGAAGTAATTTTTTCCCAGAAGTCCTTGTGTTATCCCATGCCCATTCTCTGGGAGGATAAAAGAAGACACAATTGAGCAAGGAGAGAGTCTTGTCTGGGCCAGAGTTGGGGCAGCTCTCTGGAGGAAAAAGGTCTCTGCTCTATGTCAGAGTTGGTGGCCAAGAGATTGAGTTGAGATAACAGATCTCCTCCCAGAGAGTGATTGGCAGTCCCTGGAGACAATAGTACATTACACATATGGATATTATATTGGGATGTGCCCTGAAGAGCAAATGTTAGAAGTATGTCTACAAGAAACCATAAAAACACCAAGGAACTATCACTTGGATATAGTCCTAGAAAAATTCAAAGGCATGCTCCTTTTCAATATTTAGAATATGAAGTATACCCAAGGTATGTATAGTACAAAAACTTTCTTTAAAAACAGAGAAGTTGAACACTTTAAATGACTTTCATAAATTGATAGGAGATATTCAATGGATGCATCTAGTATTAGGCTTGATTACTTATCAATTACAACCATTGAAGGGCATCTTATGGAGAGACACTGCTTTAGACTCACCCTGCCAGCTTATGAAAGAAGTCCAAGAGGCTCTTAGAGAGGTTGAACTGGCTTATTCAATGTGATTGACAGAATCACTCAAAAACCTTGGAAATATCATTTTTTTTTTACTACAAAAAGGACCTACAGGAATCCTTCATCAAAGAGACAATATAATCAAGTTAGTGACCTTGCCTGAACAATCAGACCAAACCTTTATTTCTTACCAAGTGCTTGTGACTAGAATCTTGTTAATTTTATTGGCCATCTTAGTATGTGGTGTTAAATGTGGGTCCATGCCTAGTTTCTGCCATACTAATTTCCAGTTTTCCCAGCAGTTTTCTTCAAATAATGAATTCTTATCCCAAAATTTGGGATCTTTGGGTTTGTCAAAGATTAGATTGCTATTTTTATTCACTATCTTGCCCTGTGAACCTAACCTATGCCACTGATCAACTAGTCTATTTCTTAGCCAATACCAAATGGTTTTGGTGACTGTTGCTTTATAATATAGCTTTAAATCAGGTACACTTAGACCACCTTCCTCTGACTTTTCTTTCATTAGTTCCCTTGCAATTCTCGACCTTTTATTCTTCCATATGAATTTTGTTGTTATTTTTTTCTAGGTCATTAAAATAGTTTCTTGGGAGTCTGATTGGTATAGCACTAAATAAATAGATTAGTTTGGGGAGTATTGTCATCTTGATAATATTTGTTCGGCCTATCCAAGAACACTGAATGTCTTTCCAATTATTTAAATCTGACTTTATTTTTGTGGCAAGTGTTTTGTAATTTTGCTCATATAATTCCTGACTCTCCTTTGGTAGATATATTCCCAAATATTTTATACTATCGACTGTTATTTTGAATGGAATTTCTCTTTGTATCTCTTGCTGTTGGATTGTGTTGGTAATATATAAAAATCCTGAGGATTTATGTGGATTTATTTTGTATCCTGCGACTTTGCTAAAATTCTGAATTATTTCTAATAGCTTTTTAGCAGAGTCTTTGGGGTTCTCTAAGTATACCATCATGTCATCTGCGAAAAGTGACAATTTGATTTCTTCATTTCCTACTCTAATTCCTTGAATCTCTTTCTTGGCTCTTATTGTTGAGGCTAGAGTTTCTAGTACTATATTGAATAGTAATGGTGATAGTGGGCAACCTTGTTTCACTCCTGATCTTACAGGGAAAGGTTCTAGTTTATCACCATTACATATGATGTTTACTGAAGGTTTTATATATATGCTCCTTATTATTTTAAGGAATAGTCCATTTATTCCTATACTCTCAAGCATTTTTAGTAGGAATGGATGTTGGATTTTATCAAATGCTTTTTCTGCATCTATTGAGATGATCATATGGTTTTTATTAATTTGATTATTAATATGGTCAATTATACTAATAGTTTTCCTAATATTAAACCAGCCCTGCATTCCTGGTATAAATCCCACTTGGTCATAGTGTATTATCCTGGGGATGATTTTCTGAAGTCTATTTGCTAATATCTTATTTAAGATTTTAGCATCAATATTCATTAAGGAAATTGGTCTATAGTTTTCTTTCTCAGTTTTTGATCTACCTCGTTTAGGTATCAGTACCATGTCTGTGTCAAAGAAGGAATTTGGTAGGACTTCTTCAATCCCTATTTTTTCAAATAGTTTACATAGCATTGGAGTTAGTTGTTCTTTAAATGTTTGGTAGAATTCACCTGTAAATCCATCTGGTCCTGGGGACTTTTTCTTAGGAAATTGGTTAATAGCTTGGTCTATTTCTTTTTCTCAGATGGGACTATTTAGACTACTTACTTCTTCCTCTGTTAATCTGGGCAAGCTATATTTTTGAAGGTATTCTTCCATTTCATTTAAGTTATCGAATTTATCGGCATAAAGTTGAGCAAAGTACTCCTAACTATTGTTCTAATTTCCTCTTCATTAGTGGTGAGTTCACCCTTTTCATTTTCAAGACTATCAATTTGCTTTTTCTCTTTTCTTTTTTTAATCAGGTTTACTAAGGGTTTGTCTATTTTGTTGGTTTTTTCATAAAACCAACTCTTAGTTTTATTAATTAATTCAATAGTTTTTTTACTTTCAATTTTATTAATCTCACCTTTTATTTTTTGAATTTCAAGTTTTGTGTTTGTCTGGGATTTTTAAATTAGTTCCTTTTCAAGCAATTTTAGTTGTAAGCCCAATTTGTTGGCCCTCTCTTTCTCTATTTTATTCAAGTAGGCCTGTAGAGATATAAAACTTCCTCTTATTACTGCTTTGGCTGTATCCCACACATTTTGGCATGATGTCTCATTATTGTCATTTTCTTGGGTGAAGTTATTAATTATGTCTATGATTTGCTGTTTTACCCAATCATTCTTTAGTATAAGATTATTTAGTTTCCAATTATTTTTTGGTCTATTTTCCCCTGGCTTTTTATTAAATGTTATTTTGATTGCGTTATGGTCTGAAAAGGTAGATCCAATTTTTCTTGTGCAACAAGATAACTGTATAAATATGTATACATATATTGCATTTAACATATATTTTAACATATTAAAAATATATTAGACTACCTGCCATCAAGGGGAGGTAGGGAAGGAGGGGAACATTTGGAACAGAAGATTTTGCAAGGGTCAATGTTGAAAAAATTACACATGCATATGTTTTGTAAATAAAAAGCTATAAATAAATTAATTAAAAGTGAGCACAAAGGCAAAAGGAACTCTGACCATAGGTTCACAGGGCAAGATAGTGAATAAAAGTAGCAATCGAGTGTTTGAGAAACCCAAAGATCCCAAATTTTGGGATAAGAATTCATTATTTGACAAAAACTACTGGGAAAACTGGAAATGAGTATGGCAGAAACTAGGCATGGACCCACATTTAACACCACATACTAAGATTAGATCAAAATGGGTCCAAGATTTAGGCATAAAGAACGAAATCATAAATAAATTGGAGGAACATGGGATGGTTTACCTCTCAGACTTGTGGAGGAGGAAGGAGTTTGTGTCCAAGGGAGAACTAGAGACCATTATTGATCACGAAATAGAACATTTTGATTACACCAAATTAAAAAGTTTCTGCACAAACAAAACTAATGCAAACAAGATTAGAAGGGAAGTAACAAATTGGGAAAAGATTTTTACAGTTAAAGGTTCTGATAAAGGCCTCATCTCCAAAATATACAGAGAATTGACTTTAATTTATAAGAAATCAAGGCATTCTCCAATTGATAAATGGTCAAAGGATATGAACAGACAATTTTCAGATGATGAAATTAAAACTATTTCCACTCATATGAAAGAGTGTTCCAAATCACTATTGATAAGAGAAATGCAAATTAAGACAACTCTGAGGTATCATTACACACCTGTCAGATTGGCTAAGATGACAGGAACAAATAAATTTTATGGAGAAAGAGAAGAACAGACCTAAAACCTTGAAGACCCTAAAGGCAAATCAGCTCCAGATGAAGCCACAAAGAGTGGTATGAATTGGTCCCCATTTCACAAGGCTCTCTTGAAAGAATTCAAAAAGGATCTTAGAAGAAAAATGAATTGTCTGTTTCCAAATCATTTCAGCCATTTGTAGGAGATGTTTTATTTGGGTGGCGATGGAAAAGAAAATATCATTAGCCATGAGTCAACAAGCATTTATTAAATGCTTACTATATGCTAGATAATTTAGTAACTAAGAAGTGGCATCAATGAAAATGTTAAGGAAAAGGGAATAGCAACACCAACATATTAGGCAGAAATCTCTCTTTCAGCAGATGTAACTTTTGGTATTTTTTAAAGTACTGGAAATAGAATTTCTAAAAATGAGAATGCTATCAAGGGAATCCTCCCTGATAATAGAGATATTATTATATTTCATTTTCAGTTCAGCAGTGCTAAAAGCCTAGGAAATCTTTTAATTCTCTCCAAAATACTATATTAATAAATATGCATACAGGTTATTCCATCAACCAAAACAATATTCCCCAATTCATCTTTCCCCACCTTGTCTCTGGGCAAAATATCTACACAAATTTCATCATTCCCAATAACCTTTAGATTTTTCATAAGTACAGTATTTTATTCCATGAAAGGGAGATTTCTACAGCAGTTTTTTTATTTATTTATTTATTTTTTGTTTTGTTTTGTTTTGTTTTGTTTTTTTACCTTTGTCCACTGGTTGTTTTCAGGAAATTACTAGTAAAATAATTTAAATGGATTTCCTTACAATAGAAAGATCCATTAAAAGGCACTCATCTAAAAGTAATACAAGCCAGAATTATTTGTACAGCCTGACAGTATATACAAGTTATTGTCTCCTAAGTTACAGCGTCTCTCTGTCTCTGTCTATCTCTTGCCCCATTTCTGTATCTCTATGTCTATCTGTCTCCAGAAAATATCACCATTTGCTGAATCTGTACTGTGATGATTATCACTTTGAATTTAGTGAATTGTGTTTACAACAAATATAGTTATCATTGATCCCATATCTTGCTTACTGAAATTTGAAAGTTCTCACTTCTACCACACTTCATATTCATAGTTTTAGGTTACTCTAGATGTCATCAAATAAAAAACAGTTCTTTTATATCAAAATGTATAACTCTCTTTTATTTAGGTTGACCTAATTTTGAATTTAGCAATACTGAAATAATTTATACAAACATACACTGAAACAAATTATGTGTGTGTGTGTGTGTGTGTGTGTGTGTGTGTGTGTGTATGTGTGTGTATGTCCCACTGTGAATTGAGGTTGGTAAGAATAGACAATTAGTTTTATTTGGAAAAAACAAGATAGAATGACTCTGTTACCATGAAAAATACTTAGCCTTCTCAGTCCAAATATAATTCTTTCAATACTGTCTAAATAATTGCCCATCTGACATTTGAATCCATCCTTGCTGTAGAACCGATCCTAATATCTCAGAGGCTGCCCAGTCTAATAAATGCTAGACTCAGGGCAAAATCTGAGAGATACAGTGACAAAGTAGAGGTGACTGCAGTCTTTCTCTGTCTCCATTACATTATCAGCAATGAATTGAATTTATCAGATATGACCTTCATGGCCGACCTGAAGAATCATCTTTACTTTCCAAGGAGAGGCAACTAAAGAAACCTGATTCAGTTTTGATCTAGGCATTTAATGAAGTAAAATCTTTTATCTTCAAGGAGAGGTCAATTCTTTTATGGCATACTCTTTATTTCAAGTACACATGACACAATACTAGTTGATTGTTTAACAAGTTTTTATAGTAATTGAGCAAGATATAGTTAAGATACATCCTTTAAAAGCTGACCTATTGATGTGTCTTCATTTTTATTCTTTTGTAATAATTTGCTATAATAATAAAAGAATCCCAAACATGTGGATAGTTTAAAATATGCAATATTTTTATATTGGATTTTTGGATACATCAACCTAAGACTGAAGCAAATGATAGAGAAATACATAAGATCAAAATAACAAGCATTTATTAAATCCCTCCTATATAGCAGGCACTGTGATAAGCACTGGAGAGGAACAGGAAGATAAAAATATTCTCAATCTTCAAGGAGTCACAATTTAATGAACAGATTATCTATACTCACCTGTCTACATATCAAAACATCTTGGGATACAATCTTGGGAAAAGAGGCCATCATAAAGAAGGAAAACATTAAAAAAAAAATATTGTTCACACACAAATTAGATTGATTTTAGTTGAGAAACAAATTAAGAATAAGTAACTACCTTTGACTAATTTAGGTATCCAGGAATTGAGAAACTATATGATATATTAAAAAACAATAACAGATAGAATTACTGAGTGATATTCAAAATATTATTGAGAACACAATGCATATAATAAGTTGTGAGAAGGCTAAGAACTCTCCCATATTTCTCCAAAAGAAAAATAAAAATAAGAATATAGAATTGAAAAACTATCAGTCAATAGGTTTGACTTTAATTCTTTGGGCTTTTTTTTTTTTCCTGAGGCAATTGGGATTAAGTGACTTGCCCAGGGTCACACAGCTAAGAAATGTTAAGTGTCTGAGGCCACATTTAAACTCAGGTCCTCCTGACTTCAGAACTGGTGCTCTATCCACTGTAATACCGAGCTGCCCCTTGATATTAATTCTTTAAAATATCCAGAATATAGTTGAATAAAAAAATTGATGAGAGGTTTTTGAACATTGAGAAAAAGAAGTGGGGATTACTAAAATTCATCATGCAAAGTATGTAACAGACAAGACAAAAATTTTTTTTTTTTTTAAAGCTAGATTGGTGGGTCAGTTCATACATATAGTTTTCCTTGATTTTAGGAAAGCATGTGAAAATATTGCTCATGAATTGTTATGGAAAATATTGAGATATTTTTAGGTTATGTGACAGAACAATTAGATAAAATTTAAAGTGATTAATTGCCATGAGCATTCCCTATCATGGCACCTTGTTGTCTAGTGGATTATGACTAGGACTCTTTATGCCCCAATTGGGAATTTTCTTGACAAAGATATTAGAGTGATATGCCATTACCTTCTCTAGCTTTTTTTTTTTTTTTTTTTAATCAGGATTTGAGACAAATAGAGTCACACAGCCAGCTAGTAATTATCTGGGGTCAGATTTGAATCTATCCTCCTGATTCCAGGCCCAGTACTCTATCCACTGAGATAGCTAGCAGCCCCTAGCAAATAATAAGGGTCACTTAATAAATATTTGTCAAATGGCAGCTAGACAGCACAGTAGATAGAGCACTATTTTGAGAATTAGGAGGACCTGAGTTCAAATCCAGCCACTTAACACCTATTAGCAAGTTGCTTAAGCCCAACTGCCTTTATTATTCATATTATTATTATTATTATTATTATAGATTTTAATTTACAAGATATATACATGGGTAATTTTTCAGCATTGACAATTGCAAAACCTTTTTTTTTCCAACTTTTCCCCTCCTTCCCCCTACCCTTTCCCCCAGATGGCAGGTAGACCAATGCATGTTAAATATGTTAAAGTCTAAGTTAAATACAATATATGTATACCTGTCTATACAGTTATTTTGCTGTACAAAAATAATTGGACTTTGAAATAATGTACAATTAGCCTGTTAAGGAAATAAAAAATACAAGAGGACAAAAACAGAGGGATTGGGAATTCTATGTAGTGGTTCATACTCATCCCCCAGAGTTCTTTTGCTGGGTGTAGCTGGTTCAATTCATTACTGCTCTATTGGAACTGATTTGGTTCATCTCAAGGTTCATCAGAATTGATCATCATATAGTATTGTTCCAACTGCCTTTCAAAACAAACAAACAAATAAATAAACACTTGCCAACTTAGAAGGAAGTTATAGATAAAGTACCCCAGAAATTTAGGCTTAGATCTGTGTTGTTTATAATTCTTTACTAATGAGTGCAGTTATAGACATTATATTTTGGAAGGCTGTAATAGTCTAGATAGTATTTAGAAGATAATACAAATGTTGAGAAATTATCTTTTTTTATCCTGTCCCATGTTCTCTAAAGCAAGATAACTAAATAAATATTTGATAATTAAATAAATAAGGCAATTATTTTTGTGCTTGTCTTCTGAAGACAGTCTAAGAACCAAGAGATAACATTTGAAAAGAAGCTGATTTTGGAAAGTAAAAACAAAAACATAATCCCCCTCCCCCTATAAAACAAACAGACAAACAAACAAACAAACAAGTAAAACATCCTGGCTTAGGAGTTAGTAGATTTCTTCTCACCAAGAATTTTGAAAGGTAGATTAAATGAATACTTCAGTCGCTGGTATGGAAAGATAAGATTCTATATGAACTTTAAGGCCTGTGATGGATTTATCCATTTTATAAATGTTTACATTCAGAAAACACAAAATCAAAAATAAGTAAGAACAGTGCAGTGCTGCTTATTGTAGAATATCATCTTTTTTTTATCTGAAAATGCTCATTAATTAAGAAAATCCTTTTCAACTTCTGAAAATTTAAAATTATTCTGATATGCATACACATAAGTTATATGTATATGTGTACATATATGGGCATATATAGTTGTACATTTGTGTGTATGTGCACATATTTATAGACATAGATATAGATTAGATATAAATATAACAATCATTTGGAGAGTTAAGGAGACAGACCATAGTTGCCCCCAGGGCTGACGTCCAAAGCATCCAGTAGGAGATGTGAGTTCTCAGTTACATATTTATACACAGTAGCTAAACAAAAGCAGGGGGGTGGAGTCCAAACTCTAGTAAGTGGGAATCTCCAGGCAGGAACCATCTATATGGTTCTCACAGGTTGGGGGTAGGACCATAAATTCTAACAAACTGGAAGTTAAGGAGGTGTCCAGTTTAGTGAGAAACTCTGGACTCTCCCCTATCTTGAGTTTACACATTGACAATTTATAACCTGTGAATTATATCAGTCTTAATGAAGGGGGGGAGGAGGTGGTAGGGATGGAGGAGATTTGCAACTAAGGGGATTGAGACAGAACAATTAAGGAAACTAAGGCAAGACAATAAAAGGGAACTGTGGCACAACAAAAATATTATTGGAATTATTGTTTTCAGTATATGCTTACAGGCAAACAACTCAGATATTTAAGATATTGGCATATATTTTAAGAATACTGGGCACTGTGTTTTTGTGGATACTTCTAATTACAGGGATATAACATTTTAAGTGAAGAATAATAATGAGTATTAGAGTTATGTTTTTAAAGTTTCTTGTTCATTGTGCTTATTAATTCAATAATCCCAAAGAAATGTTATTTTTGAGCAAAATAAAAGTGACTTGAAGTAATTTAGGTCTATGTGAATGTACTGATAAAAATGACATGCATTATTGATTATTTAGTTTAGCTGAATACTCAAAATTCTAATCTTTTTGATATTGAACAAACATTCAACTGTATTTTTTGGAAGTAATGTATGTACCTTTTCAATAATTCTCTTACTCAGTATTTTAATTATGCTACATTAAAAAAAAAAACCATAACAGTATCCTGAATAGGAGTCTGTTTTATAGGCATTACTCAAGAAATTGTTGCATCTTATTTCTTTTTACCCTCAATAAATGCCAATGGATAATTCATTATGATACTTTGAGGAGACATAACTTGTCACTGTGCAGCAGCACATCATCAAGGAAATCTGTGATAGCAAAAGAAGATGGGCTGGTGTCAATGGCAATTTTGAAGTATGATATACATAATTCAAATGTTCTATTGGTACCTTCACTTTGTCAAGGGGGAAAAAAGGAAGGAAGGACTAGAGCCTGTTTTTGTTGGACCCTCTGTGGCAAATTTATGGGATTATCTAGAAAGGCTGATGTATCTAGATGGCCCAGCAGATTGAGTGCTGGGCTTGGAGTCCTAATCCTGCCTCAAAGACTCAGTAACTGTGTGGCTTTAGGCAAACTCATTAATCTTTGTTTGCCTAATGCATTAGAGCAGGACATGTCAAACCACTCTAGTATCTTTGCCAAGAAAACGCCATTTGGGGTCATGCAGTATCAGACATCACTAAATAAACAAAACCAAAACAAGTCACACAGGATGATTGAGCCAGGCAAATTGTTGCGATCATCTTTGGAAAGAATTTTCAAGTTAGTTTAAATGAACAGATCCATTGGAACATTTGAGTATAAGACCTATTGAAAAAATAAGAGATCTGAATCTTTGAAAAGAAGTTTATGGTAATCTTGATATAAAATTTAGACAATAGCTACAGAATGGAAGAGACAGCTTTAATTTCTTGCTCATATTTATATAAGGCTTTTTTTTAACCTAATAATTTCCATTGTAAAGGTTTTTTACTGTTGCAGATTGAGCTAAGGAAAACTTTACCAAAAGTCTGGAAATTCCATAAACATTATTATACACAACGTATAACTACTTTCTTGGTAAAGTTTTCAAATCTTCAATAAAAATTAATCATCTACTTAGCTAAGCTAATTAGATCATGTTTTCAGGATTGTTTTGCCCTTTGTTAAGTTTTAGTCATGAAAAATATAAATTTAAGGACTAAAAATTACTGATGTTTTAAATATATAAAAAGATAAACAACAGATGCTCCATAAGAATGACTAGATAGAAAAATAAAACAAGCATTAAGATTGTTAACAAACTGGAGGATAATAATTTTTGTAAACAATTTTAAAGTAAAGAAAATAGAAAATAGAATATATCATTCAGCAAGGCTGATGATAGATGACAATGGTAAAAATCAAAGAATGCAGTGTGTGTATGTATATGTTTGTGTGAAATCAGAGAATATACATTTATAGATCTATATAAAGAATATATATACACACATATATCTCCATGTGTATAAATGCACATATCATTATCTGTTATGTAAATGAGAAGACAATCACCAGTATTTTTCTTTAGCAAAACAACTTCCAGAATATATGTATTGGGTTAGACAAAAATTCTTATTCCACAAAATTCAAGTCCTTCTAATACCACTGGAAAAGATTGAACATTTATACTTCTTTTCCATCAGCTTCCATAGTAACAACTTGGCTCCTAATTGCTCTTACTACTATGAAGCATAAAATTAAGCAATGACTATTTCAGATATCATTAAAAGCATATCTGGTGTATTAGAAACAAGATGAATTTTCTTTGCTAAGATTATTGTTGCCATTAAATCAAAGTCCCATGAAATTCATGAAAATTTGGACAGTTTTTTCTTGGCTGTTCTCTCCAGCTGGGTGTGATATGGATTTTTAAAATGCTTCAAGTCAATGAGATTTAAGCATCCAATAAACTTTGATCTAATAATGCCCTGCCCTTGCATATCCCCAGAATTCCACTTTGATTTCTGTTTCTCTGAATAAATCTTGGTGTTTTTCTGTCTCACCTCATACTTATGTTTCAGATGATTGGGTAGTTCATTCATTGAATAGTTGGCCTGAAACCATGATTAGAATCCATCCATTGTTAAAAGTATCTCTCAATTTAGAAGAGTAGACACCCAATGAGGAGTTCTCAGAGAAATAAGTTGGGTAATTGACATTTCTGACAAATTGCAGTCAAGAGAAGCCTCTGCCTTTGGCTTTAATAGACACCCTTCACCTTGAAGAGGCCCTGATTGAACAGTGATGGAATTATAATGATGGAATTACTTCTCTAAGCCCAACTAAAGAGGTAAAGAAAGGCCTGGAATGTCAGCACTGTAGATTACTTTCCTCTATATCATCATAGGAAGTAGAAAGAGAAGTATAACTGAAGTTCTGGGTTTCCCTTTTTCTGGGAATGTCAATTTCTTTTTTATGCAATTTGTACCTATTCTCTTATTAACATTATTTGACTACATAACTCACAAGATAAGGTAATGAGACAATGCTTTGCAAATCTTAAAATAATACAAAAATATGCTTTGCAAATCAAAAACAATAATTTCATTTTTACTTTTAAATATATTTCACGTAATTATCCTAGGACAAGAATTATCTCATAATTTTTTTTTGTTCAATGTTCTATAATGCCTAGTTATTATAATCAATAATAATTAAAACAATTGCTTTTTAAAAATGTAATAAATGTATTGTGATATTATTTCATCTTTTGTAGTCTAATTGAAAGCACCTGAAGAAAAACCCTGGAAATATGAAGGATTATAATAAACATCAAGTTATGGTTTAAAATATGTTGATTCTGGGGTGTGAGGACTTTGCTTCATATCCTTCCTCTCTGTGATGTCAGGAAAATCACTCACTCTCCTTTGGCCTCAGCTTTCTTATTCATAAAGTGATGAAATGATTAAATAATCCCTAATTAATTTTTGCATTGTTTTATGGCAAAGATGATATGATCTCATTTTTATTTCTTCCTACTTTTATTTCTTCCATGAGTTCTCCATAATTGAAATACTTTTCCTTCCATGTATCTTGGAGATCATGGTGACTACTATGAAAGGCGTTGTTCTTAAAGTTTATGAATCAAAGGGATGTTCATACAAATATGGACATCAGGTTAGTCTGTGAAAATATTCCAATTCCAGGACAATTTATTTATTGAATTCAGTCATTTAATCAACAGATTTTTGCTAAGTATATTATATATGTCAAGCATTATTTTAGGTTCTGGATATAAATATTAAAAGGAAACAATGAAGCTTACAAGTATAATTTGAGATCTATACTTGTATCATGGGGATTTTTTCAGATGGTTTATTAAGGTGAGTTTCAAGTGTGTGGGCAGAGTTCTTACAAGTTACCTATCAGGGAGGATTCTCAGAAGATGAATATTCAGTAAATATCAAGCTCTCTAGATTTCCCCCACAAATGGAACACATTTGCACCTCAGGGGTAACATAGACTGGTGAAAAATCAAGACTTGTGGCATAACAGGGCTTCTCTCGGAACAACCCAAGAAGATCTGAAGAAACACCCAGGCTCATGGTTAACCAGTGTGAAGTTTAAACAGCTCTGGGCTGGCTCCACAGAAGCACCAAGTGGGGATCCCTGGGACTACTAGGTTTGCCTATATGGACTAACAAGAATATAAAATATAAATATTTCAGTTTTCTTTAACTATTATTATTGTTGTCAAAGTTATTTTTTTGGTCAGAGTTTTTAAGCAGTTCAGTTATTCTTATATTTTCTATTCTTGATCTGTTCTCCAGATCTGTTGGCTTTCTTACCAGAGTTTTACATTATGTTCTATTTTTTCATTCTTTATATATATATATATATATATATATATATATATATATATATATATATTTTGTTATTTGTTGATGTCTTATAACTTCACGGTTTCCCCTTGCCCAATTTGGATTTTCAAGGAATCATGTTCTTCTTTAAGGATCTTTTATTTCCTTTTTTAGTTGGTTGCCTTTTTTTTTTTTTCCCCATAATCTTCATGTTTTTCATGGATGGTTTTTATTTTTCCTTTTAGTTTGTCTTCAAATGACTCTCATTTGATTTTTAAAGTCTTTTTTGAATTCTATAAATTTTCTCCGGGCAGGGAACCATTTAAGATTAATCTTTGGGGTTAAAAGAAGATATTTTTTACTTCACTGTTCTGAAGAGGAACTCTGGTCTTCCCTATTCCCACACTAAGTTTCTATGGTTGAGTTCTTTCTTCTTGGCCTATATAGGCAAACCCAGTAGACTCAGATATTCCCATTTGGTATTTCTGTGAAACAAGCCTTCGGGTAGTTAAGTACCTCTATGTGTCAAGCATTATGTAAGGTGCTGGATATAAATATAACACTGAGCAATAGTAAAAGCTGATAATAATTACATGTTATTACAGTAAATGATATCTAGCTCTAAAGTATTTATTTTGAAATTATAGAAATTCTTAGTATTATTACAAGCTTGCTTAAATCTATATTTTCATGACTGTGTGCAACTCTACCAATATTTATTGCAACTCCTATATAAATTAAAGTCTTAGAAAGTTATCTAAAGTAGCAGGAAATTAAATGGCTGAACTGTGGTTATATAGGTAACAAGAACTAGAGGAAGAAGTTCAATATAGTTTTCCCTTACTCCAATGAAGAATATTTTGCAAGTCCATTATGTCAAAGTACTTCTCAGTATTATGAGTCATCATCATCAATATTATTATAAAATTTTCACAATTAGCTGTTTAATTTCTATGACATAGACAAGGTGAATAAGAAAATCAAATTCATTTAGGGAGGGATATAGGGAGATAGACATTTTAGATTTGCTAGCATCATAATAGGTAGGTACTTATTAACTAATTGTAGTTGATTTATCTTCAAAATAAATAACCAAATTAATTTTTGGAGAATTTCTTTTTTTTTCTTTTCAAATCTTTGTAAGATTAATTTTTGGAGAATTCCTATTTTTGCTTTTCTTACACTTCTGTATTCTCTAATCTCATAGCCATTAGACATGTGTTTTTCTCAAGATCCAAAACCAAAGATGAATTCATCTATCCTACAGTTACTTGTGTGCATATTTCTAGAAATTGCTAAGCCATTCTTAATGAACTCCAAAGGACATTAAAAATCAGTGTGGATTATCAGCAGAAAGATGTACAGGAAGACAACCACTTGCCACATCATAGCTAGCCTCCTCACATGAGATCTCTAACCACAGGTGCACTAACTCACTAAATTTTCTTGCTTGGTGTAGCATGTTCCCTGAGGAAAGCTGTATGAGTGCAGACCAGGCATCTTCTATCTACCCCAAAGCAATGTGTATCAACATATGACATTTTGAACCTTCTTCTATCAGTCCAAACTTACAACTAGGATGTGGAGAAAATCCAGTGCAAAGAAAACTGACCCTCCTCAACCTCAGGTCTCATGTTTTCTGCTGTACTTGTCCTTTGAGGGCAGATGAATATTATCCTTCACTCAATAATGAATGTTCACATTTTATTATATCTTTTACATCCCAGTGAGTCAGACCTCCTGTAGATCATCACCCAAACTTTACTCTATAGCCCAAAGGATTCAGTTCCTTATTCCCATACCCTTCAATTCTTCCACCCCAATGATTGTTTTCTAACTCCACTTAACCCTTCTTTTGTGTGCTTCAGAATACCTATTTTCATAAGCAACACATATCCTTTCATCTTAAATCTATTTTCCCACTCTTTCTATCTACTAGCTGTTACTGAAAACTAGATTTCCCATTTTGGCCATCCTTTCTAGTTCTATTTAACTCCACCCTCACTCATTCTCCTCAGTTCAGGATTTGGGGCAAGAGAGTTGGCATATGTTTTACTCTCCATTTACTTCCAGATTATCCTCTTTCCTCTTTCACTTAATGACCTTGCTTCCTTTGAGGTTCATTCTATTCATACCTATCATCCAATCAAAATCCTGGTAGCTATTGTACACCAATCGCAAGGTAATTTCTTTTTCTTCTTTAATAAGTCTGACTTGACTTATAATGTTTCTCTCCTCTCCAATTCCTGCTTTTATTAAGACAGGATTTCAACTAGGGAATTTCAATATACATATTGATTCTTCCTCAAATACCCTAACCACTTAGTTCCTCTACCTATTCACCACTCATTATTTAAATCTCTGTCTCACTTTAGCCACACACAAAGTGACTTTCATTTCATTGACTCCCAATTCTATATGAATTGTTTTAGTCACTCACTTCTCTTCTTCCCACATTGACTACTTGATGAACCAATTTATCTCTACAATTTCTTCTTTTCTTGAATCCCTAACCACCTATCACATTACCAGTTATTCTCAGGGAACCCTTGGCCTTGGAGTAATCCCATTATTCATCACCTCTGCACCTATACACGTTTTACTAAATAAAGGTGGAGGAAACCATGCAAAAGTTTTGACTATGCATACTACAAATTTGTTATGAAACCTCAAATTGTTCCTCACTACTGCTAAACAATTCTTTGTTACCTTCCTTTTCAACTCACTATTGCACTCCCTACAACAGTTCTACTTGTTCAAGTGAGGTCATTCTATCCCATCTCCTCCAACAGATTACCCCCTTTGCCATTTCTACTCGTTCTCTTATTTTCAGTCTCTACCTCTCTCCTAGATTATTTCCTACTGCCTTCAACCATTATCATGTCTTCTGGAAAAAAAACACAAAAAACAAAAAACAAACAAACAAAACCAAACCAAAACAAAAAAACACACTTAACTCCAATGATATTCATTTACTATTACCTTTTAGATATTTAATTGGGTAGCCAGTTGCCATCTTAAACTCAGTAAGTTCAAAACAGAACTCATTATCTATCCCCAAAAATTCCTTTCCCTATCCTCCTAGGATAATCTAGGAATCAGTCTGGATTCTTCACTATGTTTCACTTCTTACTCCCGTCCCCCCATTTTTCCTGTTTGTGATTTGGAAGTTTAAAAGAACCGTTTCCAACATCAAGCAGATTAATTCTCTTAAAATTAAATGATGGCTGGCTTGCCTGACATGTCCTGATGCACTATAGAGATGGTTTTAGTAGTCTGCAAAAATATATTAATCCAATATGGCAAAATACTTCACCCAACCAAATTTTTCTGTCTCAGAGAACACATTAGGGAAATGATCTGTAGAAAAATTTCAGGTTTGTTAGAAACAGAAAGCCTTTATTCTTATAAATAGAACACCCTCCAAAAAAGGCTCACTGTTCATGGCAATGTTGCACTCAGGTGTAATAAAATTGATGAGTCCATATAATAAAATTTATGGAACCACAGTGAATTCAATTTATTTGAATATGCTCAGTTATGTTTTTGTTTATTCCCATAGCAGATGTTTAATTTACAAACCAGGCAATTACCACAGCTCTTCCAAACAAATAAGAGCAGATTAGTCAAACGTTCGCATCAATTTTTATGTTTATCATTAGTTTTATGAGATGTCATGAATATTCAGTGGTAAGAAAAACTATCATTATGGTACCTGGAAAACCTCAAAATGATGTTTTACATCTCTAAATGCTATTTTCTCCCTCTTTGATACATCTATTAATGTGTGTTCACTCTTCCTACTAGTTGGGCTTATGTGCTATTAGGGACTTTTCAGACACTCTCTAGATACCATGAACAGATAGAGCAATGTCCCATTGGAGCTTTGCAGTAAGAGTATGCACTTGTGAATGTGAGTGTGTGGGTGTGTGTATGTTTGAGTCTATAAATGTGTATAACCTACGACTGCATATTAATTTAGACTATGCAAATTAAAGAAATTGGACATGTTCTTCTCTTGAGTATTTCTACTATTGAAATGCTTATAAAGACAGAATTTGAGTTTTCTTCCAGCAAAGTCAAGCCCAGTGTTAGTTGCCAGCAAAAGAAGGCTTTTCCAATTACTTGTCCCTCTTTGAAATATCTTTTGTTTTGCGAAGACAGAGTTCTATCATTTTCGACCTCCAATTCCACTGGGTTGTTAATGTGTACCTGTGCATCAGAAGTCTGAGCTGAGTACTTTATGAGGGAGGTCCTCATCCTGCAGTTTTATTGTTCATTCCAGTGCTTAAACTGTCAGAATAAAAAGCCTGTATTTCCATTATGAATCAATAAAACTACATGACACCATCCATAAACAAGGAAGGGGCATTTCTAAGCTGCCTTTTGCCTTTGAATGCATCAGTCTTTGGCATTCTCCATGCTAAAAGCAAAGAAGCAGCTTCAGTAACTGAACCTGATTCCCACAATGCATTTTTCCTCTCCAATCCATTGTAATGGTGATTTCCCTTTCATTAATCAACATTGGGACTAACAGGAAAAATCAATGTATTAGAATCAGCTCTTGAGAGGAAAGAGTTTCAATAGAAATATGTTTTGCAATGGAAGTAACAGTGATTGGTAAAATGGACTAATGGAAACCAATCCCCTATTATTAATAAAGCCTTGCATGTTAACATCTTTTTTTTTTTCCTCACCAGCATGCTTTGTTGATAACAAAAGCAACATCTGCTTCCTCTTCATTAGTTACAGTATAAATCCCACTAGAGTCCTTAGCATTCAAAAATAGCTTCAAAATAAATATACCACAAATGATGATTATGTGTTTTGGATTCAGGCCAGTTCAGAATACTTTGGGGGGTGGCAACATTAACAATAATTGACTCTGCTCTCACCTCTTGGGCTGTCATTGGAATCTTAGATGTACTTGCCATTTCAGATCTACTGTTTGAGCAGCATATAAGGTTTATGAGTTCATTCTAAATACTCATGATCTCTATCTGGAGAATATAACAGCATTCAATTTAATATCTGTGTGGGGTAATGACTTGTCTGGTTTTAGCTAGATTACTAAATCTATTTTTAATTTTATGGAGAACAATAGAATAAAACATGAATTTACAAACACTTTATTTTCCCTCCTCTTTTAAACATTCCCAGGACCAACTCTAGTATCTCTCAATTTCCTTTACAGTTGAAGGAGAGCAAAGAAAAGCAAGTTTTCAGGGGAAAAGCTCACAGTCATATATTACTTATAGTTCAGAGCCACAGTACTACAATGACATTCTTTTAAAAAAGTAATGCAATCTTGTCCAGTGGAAGATAGGATAGGAGATAGGCCCAGAGACAGAGAAGACTGCTTATAAATAATTACACACAAGTCCTGAGTTAGGCTAGATTCCTTGGGTAGCCTGGGAGAACAGCAAATGGTTCACCAATCATTTAAATTCCACAAAGCACTGGAGTTTTCTAGTGCATGACCATTGGTTTTCATATTGTGAAATTATCAGTGGGCAAGGCTTTCAGCTAACAAGAGTAGAGGCTTTAAAATATTGAGTTTTTAGGGTTGTTGTTTTTTTAATTTCCCTGAAGAGTAGCAGTTTTTTTCTTATCATGCTGAATTTTACCTAATAGTCTTTGAATCTAACCTATAATGAATAACACCATAGCATTCATAAATGACAAAAAACATGTTCTTACCCCTTCAAAAATGCATACCATGCAGTTACTTTCATAGCTAGCAGAGCAATGATTCTTGTCAACAAGATTTCATCTTTGCCACCCTGGTTCATTGGTCTAGCTAGCTTCAAACTGCCTGGGACCTTAATAACTCACTTTATCATTACTTAGGAAATCTACATTAGACATTCCTCCTCTCCTGAAAAAATTAAAGAGATTCACGTGGGTTTTGGAGAGAGTTCTGATGAGTTGTTGCCTTTTCTCTGCCATCACTCATATTTTTTTTTTTTTTAAATGACAAAGGAAAGCAAAGGAAGATGATATCCTTGCCTTGTATCTGATTATTAGGAAAATTTCCAATGTTTTCTATTAAAAGGAATGTAACTTTTACTTTTAGATTTGTACATTTTAAAATATGAACCTCTATGCTTAAGTTTTATAGGATTTTTAGCAAAAGTCCTTATTGTGTTTTAACAAAAAAAAATATTCTTCATCTAGTTAATTTGTGCTTTGTGTCATTTGTAATTTTAATACCATTAATTATTTGGTTTTCATTGCTGATGTAACCCAAAGTGAACATACTGAATAAATTATTTAATACATTGTTATTGTCTCTTTACTGATTTTATTTTAAAATTTTTAATCACTATCCATTAGTAATATTGATCAATAATTCTCTAAATACTTCTGCCTTTCTGTCTTTCTGTCTCTGTGTCTGTCTGATTCACTCTTTCTCTTTATCTCTTTCCCATTTTACTCTTTTGTGGTTTACATATCAGAACTATATTTGGCTCATAAAAAGGGTTTGGTAGTCTTTTGCTTTAAGAATAATTTACATTAGATAGGTAGTAATTGCTCTTTTAATGCAACATATTCATGTATAAACCCACTTAAAGTATTAGTAGTTTCTTTAAACTAGTTTAATTTCTGCAAATTGGATTAAGATCCAGTTTAAAAAAAATAAAAATAATCACTAAAGCCTATTCTACATAATCATACACCAACAAAATTAAAGATGTTAAGGATATGGAAGATTATCCACAGGGGGAAAAAAAAGAAAATAATTAAATAAACAGAAAACCAAGTCAAATCTTAAGCTATCCAATTTAAAAAATTCTAAATTCTTATAAGCCATTTGTTTAATATTTGTTCTAGAATTTATTAAAATCAATATTCAACAAATAGCATAACTGAAAGTAAAAGGAACTTTTCATGGTAGATCATTGTCTCTCAAAGTCATCTGAACAAAATTTGTCAATCTACATTAAAAGACTCTGCACATCTAGCCTTTAATCATACCTTATAATAATGTATTCACTCCTATGGATCCCCTTTTCTGTTCTATAGAGAAAATGATGAATTTAGACTCAAAGAGACTTGAGTCTTATCTTAGATACTTACAAGATGTGTAACTGGTAAAATCACATTTCTTCTCTCTGACTCACTTTTCTCTTCTGTACAATAAGAGTAATTGTTCCTCCCCAACAAAATTGTAATGAGCATTAGATAATGTATGCATTCAATAAACCTAAAGTATTAAAGTATATTGAGTGGAATAGTGAGTAATACATTGACCCTGGAGTCAGGAAGACCCAAGCTCAAATATAATATTAGGCACCCATTTCTAGTTATGTGATTGTTGGCAATTCATAAATCTCTGTCTCCCTTCATTTTCTCACATGTAAAATGGGAATCGAAATATTTTCTACAGTATTTTTGTGTTAATAAAACTTTTATAATATTTTTAAAGTACTAGGCACAGTGCCTGGTACATAGAAAGGCACTTAAATACGTATTCCCTTCCTTTCCCACCTCCCCAATTGAGAGTTAAGTTGGCAACTTCTCCAAACTCCTAATTCACTACACTTGCAATCAGTAAACTTCATAATTTTTCCTTCCATGTCTTATAGTCAAAGAATCAAAGAGAGAAAAAAAAAAAAAAAGAAATGTATTGTTAACATCCATTTTCAACTCTTATAGCTTATAGTTACATGAACACACACTGCAAATTGTCAATCCCTGCTAAATATCAAAATTATTCATTTAGGCAGTCATGGTACTGTCTTTACCAGTAATTCTAAAATTGCTATCCATTCATGCCCAGGAAAGCAAGAGGGAAATAGAAAGGAAAGGAGAAGTAGTGGGGAAGAAATTTGCTTATTTAGCTGCCACTCTGTTGGGCTATACTGCCAAGCAGACTATGTGCTTCAATAGGATAGACAGTTTTGCTACAGTTTAGTCATGTTGTAGTTTCTGGAGTCTCAGTTCTTAGAGTGCATAGGGCTAAGTGGAAACTAGGGAATTGAAAAGAAAAGATCTGCCTATATATTCAGGGTAGCATGTATAATAGCTTTGAGGAAAGAAAAACCAATACATTTTTCAAATTGAGAGTATCAATGCTTCCCTCTTAGTGGTTAGCATTAGCTGAGCTAGCTAAAAATATACAATTCTCTTGAGATTGTGTTCTATTTGCTTCTTCTGCTAAAATATTATGTATAACTTGATTCTTCAACTCAAACCCTTACAATCTACCATTTCTGATGCTAGATATACTTTCCCATCTTATTTGACTTCCCTAATTTCGTATTTCAATGCTTCCAAGAATGTATAGAAGATCTTGCCCTTCTGTCATCATAACAAGGAAAGATTAAAAGAAACATTAACATCACCTTAGTTGCACAAGATCAATGTGATAACCAGTACTACAATAGGGATAGGGGCTAGATCTGTGATAAAGAATTCCCAAAAAAGGAACTCCAAGCTCCAAAACAGTTTGCCACTTTCTCTGTGATTCATAATCTTGAAGAGTTTCCCAAAGTACTGAGAAGTTAAATGATTTACGCATATTAAAACAAACAAAAAAAAAAACAACGCATATATATCTGACTCAGAAAATGCACTTAGCCTGTATCTCCATCCACTAAGCTTTGCTGTCTCTCCCACAAGCAAAAGTAAATGTCCTTGATTCCTACTGTGAGCTAAATGAATGCTTTTTACATACTTGGTTTAATCCCTGAAACAAAGCAAACACCACCCCTTTCCAGATATTAACTCCTTTTTAGCTTTAATTTTTTAAAGATATCTAACTCTCCCTTCTCTCTAAACACACATTTATATACATACAGAATGTGACCTTATAAGAGAACTGATTATCTCTGTATTTATGAATTGTTCATTACTATGAGACTCAGGTAGTCTGGAAATATAGTAAGCTATGAAGAAACACATATGTTCTGTTTGTCATTTAATCCCCAAGAGCCCTTCTCCCTATAGTTCATTCAGCAAGAAGTCTCACTGCAGTTTAAACATCACAAGTGCAATTTATTCTGTTTTACTTCCTCAAGTTTGTAGCTCCCCTCAACTTGTATATTAAAAATAATTCTTGTAATTTGGAATCCTTCACAAGTAAAAATAAAAGACTGCTAATTTTTTTATGACCTGCAACCTGTACCAAAAATGGGAGTCAGCAACATTAGAAATTGAAATGTATTGACCTAAATAAAAAGTAGAACAATTATTAACCAAGTTGAGGTTGAAATTATTACTTTTATTTTACAGATTAGGAAACAAAGAGCCAGCAAGGCCACGATTAAGTATTGGGTCAGATTCAAACAAAGCTTCCATCTAAGTTCCTTAAAGCATTTTTTGTTTGTTTGTTTTTATACGCAGTTAATGTAGTTAGGATAAAATGAGTTACTTTGGGTATAAAGACTTTCCAAATCTTAAAATGCAAAATAATTTCAGTACTTCTTATTAGAAGTAGAACACAGACATTTCCAAACTTAATAAAATATTATGTTATATGTGTTGGACTCCCTGCCATCTAGTGTGGGAGTGGGGGGAAGAAGGAGAAAAAAGTGCGAACAAAAGATTTTGCAAAGGTCAATGATGAAAAATTACTCATGCATGTTTTGTAAATAAAAAGCTATAATAATAAATTTAAAATAAATAAAAAATAGATGTTATAAGATTATAGCTCTCATCATGAAATTTTAGAGCTGGAAGCAACTTAAAATATGATTTATTCCAATCTCAACCTTTGACTGGACTGAGACCAAGAATGGTAAAAAGAATTTTGATGAAATTAAATTGAATGAATTTGAATGAAGATTCCATGCTAAGAAGAGGGAAGAAGACTGTGAAGGATGAAGAATTATAAAAAAATGTTTTTTGTTGTACAGTAGTAAGGATTCGAGACTATTAGGACACTGGAAGAATCCAAGAGGGGATTTATTAAAATGGATGAATACTGTAGCTCTTAGAGAGATTTAAAAGTTTTGTGACATAAGAAAAGTCATTTCACTTCTTCATTACATTAAAACAATTATTAAAGCTTTTTATTTACAAAGCATATGCATGGGTAATTTTTCCAACATTGACCCTTGCATCTCCTTTTGTTGCAAATTTTCCAGTCCTTCCCTCACCCTCTCCCCTAGCTGGCAGATAGTCCAATACGTGTTAAATATGTTGAAAAGCATGTTAGATCTAATACATATATACATATTTATACAGTTATCTTGTTGTATAAGAAAAAGATCAAAAATGAAGAAAAAGAAAAACTGAGAAAGAAAACACAATGCAAGCAAATAACAACAGAGAGTGAGAATGCTATGTTGTGTTCCACACTCTGTTTCCGTGGTTCTCTCTCTGGGTATAGATGGTTCCTGGATTTCTCCTTCCTCCTTCCTTTATTAAGGAACAGACATGACTGGGACTAGTGCAGGTAGTACCTTTAGTGATTTTTCTGTAAAGGAAATGCTAACTGCCCTAGAGTTAGAAGTTGACACAGAGACTTTGAAACAATTAAAATACTCCTTCTCTCCAAGATTATCCATTACATGTGACATTTGGAATATATGTTCCTCACTCCCCCAGGTAATTTCTTTAATTATATTTTGTATAACTGGTAACAATATTAGTGTGTTTTTCCTAATCATCATCTATATGACTTTATATTTCTACAAGCCTCATTTGAGTTGTTGCCTGTTGCATTGCTTAGTAAATGTTAAGGAATTTTCTTTGAATCAAGCTTTTCTACCCTCACAGCAAGAACTGTTCTCTAATTCTGGTCTCTTACCTTCACTGGTGACTTGACAACAAATGATTTCTTTAACTGAACAGGTTGAAGACTGAAGATAATTAAATTTTAGGAAGAAAAGATACTTCATACTACGGATAGCTCTAGGTTAATTTTTAGCTTCAGGATAGCAAGAAGGATTCTCTCCCTCTACTTTAAACAGGCTGCTCTGTTTAGTTTCAATTCAATGGATTAAGATGACCCTGTCAGTTTAAGCTCATCATCATTTTGCTAATTCAAGCCTGTTAGGATTACTAAGTGAGAACTCAGGTTGTCTGGACAGTGACAAGGTGAGAATTCAGGTTTTCTGGACAATTACAAGGTGAGAACTCAGGTTGACTTGATAGAGGGGGCAAGCTCATTGGCTGGGGTGGTTCTTCCCAGAAGCCCTTGCATTATCCCACGCCCATTCTCTGGGAGGATAAAAAGAGACAGCACTGGGCGCAGAGAGCAGATCGGCCTGGAGAAGGATAAGAGCTGGAGGAGATTCAGAGCCAGGATTCAAGAAAGAAGACTCTGAATTGCATCAGGCTTGACGGGGCTCTCTGCAGGAAGGGAAGTCACTTCTAAGGACAAGAGTTAACAGCAACTACCTGGAGACAACGGTTTGTTACAGGAAGAAGAATCTGTCGGAGAGATTTGAGTAGAAGACACAGCAGATCTCTTCCCAGAGAGTGATCCGGCAGATTCTAGAGACGACAGCTCGCTACAATTGGCGTCCACACGTGGGGCAAGGAATTTTAACTTATCCTGACAAGAGGAGCTAGACCAGACCTTCGCAATTTGGCGCCCGAACAGGGACAGACACAGTCCTGATTCCAGTGGAAAAGCTTCCGATCTAGATCTCAGTCTCTCTGACCCAGAACCGTGAGTAACGAGGAAACTTTGTTAAAGATTAAGTGAGCGTGCTAATAGATAAATAAGGAACTTAACTTGTTAAGGGCTAAACCAGGAATCTCTTATAGCTGAAATGGGGCAGATGTTAGCTATATTCAATCCCTGGACCTCAGCCGATTCAACCCCAGCCACAGAAGCAACCTCAGCTCCACCCCCATTCAGGAGTGGTACTATAGAGAGTATAATCAAGATAATTGAGGAGCAGAGTTTACTTGTAACCTGGGTACAGATTGCTAAACTCTTGGCTGCATTAAGACGCACATCCCCTTGGTTCTTAGAGGAAGAAAAGATAGATGTAGATAAATGGAAGCTAGTGGGATTTGAAATGAAAGAATTTCATGCAAAAAATGGGCCTCGTTCAATTTCTGCAGAGGTATTTTATATCTACAACATAGTTCAATTAGCCTTAAACTATCAAAGAAGTTGTAGGAGAAGGAAAAGTTTTAAAAATGAACAGAGGAGGAAGTGTGAGGAAAAAAGGAAAGATCAAGATCTTGCCCTAGAGCAAGAGGATTTAAATGAGGAATTATGGTATGATTCTCTTGAAGAAGCTTCAACCCTGCCTAGAGAACAGATTATTGACAGGCCCACATCAATCCCACCTTCAGAGGTGGAGGAAGAAGGAGGGGAAGAGGCAGAAACACAAACAGAATTGCCTGTGAAGCAGCCTAAGCCTATGACAAGATTAGGATGTTAGGATTACTAAGTGAGAACTCAGGTTGTCTGGACAGTGACAAGGTGAGAATTCAGGTTTTCTGGACAATTACAAGGTGAGAACTCAGGTTGACTTGATAGAGGGGGCAAGCTCATTGGCTGGGGTGGTTCTTCCCAGAAGCCCTTGCATTATCCCACGCCCATTCTCTGGGAGGATAAAAAGAGACAGCACTGGGCGCAGAGAGCAGATTGGCCTGGAGAAGGATAAGAGCTGGAGGAGATTCAGAGCCAGGATTCAAGAAAGAAGACTCTGAATTGCATCAGGCTTGACGGGGTTCTCTGCAGGAAGAGAAGTCACTTCTAAGGACAAGAGTTAACAGCAACTACCTGGAGACAACGGTTTGTTACAGGAAGAAGAATCTGTCGGAGAGATTTGAGTAGAAGACACAGCAGATCTCTTCCCAGAGAGTGATCCGGCAGCTTCTAGAGACGACAGCTCGCTACACAAGCCTTGACTGATACTACCTTTCTTAACCTCCTCATCCCTTTGACTAGAGGAGTGGAAGATAGAATACCAAACTCCTTTCACTGATTTCCTTATTATAGAGAATAAACTGCCCTTACTTTGCATCTACTGTTTTGCTTGGCTTCAGTTACCACAAACAAGGTGTCCCCAAGCTTTATACTCTCTTGTATCTTTCTCTTCCCCTTTTTTGGCTCCTTTTATGTATTGCCTTTCCCTTTATATTGCACGTTTTATGAGGGCAAGTACTGTCTTCCTTTTTTTATTAATTTTATTCCCAACATTCAGCACAGGCCTGATATATAGTAGATGCATAATAAATATTTATAGGAATAGAATATTAGAGCTGGAAGTAATGTTAGAGCTCATCTATTTAAAATATTCTCCTTAAAAAGATGTCTTTTCCCCATGCATTCTTCTACATAGCCCTGTCTCTAGCTATTCTCTCAGCCTTCACTATTTAAACCCAGCAAAAAAAGGGTCCTGTCTTCTTAAAGCTAAGCAGTCTCTGTGCTGCACCTTCTTGATGAGGTCAAGTCATCAACATCCTACTTCCCACAGTGTGAAAAGAAGTAAAGTATGTGATTGCTGATTCATTGTCAATTGTCAGGGAAAAAACCCTATGTGAACAATTTGAATTCTTGGAAATACTCTAGAACATATTTTTAAAGGGAAAGTGGGTGAACACCTGGAAAAGGACACAGCTTAATCAAGAATAGGTCCAAACAGATTAACATTTTTTTTGGCCAATAACTGAAATCTGGAAAATGTTGTATGTATATATAATTTATATAGATCTGAGCACAGCATTTGGAAAATCCTGCTATTCTTGTGGGAAAAAGTTGGTTGGTGAGATATGTGTTAAGAAGTAGTGTAGTCAGATAGATATAGAAATTATTGAAAGAGTGGACCTAAGTAATAGTTATTAACAGTAGCATTTAAAGAAAGAAAAAAAAATTCTAAAAGAATTACTCAGGGAATATTTTTGTTAATGACTTGGACAGAGCAGTATATAGCGTGCTTTTAAAATTTGCACATTATACAGAACTTTGATAATTAGGATTTCAAATGAGAGAGTCAAGATTCAAGATCTAAAGAAGCCTGAAGGAAGGATCAATCAGTCAACTCGCACTGAACTGTTACTTATATGCCAAGAATTAGACATAGAAAGAAAGTAGGGACAGAGAGGGAAGGCAGTCCTTGTTCTAAAAAGGGAGGCAACATACTAACAAACGCATACAACTGTTATACATACAGGTATATACAAGTGTGATCTATATAGAATATATAATATATTGAAGATATAGACATAAGTACATATGGATGTATATATATGCATATATATAATATGTGGATATATAATATATAAAGACATATACATAATTATATATTATATATGTAAATGAATAAAGATATATAGAGAGAAACAGAAAGAGAGAGAAAAAGAGAGAGTAACATTGAGGCAGAGAGATAAGAGTAATCTTAGAAGGAAGACACTAATATTAAAGAGGATAGAGAAAAATTTCTTGAAGAATGTGAAACTGTTAGCTGAGAAGTAAAAGAAGTTAAGGAATTCAGAAAGTGGAAAGAAGAAGAGGGAGTGTTCTAGGTACAAATAAATGTGTCATATTTAATAAAATGGATTCCAATGAAGTTACAGGTAAATTTTTACACTTGGTTTAAAAAAATCATTTTCATAAACACAAATTGAGGAAGACAGAGCCAGAAATCAATCTGTCTAAAAAGATAGATATGACTTGATGGTCTGTATATTCAATATAAAGGCAGCACAATGTTCCAGACCTTGCATTAGGAAGACTCATCTTTTTTAGTTCAAATGTAATCTCAGATACTTTATTAGCTGTGTGACTCTAGGCAAATAATATAACCCTGTTTGTTTCATCAGTAAAATGAATTGGAGAAGGAAATGGTAAACTAGTATTTTTGCCAAGAAATTCCTAATGCGGAAACAAAGAGTCAGACATGACTGAGAAATAGCTGAATTACAAGAAGCTCACTATGAATCAACAATGTAACACGGTAGCCATAAAAGGTAATGAGATTTTAAACTACAGTAAAAGAGGCATGGTGTTCAAACCTTAAGAGATGGTGGGATCACATCTGGAAAATTATGTTCTGTTTCAGATGTTATAATTTAGAAAGTATATCATCATCTTGGAAAATATTCAGAAAATGAACAGAATGGTAAAAAAAAAATCATTCCATATGTGGATCAGCCAGATGCATTATTGATATTTAATTTGTAGAAGACTTAGGAAGAACAGAATAGGTGTCTTCAGTTATTTGGTAAGTTTTTGTATAGAAAGGTTTTTTTTTTTTTTTTTTTTTATAGAAAGGGAATTTTATATAGAAAGGGAATTTTTTTCCCGATTGTCCTTAGTTAGAAAAACTAGGACCAATAGATGGGTTATAGATTTGGGTTTATTGTTGAGAAAATTCTAGGATAGTAGCTTTAGATCTAGAAAGGACATTAGAGTTCAGATAATTCATCTCCTCACTTTACATATGAAGAAGCTGAGGACCAGAGAGATTAAAATATTTTACACAGAGTAAAAGAGCCAATAAATAGTAGAACAAAGATGTGAATTCCAGACTGAGACCTAACACCTCCCCATTTAACCAATTAGGATGATGAAGATTTTACTAATAGTTCTGAAGAAGAAATAGCAGAATCAAAGTATAAATATTTTTTTTGTGAAAGCAGGAGATGTACTATTCCATAGACAGATGCATTTGATCCCTAGTAGGAATAAGCAATTCTCCCTTGGAGGAATCCTGACCAAATCCCTTACTACTTGTTGCTTTGATGGAACTCCTAGTATTGTTGGTTAACCTGGATGCTTTTCATGAGAGATCTGTTGCTCTCACTGGCTACTTAAACATTCTCCCCTCAAAATATTAATTAACATGAAATCAAAGAAGAAAACAAACAAACCAAAAAAAAATCTTAGGAGAGATACATGGTTGTGTGCTCTGATGTGAGAGAAAGAACTCTTCCAATATGAATGACTGGAGGGAGGCTAAAAGATCTTTCCTCTGGTCAGATATAGGCTGTATAGGCAGAGTATACAGCACACATGCACTGATAATTGGGCTTTCATTAAGCAGTCCTCCCAATAGACACACACACACACATTCCTGAGCAAGGATTTGGATTAATACTTCTAGAAAAAGACTTCTTCCATCTAATTTTCTTAGATTCTTTTATATTTTAATATCTATGTATAAAAGATTATTTATGGATCTTATACTCCCCCAACCTGCCTTAGGAATCTTATTCCTAAACTATAAGATTCCTTTAGGAATCTTATTCCTAAAACTTCCCTTTTGCTTCTCCAGTATTTTATTGCTCTTGCTCTAGATGAAACTTTCCTTTTGTTCTCTTTTTGGGACAAAGGAAGAGCTTACATACAAACATAAATGAATGAATGAATAAATAAATAAATAAAATACCACAAAGGGGGTAGATTATAATACAATTATTCTCAGATCCTAAGCCATTCCTATGATGGGCCCAATTGTACAGGCATTTTAGAGACAATACAAATGTCTTGAATTGTTTGGCAGTAGTTCTTAAGTTCATTGTCTCAAGTCTGAAATGATCATTGAGTCTTCTGATTATCCATCAGGGTTACAGAGTTATGGTTAACATTATGGAAACAGGAGTATAGGATCCTCTGGTTTGGTTCATTTGGCAGTTACAAGTGCAGGAATTAATGAATTGTTAACAATTCAGTTCTTGATTTATTAATTTCCATTGCAGGATGTCTGCTGTAGCTCCAGCTCCCAAGACAATTTTTTTTTTTGGGGGGGAAGCATGGGAGTTCCAACAAATCTTGATTATGTAGTCATTACACATATCTTTACATTACACAGACTTCCTTAATGGGAAAAAACAAAAGCGAACAATCAAAACATCTCTTATTGATCTTATTTCAAAAAGTAACTCTCTCTCTTCCCCTTCCAATCTCTCTCTCTCTCTCTCTCTCTCTCTCTCTCTCTCTCTCTCTCTCTCTCTCTCTCTCTCTTCTCTCTCTCTCTCTCTCTCTCTCTTTCTCTCTCTCTCTCTCTCTCTCTCTCTCTCTCTCTCTCTCTCTCTCTCTCTCTCTCTCTCTCCCTTTCTCTCTCTCTCTCTCTCCCCCTCCACTCTCAACTCATAAAATACTATGTTCACTAGGATAGATTCAGAATAATAACTGGGAAGACTTATATGACCCAATTAAAAAAATGAAGTGACCCAGAACCAGAACTTTATATACAGTAACAGCAATAATGTAAATATGATCAACTGTGAAAGAGTTAGCTCAACTCTTATCAAGATAATGATGCAAGATAATTCCAAAGAACCCATGATAAAAAAAATGCAATCCATATCAGAGACAGTATAATGAACTCTGAAGGAAGACTAAAGCATATTTTTAAACTTTAATTTTCTTGTTGAGTATTGTGTGTGTTTTGCAATATGGAAATATGTTTTATATGACTTCATATATATAATCAATATCCTTTCTGTTTGCCTTCTCAAGGGTGGGAGAGGAGCAGGAAAGTTTGAGAGAATTTGGAATTCAAAATTTAAAAGAAATGTTAAAATGTTACATGTATTTGGGAAATATTTAACAAAATAAATAAAATATAATTTTAAAACTATGCTCATTACTTTCATATTCTTCATACCAATTTCCCTTTTAGCATCTTATGCTTTGGCTTCCACCCTTCTGAAATGGAGGTTTCAAAAGTTTCTAATCATGTATTATTGACAAATCTAATGTATTTTTCTCTATGGTCATTCTCCTTGTACTCTGTGTTTTGTTTTATATTGTTGATTCCTTTTTTTCAAATGTTCTCTTGCTCAAATTCTTTTCCCACATTTTCTACCTCATAGCACAATGTCAACTATTAATTCAATGTTGATGATTAAAAATCAAATGTGCTAGTTCTGTCTATTCCTCTTACCTAAAATCTAGTTTTATATCTCATAACTAATTAGACATTTGCAATTTAATATTTTTACTATGACATTAAACTTACTATAGTTTGAAATACAGAGGAAAGAACTCTGAGTTTGACAATAATTTGTCAAAGTTCAAATTCCTGGGATCCATGTGGCAGTCGGTAAGCATTTGAGCCTTAACATTTACATCTTCAAAATGAAAGTGTAATTCTACATAATTTATTAGGCCCCCTCTAGATCTAAATCTGATCTTGTATACTCATTTTTTCTTTGTCAAAACTATCCTGAATTTATCTTTCTATGCAATCATTTCTCCAGGTACTAGTACTCCAAATATTGACGTTGTTGATTCACCCTTTATCACCTACCATTTCTAGTGAGTATCTAAGTTCATTTGACTCTTTTCTTAAAAGTTCTCTTGTATATATTTTCCCCTCTTTTCCCACTATCTTTCTCCTAAAGCATGCAGTATTATTGTTATTGTTTAAAAACTTTTCAGTCATGTCCAACTCTTTGTTATTTTTTTGGATTTTTCTTGGCAAAGATACTGGAGTAGTTTTCTCCACCTCATTTTGCAAATAAGGAACCTCAGGCAAATAGAGTAAAGTGACTTGCCTAGGATCACAGAGCTAGTCAATGTCTGAGGCCAAATTTGAACTCAAGTCCTCCAGGAAGCTCTGAGATTGGCAATCTTTCCAAGACATATTCAAGCTGTACTTCAAATACTAGTAAGAAAAAACCTATTACTTTAAATATGAAAAAACTGAGGCTGAGAGGTTACATGACTTTCCTAAGGTAACCTAGATGCTAAGTATCTGTGATAGATATTTCTTCCTTTTAATAATAGCTTTTTATTTCAAAATACATGTAAAGAAAGTTTTCAATATTCACCTTTGAAAAACTTTGTGTTATAAATTTTCTTCCCTCCCTTCCCCCACCTCCCTTCCCTAGATAGCAAGCAATTCAATATGTTAAATATGTGCAGTTCTTCTAAACATATTTCCACATTTGTCATAATCCACAAGAAAAATCATCTTGAGAGGACAAAAATAGAGGGATTGAGAATTTTATGTCATGGTTCATGAGTTCTTTTGCTGGGTGTAGCTGGTTTATTTTATTACTTTTATTTTTATTTTTATTTCTATTTTATTACAGTATTTTATTACTGCTCTATTGGAACTGATTTGGTTCATCTCATTGTTGAAGATGGCCACGTCCATCAGAATTGATCATCATATTGTTGTTGAAGTATACAACGATCTCCTGGTCCTTTCACTCAGCATCAGTTCATGTAAATCTCTCCAGGCCTTTCTGAAATCATCCTGTTGGTCATTTCTTACAGAACAATAATATTCCATAATATTTATATACCACAATTATTCAGCCATTCTCCAATTGATGGGCATCCATTAAGTTTCCAGTTTCTGGACACTACAAAGAGGGCTGCCACAAACATTCTTGCCATACAGGTCCCTTTCCCGTCTTTAAGATTTCTTTGGGATATAAGCCCAGTAGTATCCCTGCTGGGTCAAAGGGTAAGCATAGTTTGATAACTTTTTGATCATAGTTCCAAATTGCCCTCCAGAATAGTGGATATATTCACAATTCCACTAACAATGTATCAGTTGTTCATGGCTCTTTTCAACAATAAGATGATTCAGGCAAGTTGCAATGATTTTGTGATGAAGACAGCCATCTACACCCAAAGAGAGGACTATGGAATTGAGTGTAGATCATACCATAGCATTTTCACACTTTTTGTTGTTTGCTCGCATTTTATTTTCTTTCTCATTTTTTTTTCCTTTTTGATTTGATTTTTCTTGTCCATCAAGATAATTGTATAAATATGTATGCATATATTGGATTTAACATATTTTTCCATGTTTAACATATATTGGATTATTTGCCATCTAGGAAAGGGAATGGGGGAAGGAGGGAAAATTAGAGTTCAAAGTTTTATAAGGATCTATGTTGATAAATTATTCATGCATATGGTTCAAAAAAAACTTTAATAAAAAATCAGATCAAAAAAAGAAAAAAATGAGATCGAAAAAAGCAAACAACAAAAAAGTGAAAATACTATTTTGTGATCCACATTCAGCCTCCACAGTCCTCTTTCTGAATACAAATGGCTCTCTCTAACACAAGTCTATTGGAATTGGTCTGAATCACCTCATTGTTGAAAAGAGCCAATTCCATGTGATAGAATTTGAACACAAATCTTTCTCAGCAAATAATCAGTGCTCTATTCACTATGCACAATGCCACTTTAATTCTTTGATTATATGACCCAAATGCATTTTGGAAATCCAAATTTCCATTCCTAAATCTTTCCAAACCTTAATAGTCATTAAAGTTCATCATGTTTGCAAGATCTTATTTTTCTTATTAAATAAGTGAAATTGGAACCAGAACAAAACTTAAATTAAGAAAGAAAAATTCTATCACTCAGCCCTCTTATTCACACTTGCCAACAAGATCTTTCTCTTTCCCCAGATTGGAAATGTAGTGGCCTTTCACAAACTGATCCCATTGCAAATCTTCTGAAAAAAATTCATCTATTTGTTGTTATTTCTTCTTTTGTTATTGTTTCTGCTGTTGCTGCTGATTTTATTTTCTCTATGACATATACCATTTTTTTTTTCTTTTTAGGCAGCCTGATCACTTTTAACTCTTAGGAGCTCATGATATTGATGTAAAACTTAGAGAAGTTACCTAATTGGCTTTAGACCTCCTGAGGCTTAGAACTATTAAACTTCAAGAAACACCAGTGTCTGCCTCCTCAGTGGCAGTGATTATAGGTGTGTGGCACTATTACTGTCACTAATTGTTTGTTATTGTTATTAATTTTGCTGATTAAGAAAATGAGATAGATTTGCCCATGGTCATATAAGAAATGAAAAAAAAATGAATTTCAGAAATATATTTTCCTAATTCTGTGTCTAGAATTCTATTTTTACCAAGCCCTATAAGTATCTGGGATTCTTTAGCGATACTGTGAAAAAAGAGTAGTATTTTAATTAAGTTTCTAGAAAATTGTATAATTTTATTTTATTTTTAAAAGTAGATTAATTTTTCAAGTAATGTGCATTGTCCTGGGCTATCTCATTAAAGAAAACCGCTCAGATGCTTATCCATATGCTATGTCTTTGTTTTCATTCTGCCAGTAAATAAATGGTCTGCAAATTCATATTCATTGTACCAGTAATCCCATTTGCAAAGGACACCTGTAAATCGTATTGTGGCAGTGTTTCCCTTTCCTTCATTTCATTTGACTTTTCTGTTCACCCAGTATAGCAACTATAATAAGTTCTGAAATTTTACCATATCTTCATGCTGACATTTTAATCTCATTTTCTAATAATTTTCTTCATGTGTTGAGTTTCATGCCATTCAAATTTGATATTCTCTTCTATTTATTTACTTTGGTACTGAAATTACTTTTCCTAAATCCATGATTTAGCTTGGAATATATTAATCTAAATATCTCATATGAAACATGTAAGTTAAAAAAAAAACAGATCTATAAATCTGTTAAGTATTGATGTGTTAAAATCTTAATCGTATGTGACTATTCTCCTTGTCATTAAATTTGAATTTTATATGAACTGGATCAAACAATTTTCATTCATCAGTCTTCTTCCAGAAGAAAAAAAAAATGCATGTGACTTCAGAAAAAGACATTCCCTATGTGATTTACATATTGAACTAAGCAAATAAATCAGAAAAAAAATGGATTTTCTGCAGTGTCATATATAAACCTGTTGGGGATTGCATATCTCTGAAATCTTCTTTCCTTTTGTCATTTCAAATACATTTGCCACAGAGTTAATATAGTGCTGAAAAAGTCTGCTTTCAAAGATACCCCTGTTTTCCTTCTCTCTTTTTCCTGTAAAAATTTTAAGGTAATTACAAACCTGGAGTAAAACAGGTAATTTACTGTGAGCCTAATAAGAAAAAAAATTGCCTCATAATGCCAACTAAGTGCCACCTTTTATATGATTCTATGTTATCCTTGTATAGGGTTTATTTGTGGCAATAGGAATTTATAAAACTTTTCGAAAGATTTAATTTACAACACAGTAGTAAATTAGACCCACAAGAATCTGCCCCTTCATAAACTGGTTTTAATCTCTTTTCAGGCTGATTAGACATTACTAGACCATTATATTTTTCCTTTGGCAGGTAGATGTTACAGTGGATTAGAACACTAGACTGGAATCCGGGAGTACTGTCTTCCAGAGTTCAAATGTGATCTAAGACACTTATTACTTGTGTGACCCTGGTCAAGCCACTTAATCCTGTTTGCTTCAATCCCTTACTTGTAAAATGATCTGGAGAAGAAAATGGCAAACACCTCTAGTATCTTGCCAAGAAAGAGTGGGATATAACTAAAAAGAACTAAAGAACTCAAGGACAAAAAAAAAAAAAAAAAAAGTTCTTGCCAAAATGAACTGTTCTATTATCCATACATAGCAACTAATTTCTTATCTCTATTCCTTACAAAAGGTGTCTGTAAGGCTCTAATATATTCCTGTCTTGGAGTCCTAATTTATGTCAGGCAAGCTCATTAACAAGCTTCTAAAGGAGGTTATGCCTGGGTTACTCCCAGTTTTTAGTGTTCTCTCCCAAAATTTCTCTCTATATGTAAAATTTGCATTGCAAATATTTTATATTTTCTTATCTGTATTCATGTTGTTCATTCCTAGTAAAATATAAGCTTTTTGAGGTAAAAAACTATTTTCTTTTTTTTTTCTTTTTTCATCTCTCTCTTCTTTCTTTTTTGTTCCTCCCTCCCTCCCTCCCTCACTCCTTTCCTCAATCTTCCTCCCTCTCTTACCTTCTCTCATTCACCTTCTCTCTTTTTCTCTCTCTTTTTCTGTCTTTCTTTCTCTCTCTTCTCTCTTTCTCTCTCTCCTCTCTTCTCTCTTTCTGTCTCTCTTTTTTTCTTTCTCTCTTTCTTTCTTTCTCAGTACCTAGCATACTAAGTGGTCTATAGGAGACTCTTATTAAATAAATTGAATTGAATTCAAGTGCATTGCTTCAAGTTCTTCGAAAATCTGTAAGTTCAAAATTATTTCCTCACATTCAGCTCTTAGAAACAATGCTCAGAATTGTTTTACTGAGTATCATGTCATTTATTACAGACACTAATATGAAACTTCTCAGAGAATTCTGTACCTGAAATATAGAAAGGAGTACAATAATTTTGACCACCCTCAGATATTCTAAAGTGCCTCTCAGATGCCAGGATACAGAATGTTATATATATATATATATATATATATATATATATATATATATATATATATATGTATGTATATGTATATATATGTATATATATATATATATTTGTTATTATTATTATTATTATTAATAGCATGAAAGTTCAGTAGTCAAAATATGTTGAAGAAATTCTCTGAATCAAAACAATAAGTATATTTATTCATAGCAAGTCTTTTAGAATCACAAATGTAAGGGAATTCACATAGGTTTTCCTTCTGTGTCACATTGTTTCCTCATGACTCTTACAGAGCCATATTGTTTCCACTGTTTCACACACAAGTGTGAATCAACAGTTCTTTCCTTTAAGTCATGTGGGACTGAGTATCTGAGATTGATTTTTTTTTTAATTTAGAAAAAATCTGAATTTATTCTTAGTAAAGTGAAATAGTTTTCCTTCTTTATCTAAACTCCAGAATTCTAGGAACTCCTCTCCCTATTATTCTACTTAAAGAAGAAGGGAACTTCTTTTTGAGAGAATAGATACTACTGTACATTGTTGTGTTATGCTTCAGTGACAGAATGCAGAATGGAGAGAAGATTCTGAGTCATTATTTTCTCATCTACATTCTTCACCTCTAAGCATCAAAATATTGAGAAAATTCGTGGAATTCATTGTCAGGTGATCTAAATTTCCAGCCTATTCAGACATTGTTACTTATGTGTCTTTGGATAGCTCATATTACTATCAGAAACTCTTCAGTTCTCACCTATAAATGATGGTACTAACGCTTTTTGTTATGTACTCACAAGATTATTGTGAGGAAAACACTGAACAATTGTGAAATTACAAAATTATTGTTATTATATCTAAAGTCCTATAAAGCTAAATACTTTCCCGTGATGGCCTTTTGTGAAGGAGCAAATAAGGCAGGCAATACTCTAACCAGGACTTAAGTTTTCTTTAGACTAGGGCCACAATTAAGCATGGAAACTGAAGAGTTTTAGACAGAATCAAAATAAAAATAGGTTACATTCTTAAGATGTGTGCTGCTCATGTAAAAATGCATATATCTAAGTGGGATGTTAAAATTATAGTCTGGTGCCTAAGGTTAGATATGGATAGGTATCAGTAATCATTCCAAGTCCTCTCCAAAGGAAAATATAATACCAGCCTGAAAGGAATTAGGAGAAAGGACCACAAGGCTGGCTTTTCTTATTTCTTCTGGGAAAGGGGGTACCACAATAGAATTATATATTTTTCTGCTTCTAAAAGTTGCTGAAGAAGAACTACACAAAATTATCAGCCTTACTCTCTTTTTTAGTTGTAGAAGCCGTATAGTAAAAACAAAAGTCAAGATGATTGACAATGGCCAAGGATGCAGTGATTGACTTTGGTGGTTTGAATGTCTAATTAAGCTGTATGCACTAGCACCTGTTTCAGGGCAGCCATCTTCAAGGTAAATGGAATAAATTTTTCTTATTTGCCCATTCAGCCAGGGAATCTCTTCACAGGCTTGGAGTAGACATTCTCCTAACTCATCAATGGGTTTGAGGCCTGGTGATATTAATCTCAATGTGGTTAAGGCTTTCTTCCAATGTTTTACTCAGGTGAGGCTGCTGCCCATACTATAGTTTCATAGAGCTACAGATGGGTGAGAAATAGACACAAAAGGTAAATCAGCACCCCTGAAAAAAGGACTAAAATTATAGTTGCACAAATAATAAATATCAAATACATACATTATTCATGAAGCTAATTTACAGAAATAAAACAAGATGAGGAGATTATAATATACCACAAATACATTGAAGTAAATGAGCTTTCTAGACAAAAGTGAGATGAGTTCTTATTCAATTAAGAGGGAGGCCTCAATTTTATCCAAGTGGAAATTTCCTGAATTTCTCTTGGAAAATAGTCATATTGAGGAATGAAATTCTCCTACATGTCTCTAATTTGTCTCAATGACAGTCTGTAAGGTGTGTTTTTCCTAAAGAAGGAATGAAGAGTGCCTCTCCTTTGCAAAGTTTTTTTCAACTTTGCTGCTCTTGAAATCCTACAATTTCTCATTAGCATTTTCTCCACTAATACAGCATCATATTCAACAAGGAGCATATAGCACAGGATTGTTTCTCTCCCACTTAATGTGGTCATGAGTGTAGTTAAACATGGAAAATGGAATACAGATACCTATGAAGGGAATCTATTTGTTCCACTCTTTTTGAAGTCCCAAATTACAAAAAGTATATTTTTAGGATCATAAAGGCTTTCTAGATGTCCTATAGTTGCTGACATTTCAGGTAAAGTTTTACAGTAGCTAATGTTCCCCATTCTCCACCCCCCCAAGGATATTTAATGAAAGTACACGACTTTGAAATATTCCTGATGAAAAGATCAGAACTGACTAATTTTACTTTCAAATACAATTTCAAAAGAAGAAGAAAAAGGGGTGAGAAAAGATAAATGATAAATAATTCAAAATAATTCTCTACATTTCTAATGGCTAAATGGGAAGACTTTTAACTTCTAAGAATTTAATTATTGTTAAGGCAGTTAGGACATACAAAAAAAAAGATAACACAGGTGTGAGTTAACTATCATGGTATGAGTTCAACAAAATAAAATAAAAGGGTGAGAAAAAGAAAATGAATGGCAGAAGGGGTCAGGGAAAGCATAATGGGGTTAATTATGTCATATAAAAGAGGCACAAAAAAAGAGATTTTGGAATAGAGGGAAAAATGAAGGAGTGGCAAGAAATGTTTGAACCTTACTCTCATCAGGAGAAATAAAATACACATCCAGTTGGGTATAGAAATCTATCTTGTTCTATAAGGAAGTAGAGAATAATAGAAAGGGAGGAGCTGATGAAAGGGGAAGATAGATTGGAAGAAATTGATCAAAAGCAAAACATATCTGAGGAGGGACAGAATGACAGGTGAGAAGAAGGCAGACAAAGAGAGAAAGAAACAGGTAGAGAGACTGAGACAGAGAGGATAAACAAATAGAAAATAAAATAGAGGGTAATAATAAATTAGTAATAATAATTATGAATGTTAGTGGGATGAACTCATCTATAATATGGAATTGTATAGTAGAATAGAATAAAAATACTTATCCAACATAAGGATATATGAAGCATACTAGAAGCAGAGGGACACAGAGAGTAAAAGTAAGGGGCTCCAGCAGAATCTATCAAACTTCAGATGAAAGTGAAAAATAAAACAAAACTGTGGTAGCAACCATGAACTAAGACAAAGTAAAAACAAAAATAAAATTAATTAAAAGAGAAGAGCAGGGAAATTACATCTTTCTAAAAGGTACCCGACACAATAAAAGTACAATAAACAATTAACAGATATGTAAATAGTATTAGATTTAAATTCCCAAATGAAAAATTAAATGTTACAGGAAGAAATACTTATAGTTTTGGATGACTCTAATATTCTCCTCCTAGATAAATAAGTCTGACCAAAAATAAACAAGAAAGAGGTTGAGGAAATGAAAAGATGAAAATAATTTTAGAGAAATAAGGTAATATATCTATATCTATATCTATCTATCTATATGTATATGTATCTTTAGAGAAAATTGAATGGAATATAAAGGAATATATCCATACAAAAATTGACCATGCACCAGGGCCTGAAAAACTCTAAACCAAATGCAGAAAAACAGAAACATTCAATGTACTCTTTGTACATCAAAATGTAATAAAATCACATTTGATAAAGGGTTGTGGAAACATAGATTAAAATTAATTGGAAATTAAATAGCATAGTCCAAAAGAATGAATGGAGGTCAAAGAGCAATTCATAGAAACAAAAAAATTATTTAAGAGAATTAGAAAAAATGATACAAGATAACAAATTTCATGGGATGCAGGCAAAGCAGTACTTGGGGAAAAGTTTGTTTTTCTATATGCTTACATCAATAAAATAAAGAGCAAATCAATGAATTTAGCATACAACAACAACAACAACAAAACTACAATAAAACAAATTAAGAATCCTTACAAAAACATTTAATTGAAATTCCTGACAAAGGAGAGATTAATATAATTGTGAGTAAGAAAACCATTGAACTAATGAATAAAATTAGAATTTGGTTTTATGGTTTTATGTTTAAAAACAATTAAAATAAATAAATCATTGGTTTATTTATTTAAATGAAGAAAGAATGAAACCAAATTAACAAAATAAAAAGAGATAATACAACACCAATGGAGAGGAAATAAAAGCCATTTTGCATAACTAGATGCCAATGAATCTGACAATCTAAGTGAAATGGATGAATATTTACCATAATATAAATTGTCCAAATTAATAGAAGAGGTAGACTATTTAAACAACTATATATTAGAAAAAGAAATTGATCAAATCATCAATGAACTCCCTAGTTAAAAATCCTTAGGACCACATGGATTCACAAGTTGCTTGTATGTGTGTGTTTGTGTGTGTGGGTGTAATCACCACATTATCCTCACCTCACCCAAGCCTTTCTTTCAATTTATTCAATTAAAATGACAGCCATAAAACAATTGATAATATTTTCATACATAAGAAACAAATTATTTTACCTCATTTAGTCTCTTATAATTAGTCTTTAATGCTTATATTTCTTCTGAATGTTATAAGTTGATTTTTCTCCTAAGTTCTGTTGCTTTTGTCAAAATATCTGAAAATGTTTCAGTTCATTAACTGTCCTTTATTTCATTCAAAATTATACTTAACTTTGCTGGGTAAGTTATCCTTGGTCATAACACTAGCTCTTTTTGTTCTAAGAAATATTGTCTTATACTCCTTCAATGTAGTGTCTGCTAGATCTTATGTAATCCTTATTATAGCTCCATGATATTTAATTTGTTTTATTACTTCCAACATTTTCTCCTTAACCTACGGGTTTTGAAAATTGGTTATGATATTCCTGTAAATTTTCTTCCTGTGGTCTTATTAAGGTAGTGATTGGTAATTTTTTTCCCTATTTCTTCTTTGCCTTTATAGTCTCGAACTTTAATAAAATTTACCTTGATAGTTTATTATAATATTATATCAAGGTTTTTCTTTTTTTTTTTATTGTAATGTTCAGGCACTCCCAACTATTCTTCTATTCTTTTATTTTTTCTTCTCTGTTAACCAGACCAGTTGTTTTTCTGATATAATGTTATACATTCCCTTCTATTGTTTCAGTTTTTTAAAATTTGTTTTATTATTTCTTTGTGTCTTAGAAGATCATTAGCTTGTCTTTACCCAATTCAAGTTTTCAAGTTATTATTTTTTTTCTTAAGTTTTTGGTTCTATTTTTCAAGTTGATTGACTTTTCCTTTTTTTTTTTTTTTTTTTTAATTGTTCTTATTTTTCCCCTCAATTCTTTGATTTTTAAAATCCTTTTCAAGTTCTTCTAAGAATTCTTTCTGTTTGGGATCATTTGATGTTGTCATTGAAAAAATGAGCAGTTTTTTATTTTCTAATTATTTTTTTCTTCAATATGAACCCTGGTCTCCATTCCCATAGTATCTATGTGTGGGCTCTTTCTCTTCTGTTTGCTTATTTCATTTTTTTTGTTTAATTTTATTTTTAGTAGTTATTAGTGTGACCAAATTCCAGTTCCAGGATATGAGGAATTATGCCCTAGCCTCAGGTATTTATTACTATTATTTTCTTTTGTATGCACAGAGCTCAACCTTGAGTTATCCTCTCCAACTCCTGCACCATGGTACCAGTTGCACTGCCCCACAAATGAACTTATCCCCTGTGCTTCGTTTGCTGATGCCAAACTACAATTATCCTCTCTTCTGTGGAGCTGAAACCAAAAACTCTGCTCACCTGCAATTGTCCACAGCCAGCAAGGTTCCTGTCTCTATGGTACTGCACTCACCAGGTATGTGCTAGCTCCTTCTCCCCCATAGCAGTAGTCAAGCCTGTGATTTATATGATCAACACAACTGTGCATGGTGTCTTTTGATAGTGGAAGGTCGTTTAATCTACTCAGCTGTCAGGCCCCCATACAGTCTGTGAGATGAAAGTTTCTAAGGCTGAAACTGCATCCCAGCCCCAACAACCCTCAGGGCTTGAAGTTTGTTGATTCTCAAGAGTTGGCCTGGAAGTGTTTGAGCTTTACTCAGGTCAGACTTCTACATTGGGAGATCCCATCTTTCCTAGGGTTTTTCTTAAGTTGTTTTAAGAGAACTACTATGCCTTGATTTTTGTTTGTTGATGTTGTTCTACATTCCCTCTGAGACAGTGTTCTATCTTTCTGTGGAGGAAATTTTGAGAGCTTAAAGTTTTCTGATCTACTCCAACATCTTCCCAGAATCTTCTCCAGAGTGGTATCTTTCATTAATTAATTAACATTCTCATGCATATACATATCTTACACATCCTAGTGATTCTGAACCAATTTAGGTTATCACCCATGCCCTACATCTCAATATGATCCCCCCAAATCCTCCCATTTCAAAGTTCTAATCAAATTCCATGTACCCTTTGCACTATGCCCTCTGAAATGCCCTTTCCATAGAACAAACTTTTCTTCATTTGAAATTTTTTCTATTTACACTTTTCATCTTTAATCAGTTGCTGAAACCTGTATCTCCACTGATGTGACAGTCTTCCTGGCCACATTTTTCAGGACTCTCATTTCTCTCAAGTCGCTATCTGAGTTGGAAATTGAATATTCCTTGCTTCCCATTGCTAACAAAAGGTTCTCATCCAACTTTCATTACTCAGCAAATCCCTTTGGGGTCCATGATACTCCTATCTACCATTCATCAAAATACTAGTTGCTATTGTATATACATCTCCAGGTCATATCCATTCTTTTCTCAATGGTACTCTCACAAATTTTTGCTGGTTCCCAATTCTTGCCCTCCTACTTGAGAACATCAACATATTTACTGGCTTTCCATCAAATATTGTTACCGTTCCTCAAGCTGTTCAATTCCTATAAACCATTCTTTGTCACTAAAGCCAAAAAGAAAGATATTTCCTACCCTTGATATTGCCATAATTCACAAGTAAGCCACCTTCATGTTCAAGCATTTCAATACCCTCACATTTGATCAATATTCTGTTGGCTTTCCACCACTCCTTTCTTCCCTTCCCAAAACAAAGTCTAGCCACACTGGAACCTCCACTTCATACAACCTTCAATTCTCTCCCAAGCTATCTTCTCTGTATTAACTACTCTCCCTTCTCAAATCCATTCTTTAACTAATTCAAATCTCCACTGACCCACATGTGTATTATTTAACTAATATATCCCTAAATTTCATATTTGGAAATGCCATTGTTCTTGATATCAATTAAATCAAAACCTAGCAGAATTTCTCCAGAAAATAAATAAACCACTTTTCATTTTTTTCTTTTTCTTCACAAAATAATTTTAGCAGTTGGAATTTTTCTTACTTTTGGATATTTATTTAAAGTACAAAAGCTACCCAGTGTCATCAGGCAAAATATTGATCAAGCCATTCTTGTAAGTTATATTAGATCTTATTCCAGAAATTACTTGGAAGGAAATTTTATTTTTTCCCTAATTTTTATTTGTTTACTAATAAAACTTTATAAACTAAATATATATGTGTATAGATACAAATATACAAATAATATTTTTATGACTGACTTTAGTATTCAATAGGACTTATCTTCCAGAAATGCAATTTACAATTCCACTATCTGCAGCTGTCAGAACCAACCTTTCTTGGTGAAGGCTATCATTTAATTCTATTTCTTCCTCTCACTTTCTATTTACTTCCTGCCTTTTATAAAGAAAAAGAAACAGAGGATACCCTCTGTGCTTTTGAATCCTATACATCTTTTGGCCAATTAGCACTTTTTAAATAAGTTGCTAATTGACGTTTCAACTGGAGAAAATGCTCCAATATCTATATGATTGTGCCCTGTGTACCTTCTAGAAGACAAATCCAGAAGACTTTCCTTGAAACTCATCATTTTATTTTGAATGGAAAACAAAAACAAAAACAAAAACAAACCACATTGTTCTTGAAATGAAAACACTTGAAATATTTTTAATTACACTTGCCATAGAGTAAGAGGGTAATACAATGCTGAGTGGCAATAGTCTAGAGAAAATTTCCCACTCCACCCTCATTGCCAAGCTCTAGAATATGATAGAGAAATAGATGCTGAGATAGATATGTGATAAAATGGCTAAGGACATTTCAAAGTAAGGCCTAAGATTTTATCATTAGTTGCCATATTTGTTTTGGTTTCATCCAGTTTTATTTTATTTTATTATCAGCTTCCAAAGGTATAAGTAACCTGGGTAGATAGACAGTAGTGCTAACAATTTACATTCACTTCCCAGTGTTCCTTTTCTGGGTGTAGTTATTTCTGTCCATCATTGATCAACTGGAAGTGGAGCTCAGTACATCTTGATGAGAATTAGATAAGGAGTATATAAATGAAATTAGATTTAATTGAGATCTTGTGGCAGGTTCAGGGTACAGGGAATCAAATAGAGCTCCCCTGCAAGCCCTTTGGATTCGGCAAAAAGATACAGAGTTAAATGAGGTCTAGTAGATGCACAAGAGTCCTCTGTAAAGGAATTTACAGACCTGAAAACCTAGATTGATAAAAGAGGTTTATTGTGGGGTTTGGAAGTAAAACTTAGTTAGTAAAGTTGTGGGTAGAGATAAGAGGGCACCAGAGCTACAGGTCCAGTGGCGTAAGGATGCCATGTTTGAGACTTCTGCAAAGAGTGGACTCCAGTTTTGTCCCTTTTATAATAGGGGGGCTTTTGGTAATCTGAAGGGGCTCATGGGTAGAGTCCCATTTTGGCCTCTGGCTTGAGCTTCAGCCAGGATTAGAATTTGAATAGAATTCAATGGGTTTTTGCTTGGGGTGGAGGGTTGGGAAACCTGAGCAGATCATTAGAATGGGGGCTGGGACAGTCCAAGTTAGCTCAGATCCAATGGAAGCTGGAGAGAGCCCGAATATCTCCTATTGGAATTCATGGGGGTTAGGAATCAGAAAGGAATCTTAACCCACATCAATCTCAGTTGATCATGCCATAATCCTGTTACTGCACACAGTATTCTCCAAGTTCTACTCACTTCACTCAGCAGCAATTCATATAGGTCTTTCCAGGCTTTTCTGAAATCAGACTGCTCTTCATTTCTAATAGAACAATAATATCTCATAATATTAATAAAGTCTGGAATAACTCCCTGGAGGGCCTCAGGTTCAGAGTCTGGATCAATTAAAGTCCTTGATCTTTAGGGGGAGAAATAAAGGAGACAGGCAAGTTATGACCTGGCTTGCCAAAAATATATCCTGGATTCTGGAGTCCAGAGTCTCCAGCCTCTCTACTTCTCATTCTGCATCCAAGTGATCCTGACCTCTCTCCCTCAGTCCCTCCAATCCTTGCCTATGATTACCTTACCACTACACATTTAGCAAGTACCAATCCTGAAGAGAGCCATCACATTACCATATCTAAGTACATGCTTTTATAGAGCCATTATCTCACATCATAATTAGCCATAAGTGCTCTGCTGTCTGATTCAAGTACACATTTTCAGTTTCAACCCTCTACAAATATTCATATTGCCATAACTTATTAATTCATTGCCCATCTGATGACCACCCACTCAATTTCCAGTTTCTTGCTACTACAAAATAACTGCTATGAACATTGTTGTACATATGGGTCTTTTTCTATTTTTTATTATCTCTTTGAGTTACAGATAGAGACACTGCTGGATCAAAGGAAATGATATTTGGATAGTTTTATAGTGATGGGGGAGGGGAGAAACAGAAGTCAGTCACCTTGACCTTAATCCTATCTCACCCTAGAAGCCAATCCCACCTCTGTTAAGTTCCACTAATTAACCTTTCTATAGAGTTCAGCTGACACTAATCAAGTTTTCTATAGAGCTGAACTAAAGCTAAATATCACTACTTAACTTTCAAAAGAATGTTAAGTAGCACCACGTAAGCTTTCTATAGATTTGAACTACCACCAATTAAACTTTCTATAACTTTACTGAAACCTATTCACCCCTAAAAACTTCTCTATTGTCTCAAAAGCCCTCAAGACCTGACTCTGATCATATAACTAAGTACTCTGACTGTACCAGCAGTAGAGCTCTCTTAATCCCATCTTGGAGTTTTTGTCCACTGAGAGACAGAGATCTCTCAGTGATTTAAAATAAATTTTTACTTTTTATTTTAGAAAATTGAGTAAATTATTTTATTTCTCCCATGCCTTATCTCACACATCATAAGCCTGGAAATCCCCAACAATAGCCCTTAGGACACGGTTACAAATTTCTCTCCATAATGGTTGAATCAGTTTACAAGTCAACCAACAATGTACTAGAATCCCAATTTTCCTACATCCCTCCAAAATTAATCATCATTTTTTCTAACATTTTGGCCAATCTGACCCTTGTGAAATGGTACCTCAGAGTTGTCTTAATTTGTGTTTTTCTAATCAACAGTCATTTAAAACAATAGTTTTAATTTTCAATAAGTTCTTAATGAGAAAGTTTGTAAACTTAGAAACTTAAAAGAAGTTTGTTTTATACCTAATTTATTTTGGTATGAAAGGATCTAAATATATATCTCTGCCTATGCTAGTAAACATTAAATGCAAATTGAAGACAAGTAAATCTAAGACAAATAATTTATAAGTCTTTGATATATCAAAGATATCTCTAATCTCATAAATATTAACCTGCTCTCCATTGGTGTAAATCAAAACCTGTCTATGTCTTTTCATGTTATTCTTGTCTATTTACCTCCAGAATTTTTCCACAGGAAATCTATCCAATGGATTAAAGATATTCTCCTGAAGATTTGAGTACAACACTTGGGTATTCACAAGTTATCCTTTACTCTTATTATATTAAGCACACCTTCTTCATCTTACTACACAAATCTTTAATGATATCTTTAATGTAGGCTGCAACCAACCAAACCCTAATTTTCTCCTTTTATAGAGGTGGAGTATAGGAATAACCTATAATTTTGATCCTCTAGAGATAAGGATGTTCCATCAGTCAGAATTACAGAATATAAAATGGGAAGTTACTATATTTGTTTGTATGGTTCTAGGAGCATTTTAGCATGATTGAATATACAACATAATCATCTAAATATAATCTATTCCATTCTCTTTCTCCTGTTTAGTCAGAGTTCTAGCTCAGATGACAAGTATAGTGACTGTCAATGTTAAAACAATAATTAGGAACTAATAATTAGGCTTCTTATCCACTTTCACATAATAATATGGGGAATTTGCTTTTTAAAAATTCTTGTTCTGCTTCCTAGCCTTACCTCCAAGTTGTTTATTAGGCTGATCTCCTTTGAATGGCTTTGGATCACAGTGAACAAATCTTTTAGTGAATGCTCAAGTATTTCATGCAATTATCGAAATACCCTTTTGCCAAGACAGCTTTCTGGAGAGATTTAAAATAGGAAATTACTTTTATAGTAGGGAATTTTCCATGTTGCAACAGCTACCTTTGGATTTCATCTAAACAACTGTTTCCTGTGAATTCTAGTGAACAATGTGCCATGCTTAGAGTTAATTGACCTATGTTCATACATTGCTAGTTATGGAATTATAGGCAAATTACTCAATGCCCTAATGCCATAGGTGATTTTCTCAGACTTTTATATTCATTCAGGGTGTCAACATGCATTTCTAGATGAATTTTCCTCAGTAGAGGTATCATGTAGCAATGAAATTACAGGATTCCTAATCCAAGGAATATGCTGACATTGGAATTTGTCTTTCTTTATAGTTCAAAATAATGTGCTTCTTTCAGAGCTAATATGACTAAAATGGAAAAAAAAAAATCAGAAAAATTTCCCAATCCTTGAGCACCTAAAATATATGAGTTCTTCAGGGAAAAGAAGACCAGCATCATTATAGGGAGCTTGAAAAAGCATTAGGGAAGAATTGCCTGATATCTAGGATAAAAATTAAGCTTTAAGAGAGAGGAAGATGTCTCTTTATGTGTAACACAAATTACTCAGTCTGGATGCTGGTCGGCTTTAAGTATATCCAACTTATGTTGAGAATTGACTACATCACTCTCAAAAATTAAAAACTTTGAAATAAAATTTTAATGAAAGACTTCAGTTGAAAGAGTTAACTACTGGATAGTTTAGAAGAACTTCCAATTCTATTAAATTCAACAAACTAGTATACATTTGTAGGTCATGAGACAGTATGAATGAAGGACCAATTTTAGAGGGAAGAACCTATATTCAAGTGCTACTTTGAGACTTACTTTGTATTGGTGAGTCATTTGATTTCCCAATACTACATGCAACTCTCTAATACTAAATTACAGATTATTGTTCGACGTGCTTTTGTGGAAGGTGTTTCGCCAATAGGAATTTCTTACTATCACTGGTCTAATCCAATAACATCTACTGTTGGGTATGCATTAGAAAGAATCCTAAACCTGGAGTCAAGAAAAAGTGAATTTAAATTCTTACTCAGACACTTAATAACTGTGTGTCTTTGGGCAAGAGCCTCTATTTGTCTTAGTTTCCTGTACTATAAAACCAAGGTTATAAAAATATCAACCTTCCAGGATTGTTTCAAGGGTCAAATAAGATAATAAATAATATTTGTAAAATGCTCATCACAGTATCTAGCAAGTAATAGATTCCTTATAAATGCTAGCTATTGTTCTTAATTATTATTTCTATGCAGAACATTATATTTAATGTTTATTTTCTTCTTACAGAATATTAAATCCATAGAATAGTCACCATAATCTAGAGAATTTATTGAATAAGGTAATGACCAAGTTGTGGTCTAGGAAGAGATCCAAGCCTGAACACCTAACAATTAGAAGTACTAGAGAACTTCATTGAAATAACTGTCATAAATTGAGCATTACTCATAGTCAATATAAATTTTTATGAACTAACCATCCCCAGAAATAAAAAAAAAAAGAAATGACAAAAGGGATACTCATTGTGACATTGAGATTTTTGAACTATTGCTTATCTCCTTCCTATCATTTAAACACTTTTCATCCTCCTTCCTCAATTGCATTTTTTGTCTATATTTTGCAGTTAATGAGCTTTTGAGCAAAAAGTTATAGTGTCAGTTTTTTAGGATATTTGATGGAGAACTTTTCCCAGGTACATATAGGGTATTAAGGGCATAGGATTCCAGGGTAGTTTTTAAGTCTATAGAACTGGAAGTGATTTAAATTAACCCAAATGTAGGCAAATACTTAGGATATATAAGTTCTTTTCTAAAAAATGGCTATCAATTCAAGTGATTTAAAAATGAGTTAATGAATAGTCCTCCAAACAACTCTGACTGATTTATCCACATTTCTTGGGCATTATTTTAAGCCCTACAATTCTATTTAAAACACACACACACACACACACACACACACACACACACACACACACACACAAATGAATATTAATCTTCATATTTGCATGAATTTGCATGATACCCTTATTCCATCATTGTTAACTACAATAAAGAGAATACATTAACCCAGTTTGTTTTAATCATATTCATATTCAATATCCTGATATATCACACAGGAAATAGAATGTTTTGGGGGAAATCAAATTATTTTGATCACATTTAAATAAGAGAGATATACAAGAGAAAGATTTAGACAGAGGAAATTATGAGGATACAGGAGACAATTATATCATGTAATAATAGATTATAATCAATACTATGTATTTCTATATTCTCCCTCTCTCACTCTCTCTCTCTCTCTCTTTCTCTCTTCCTCTCTTCTCTATTTATCTAGATTATCATGGGTTCCCAGAGTCCAGCCTAAGTGGGAAAGGTTGACTCTAGTGAAAAGAATATGACATTGAGTGTCCTAATGGTACAATGACAGCTAGGGAAGTCACAAAACCAAGATACCAGGATAGCCACAGAGATTCAAAAATTTATTGTACATCCCAGCATACTTCTCACTTGGATGATGTACACTCAGCATCAGTATTAGTTTTTTACACATGACAATGAAAATTACTTTTTTTAAAACTATGAATCCAATAAATCCAAAAAAGGACCTGAGCTTCCAAAAAGTGAGTTATCAGATTGTCTAGATCAGTTGTTGGTGACTGCATGGCATAGCTGCAATGATTCATGAAATTTATTTTCTCAGAATAGAGTTATTAAGACCTGAATAAAAAAGAAAAGCATAGGGTTTTGACTTTGGAGTCACTGCTTCCCTAGACATTTGTTTTTGTTTAATAGCTTTTCCAGTTTTTCTTTAAGTCATTCGGTTATGTTCTGAAAAGGTTCAGGCCCAACAAATAGAGGAATTGGATTCCAGGTCAATCCAACTGGGATGAAGTTAACTCAAATTGTTTAGGTATGCTTCATAATCTAAAACAATCCAATGACCTAAGACAATCTACCCATGGTCCCCTAAATATCAGTGATTTAGCGTGCCTCTTAAACTTTTTTTTCTACTTATGATTCCTTTTCACCCAAGAAAAATTTATATGATTCTGAGTTAAATATACAAATGAACATTTACTTATAATAAATTATAATTTCACTTTTCCTACATTCAGGTATAAGACCTTCTATGGGGTCATAATTCACAGTTTAAGAAACTTAACAACCAAGTTCACCAATATTACTATGGTTCCTACTCTCTCAATCTTGCGGCAAAATGGTAGTGTTACCAGAACAGTAATAATAAATAAATGATTATTATATATGTACCTGCATGTCCAAGTTCCTAACCATTATCTAAAAGGTACCAATGCCCATATTGTTGCTGCCTACAGTTCAAGACTTTATTATGCAGTCACTATATAGCCACCTTATTCATTTTGTGAACTATCCATGTTGTTGTCTGTAGTAACATTGCTACAAAGAAATCATGGTCTGCCATATTACTTGAATTGCTACTTGTGGCCTGGTGGTTCTTAAACCTGTCTTTTACTTATTTATTTGGGCATCACAGTCCAAGTTATTACTCCTGCTGCCACTTGTTGTCCAGAATGTTACTGCCCATTATTAACTTACAAATATGTGGTTGAATGTTAAAATATACTTAAATATTCTCTGCATCTGAAATGGGAAATAATTTTTTAATATGTACAAGTACAAATGGGCAAGGTTTATTTTGATTTTCTCTACTCAAGGCTTATTCTGGGACCCAATTCCAGCTTAACATAGAATGAAAAGATCTTTGTGCATTCCTTAGCTCAATTAGTAGGAAGAAGGAAAAGAGGGAGCATTATATACTTTTTGCTGTGTCAGACATTGTCTAAGTGCTTTTGATAAATATTATTTCATTTGATCTTCACAACAACCCTAAAAGGCATGTGTTACTGTCATCTCCATTTTACAATTGAGGAAACTGAAGTAATCAGATTAACTGATTCATCTATGGTCATAACAGCTTATAAATATCTATGGCTGGATCTGAACTATGTCAAATCTTTCTGGTCATACTGTTTTATCTACAATATCACCATTTTCCCAGAGAGCAGTAATTTCATGTTTTTCTCTTCAAGTCCTTACTTGGTTTTCAGGTAAATACACAAGAATAAAGGATAAATTATGTAGGAACAACTACACAATGTAACAAACACAGAAGAGACTAAAATAAAAATATTTTCAATGGATGTCATGCTGTTATCTTAAAGAACAGATTATTATAAGACTGATTATTACAAGACTACTTCTACTTTAGAAGGCAGACTAATCATACTAATTTTAGGTTGTCTTCCTTCTCAAGTGACAGAGGAAATGTGAATCTTAGTCATTCAAAAAAGCCTTTCTTGTTTTCTTGGGGGAAATATAATACTGCTCTGAACATTCTTTAGAGAAAAGTACATTGGATCTTAAGCCCAGTGTGTTCTGGGTTCAAATCCCAATCCTGATTCTTAGTTGCCTGTTCAAGTTTCTAGGCCTTAATTGCCACATTTGTCTTATAAAACGAGGGTCTTACAAAAGACCAGCCATTCTTTTTTTTTTTTTTTTTATTAAAGCTTTTTATTTACAAAACATATGTATGGATAATTTTTCAACATTGACCCCTGCAAAACCTTCTGTTCCAAATTATACTTTCCTGTCCCCCAAGCACTGCCCTAGATGGCAGTTATTCCAATATATGTTAAATATGTTAAAATATATGTTAAATTCAATATATGTACACATATTTATACAGTTATCTTTCTTTGCAAGAAAAATCAGATGAAGAAAGAAAAAAAACAACTGAGGAAGAAAATAAAACACAAGCAAATAGGAACAGAAAGAGTGAGAATAGATCAGCCATTCTTAATCATGTGTGTGTGTGTGTGTGTGTGTGTATGTGTGTTATAAATTCCTGAATTCCTTTAGACATTTGGGTAAACTTCTCATACATTCTTTCTCAGGAAAAAAGTATATATATATATATATATATATATATATATATATATATATATGTTTTGCTGAGGCAATTGGGAATAAGTGGCTTGCCCAGAGTCCCACAGCTAGTATAATGTTAAGGGTCTGAAGCCAGATTTGAACTCAAGTACTCCTGATTTCATGGCTGTTGCTCTATCCACTGTGCCACCTAAATGCTATGGAAAAAAATAATTTTAAATGAATAAAATAAAATATATATGATAACAAAGGATACTAATATGGTTTATAGACCTCTGATTTTAGGTCAAGAAGACCTTCACTGAATGTTCTCTGAGATGCTTTCCAATCCTAAATCTTAGGATCTATATTTAAGAGTTTAAAAAGCTCCTTCCCTGGAATGTAAGGAGTTTTAAGCAGTTATGTACTATCTTCACATCCTCCCTAAAACACATTGTATAACATTCTACAAATATCAAATTTAACTAAATGCTTAACTAAAAATTCACACTGTTCAAAGTTAAGTGAAAATCTCCCAATTCCCAGAGAAAAAAGAAAGAAATTTGAGCCAAGAATAAAAAAGCTATTGATATTTAAAGGAACACTTTGAATTTTCCCTTTGAGAAAAAAAAAGAAACCAAACAAACAGCCTCTGTGAATCTGAAATTCACAGTTCTCCCAGGCATTCTAGGAAAGCTACAAAACCTGCAGTGTCAGTCATTTCCTATTGATAATTTGCCTTGATCATGCTAATGAGCTATTCTTTGTTTGGGGCTAAACTGTCTACATAAACAGTTAATTCCATACAAATTATTTGGACATGCAGTTTTCTTTTCTATTGCTTTGGTACATTGTGGTAATCAGCGAAACTATAGTCTGAACAAATATCCCCATAAATGTATAGTTTGGTGATCATGCATTTTAATTATTTCCCAGATTATAAGGTACTTGCTAATATTTTTTAAATTAACCATAACAAACAGTACTCTCCTAGATATATATGTATTAGTCTTTCTTAGGCATAGACAAAGTACATTGATTATTTATGCATTACTAATTTGATTAGAGATGCACTACATGCATGCTATATTCATAAATGGAAAATCAGATTATTTTATCAATGCAGAAAAAAGAATTCCAAGCAGGGATAATTTGAAATATCCTCTAAATCAGTATTGCTGACTTTCAACTTATTTGTCTCCTATAATATGAATATAATAACTGAGACATCCCAATAGGTTCATTCTCTAAATTTTTTCCCTAATCAATTAATGTTTAACTCTTTGTTTATAGAAAGTGAAAATGAATACATATAAATAGCATTTCACAAAAGAACATTATCTATAGCTACTAATAACCTCAAATTTATATCATATTTATTTAAAATTATTTTTATTGATATTTTTTTTTATAAATCATGTGCTTTCCCTCTCCTTTCTAGAAAGCCATCTAATATAACAAATTATATTTTAGCTGAAAAGAGGAAAAATTATTATTTCATCTAAAAGTCTGAAAATATGTGCAATGTACACTTGTGAGCCTCTCACCTTTGAAAAAGAATTGAAAGGGTAATGTCTTTTCACATTTCTTTCACAATCATTTTTTTTCCTTGGTAATTTTATAACACTAACTGTGGTGTGTGTGTGTGTGTGTGTGTGTGTGTGTGTGTGTGTGTATGTGTGTGTGTCTTCTGAGGGTCTTCTCATCCTAGATTCATTAATTCTTTATTTAGATTTTTTTGGAATAGATAAAAGAGGGGATTCTTTACCTGAACTGCTATTTAGCCTTAATCATTGAATGGAAGCAGCCTCAGTCAAACTAGGACCTGTTGAAGACCTTACGTTGAAAATGCCAAAGTTTCTAATTTGACACAGTCCCATCTTTACTCTTCTTGATTTATATCTTGCCTCTGGACCCAAATGACTCTGGAGAGGAAAATGAGATAGGTGACTTTGCACAGCCCTCCCTCACTTAAATCCAATTCCTTTGTACATCATGGCATCACCTCCATAATTTCATGATCCTCTTCAAGAACAAAGGAAAAACAACAACTTCCAAATCGTTGTAGAGAATATTAATGTTATTTTCCTGGTTCTGATTACTTCACTCTGCATCCCATCACATAATTCTTTCAATTTTTTTTTCTGTATTCATCGCATTTGTCATTTCTTACAAAATAGCAATATTCCTTTCCATTACTGTACTACAATTTATTTAATTACTCCCTAATTTATTGACATCTACTTTGTTTCCAATTCTTTGATATTTCTAAAAGTACAGCTATAAATATGTTGACATTTATAGGGATTTTCTTTGCCTATCATTGCAGTATAAATTTTGTAGTGAGTGAAAATGTATAGATATTTTACTTTATTTGCTTTATTCCAAATTATTTTCCAAAATACTTGTACTCCACCATAAATGTGCTAATGTGATGATTTTTACACAACTCCTTGTTTGGAGGTACACTAATGCTTACACTCTTTAGTTAATATTTTATTTGGGAATTAAATAAGATATTCTAATCATTGAACATTGAACAAAAGGGAATTGTACAAAATGATAAGCAGTAACTGTATAGTGGGACTTGTTTTCAGCTTGTTAGATGTAGCCTCCCTCACCTCTTCATGAAAATGTTTCCTATCAGCAAATTGTCAGGGTATAGTAATTTGTGTGGTCTTAAGCACTTGTGAAATCTGATAGGCTTGGACATAAAATAGCTAGGACTTTTTTAAACGATTAGATGAATGAAAGGTGAACCAGGAAAACAACAGTTCTAACTTACACTACTCATTAGTGGAAAGGTCATAAGATTCTTCTAGATGAACTCAACATTTAAAACTAAACTTTTCATTGCTCCCTGAGAATGGACTACTTCATAAGCAGTACAAATAGGAAAAAGGGGGAAAGGGAAAAGTAAATTAAATTAAAACAAAACTGTTGAGAACAAAAGTCAGAAATCCTAAGTCTTTCTACCCAGATTCAAAAGGACCAAATGTAAAGTATTTTACTAGACAGTCTACCTAATATAAGCAGTACAATGGTTTAAAAGAGGGAGGAAGGTGGAAGGTAGGGCTGGGGAATGGAGGGTCAGAACAAAACTAAAACAAAAGGAAAATGTGGAGATAAGTAAAACCAAAAATTCTAGGATTTCTACCTTCAGAGGGACCAAACCTCAAGTGTTAGGTGTCACAAGTTGGTAATTACGAACCAGAAACATCAAAGTCACATAGATGATAATGTTTTCTATACAGTTGCAGATTTTTCTCCTATTGTGAGATGGGAATGATAAACAGAAATAACTCCAAAAAACATCAGGGCTACAACATCGACATTTCTGGTATAGTCAATAATTCTTCTTCATATAGTTATGTCATATTTAGTAAAGTAGCTAAGAGATTGTTTCTTCCATTTATCAAGATTTTCCCTTACTGCCAACATTCAGTATTCCTGTACTTCTCACAGACAAAAGTCTTCCCCTTACTCATTCCCTATCAGGAAATGATTCCAAATGTTTCTTTCTTTAGCAACCTCTCTATGAATCCAATGAGTTCAATCTTCATCTAAGGCTTCAGTATTACTACCAAGTAGATAACAGGATTTTTTTTTGCTATGTAAATTTACAAGTACCACAATTACAAAGAGATATTTTTCTTCCCCATGTCATAAGAAAGTAAATATATGCTAACAGTTCTACTCCACAAATCCACAAATCCTTCTCTGGGAAGTTGTCCAAATTGTAATAGGAGAAGAGACCTGCTAATATAGGAATCAGAGTTATTTCTCTAGAGTGTACCAGTTCTCCTTAAGGAGCAGGAACCTTAAATTCTGTGCAGGAAGAATTATAATGAGCAGGTCAATTAGAACAATACCTAAAAGGCATCCATCTTCATCTGGAGGTCTTTCTGAAGACCAAATCAAGAAATTTCTAGACTAAAGACCCTTTTCTTCCCTGGGATAATGCTGATTTTTTAAGGACATGATATTTGGAAGATATGGCACACAACCATGATAGTCATGGACATGGAGGTGAAGCTGTTCTTTCAAAAGTTCATAAAATTTTCACTAATGATAGTTACCTGGAAAGTTAAACAATTCTCAGATTTTATGCAGGCAGACCCAGTGTTGTACCTTCTTGAAAAGAGATTACTAACAAGAAATTATGTTTCAGAGGGAATATAAAATACAAGATATGTTTTGTGAGAGATCTAATGGCTGCAGTTACTGGCACCAAAATACTAGCTTGAATAGGTATCAGCTTCAATAATGGCAAACCTCTTGCCTTAAGATGTGGAAGAGAATTAATTAGCCACTTGGAGGAAGAATAGAAATCATACAGAATCTTTGAATATTGATCTTTCAAAAATGGGGGCACTACTTGACATGATCGTTGGACAGAAATAGCTGTCTCATTCTTCATTAAGGGGAGTCCCGGATCTACAACAACATGGAAGCATACTTCCCATATTCTTATTGGTGATGCCAAGGTAGGTAATCTGTGATTGCATTTTGAGCTTCAGAATAAATTAATCCATTTTATCCTAGCTTCTGGGAAGTGCAAAATTTTCTTTTAGTATTTTATTTTTCTTTCCTTTATATTTGCAGGTTATTTTCCTGATCATTTATAGAATTTGAGATTTGTCAGTGTAAATTCGTGATATTTATTCACTTTGTCTTGGAATTTATGGCATAGAATTTTTTTTCTGAGGGAAATATATGGATTATTTTTCAATTCACATTTTATACTTATTAAATCTTTGTTGATTGATTAAAAAGAAAAAAAGTATGCTGAAATAACTTATTTTCTGACAATGCTATAGGTAATTCCTCTATGAATTCTGATGCTTCATTGTAACATTAAAGTAACTCAGAATTTTTGAAATCAGACAAGTGGAATTCAATATCTAAAAAGATCTCTCAAAACTTTTCAAAAATTTGATTATGGTGCTGCAGGTGTCTGCTCTCTTTTAAGCACTATTCTAACTTAGTAATTTAACAATTAGTTAATTAATGCTTTAGTTTTGAAACTCATGAAATCATTTAATTACCAATTGATGTACATGGATTATATCAAGTTATGTGACTTTAAAAAATGAAGCCATTTCCTTCATTAAAAAAAAAAAAAAGGATATTGATCCAGGTGAAATTCTAGAAACCTTCAGATTCCTTATAAACCTAATTCCAGAAAGCCAGTTTAGTCAGAAATTTGGGAATAGGACATTCAAAAGATTGACAATGCAAATATATCAAGATCAATCTAAACACACTGCATTTGGCTAACAGCCTGCTCTGTAAAGAAGAAATGGACAATTTAGAAATAATTTGGGTTTTGTAGAACTCCATCTGTTTTACACACACACACACAGAAAGAGAGAGGGGGGGGAGAGAGAGAGAGAGAGAGAGAGAGAGAGAGAGAGAGAGAGAGAGAGAGAGAAAGAGAGAGAGAGAGAGAAAGAGAGAGAGAGAGAGAGAGAGAGAGAGAGAGAGAGAGAGAGAGAGAGAGAGAGAGAGCGCAGAAATTGTTTGATGGACAAAAAACTAATAAATTAGTTGATGTGATCTAAAAATCCATGGAAAATATCTGGAGGCAGTCATAAAATGTGCAAACAGGCATTGAAATATATTTTTCTTCTGCTGCTAATTGTCTCGTTCTATTTTAAGCCATGTCATATAACAAGTAGATCAGTTAATTGTTTTAGAGTAATTAATTCAATGAAGGTATCAAAGATATTGGCAATTTCCATCACTGTAGAACTTTATTAGATTTTCCAACTTTGAAAATATTATCAAACTATAATTAGAGGGTGGAGTTTAACCAGTTGTAATGTTGCTTCAATCAATCTCTTTCAATAATTCCAATTAAAATCTATATTAAAATGAAGTTGGTAAGAACAGTGGGATTTGTGCACCTGGTTTCACAAATCTTTCCCTCCTTTGGAAGGGACTATAAATTGTGTGGAAATATTTGAACTTCAGAAAACCAGATGTCTGAATTAAGTATATAAATTGAAGCAAAATAGTGGAGAGAGTATCATATTTTGCTGAGGCGATATCTTTTAAAGCAAAGCTGAAAAGATAGAATCTTACAGTAATGCATTCAATGAACAGACCATGCTGGTGTATTTTCACTATGCTTTAAAAAAATTAAAGAAAAAAATCCAATATCTCATATTTGTCCCCTCAAATAAAGCAAGGTTAAAATATATTAATCCCCAAAACAAACAAACAGACAAAAAAGGAACTTGGACTTGTGGTAAAAGTTTTAGTAACTACACCTGCCGCTATTTATCAAGCCAACTTTTAAGGACTCTATTTTGTGCATAAGTTAATTAGGCTTTGTAAATTTTAATTTTGCTCAATTCTTTTTTCAAGTTTTTTTATTATTCATAATGTTTTTTTTAATAGGTTTTAATTTACCAGATATATGCATGGATAATTTTACAATATTGACAATTTCCAAACCTTTTGTTCTAATATTTCCCCTCCACCACCTCCCAGATGGCAGGTTGACCAATACATATTAAATATGCTAAAGTATAAATTGAATACAATATATGTATACATGTCCAAACAGTTCTTTTGCTGTACAAAAAGAATCGAACTTTGAAATAATGTACAATTAGCCTGTGAAAGAAATTAAAAATACAGGTGAACAGAAACAGAGGTACTGGGAATTCCATGTAGTGGTTCATAGTCATCTACCAGAGTTCTTTCACTGGGTGTAGCTGGTTTAGTTCATTACTGCTCAATTGGAACTGATTTGGTTCATCTTGTTGTTGAACATGGCCTCATGCATCGGAATTGATCATCATTTAGTATTGTTGTTGAAGTATACAACGATCTCCTGGCCATGCTCATTTCACTCAGCATCAGATCATGTAAGTCTCTCTAGGCCATTCTGAAATCATCCTATTGGTCATTTCTTACAGAACAATAATATTCCATAACATTCATATACCACAAGTTATTCAGCTATTCTCCAATTGATGGGCATCCACTTACTTTCCAGTTTATGGACGCTAAAAAGAGGGTTGCCACAAACATTCTTGCACATACAGGTCCCTTTCCCTTCTTTAAGATCTCTTTGGGATATAAGCCCAGTAGTAACACTGTTGGGTCAAAGGTACTCACAGTTTGATAACTTTTTGATCATAGTTCCAAATTGCTCTCTATATGGCTGGATATATTCACAATTCCATCAACATTGTATCACTGTCCCAGTTTTCCCACATCCCCTCCAACATTGAGCATTATCTTTCCCTGTCATTCTAGCCAATCTGACAGGTGTGGAGTGGTATCTCAGAGTTGTCTTAATTTGCATTTCTCTGATTAATAATGACTTGGGAGCATCTTTTCATATGGCTAGAAATAGTTTCAATTTCTTCATATGAGAATTGTCTGTTCATATCCCTTGACCATTTTTCAATTGGAGAATGGCTTGATTTCTTATAAATTAGAATCAATTATTTATATATTTTGGAAATGAGGCTTTTATCAGAACCTTTGACTAAAAATGTTTTCCCAGTTTATTGTTTCCCTTCTAATCTTATCTGCATTAGTTTTGGTTGTACAAAAACTTTTCAATTTGATATAATCAAAGTTTTCTACTTTGTGATCAGTAATGATCTCTAGTTTCTCTTTAGATATAAATTCATTCCTTTTCCACAGGTCTGAGAGGTAAACTATCCTATGTTCTTCTAATTTATTTATAATCTCATTCTTTATGCCTAGGTCATGAACCCATTTTGACCTGATTTTGGTATATGGTGTTAAGTGTGGGTCAATGCCTAGTTTCAGCCATATTAATTTCCAATTTTCCCAGCAATTTTTGTCAAACATTGAGTTCTTATCCCAAAAGCTGGGGCACTTGGGTTTGTCAAACACTAGATTTATTGAAGTCATTGATTATTTTTTCCTTTGGACCTAACCTATTCCACTGATCAACTAGTCTATTTCTTAGCCAATACCAAATGGTTTTGGTAACTGTTGCTTTATAATATAATTTTAGATCTGGTACAGCTAGGCCACTTTCATTTGATTTTTTTTTCATTAATTCTCTGGAAATTCTTGACCTTTTGTTTTTCCATATGAACATTGTTGTTATTTTTTCTAGTTTATTAAAATAGTTTCTTGGAAACTATTTTAATGACCTAGAAAAAATAACAACAAAATTCATATGGAAGAATAAAAGGTCAAGAATTGCAAGGGAACTAATGAAAAAAAACTCAGAGGAAGGTGGTCTAAGTGTACCTGATCTAAAGCTATATTATATAGCAGCAGTCACCAAAACCATTTGGTATTGGCTACGAAATAGACCGGTAGATCAGTGGAACAGATTAGATACAAAGGACAAAAAAGGGTACATCTATAGCAATCTAATCTTTGACAAACCCAAAGATTCCAACATTAGGGATAAAAATTCATTATTCGGAAAAAAACTGTTGGGAAAAATGGAAATTAGTATGGCAGAAATTAGATATGGATCCACACTTAACACCATATACCAAGATAAGATCAAAATGGGTCCATGATTTAGGCATAAAGAGGGAGATAATAAATAGATTAGAGGAACAGAGGATAATCTACCTCTCAGATTTGTGGAGGAGGAAGGAATTTATGACCAGAGGAGAACTAGAGATCATTATTGATCACAAAATAGAAGATTTTGATTACATCAAACTAAAAAGTTTCTGTACAAATAATACTAATGCAAACAAGATTAGAAGGGAAGTAACAAATTGGGAAAATATTTTTAAAAACAAAGGTTCTGACAAAGGTCTCATTTCCAAAATATATAGAGAACTGACCATAATTTATAAGAAACCGAACCATTCTCCAATTGATAAATGGTCAAAGGATATGAACAGACAATTCTCAGAGGAAGAAATTGAAACTATATCCACTCACATGAAAGAGTGTTCCAAATCACTACTAATCAGAGAAATGCAAATTAAGACCACTCTGAGATACCACTACACACCTGTCAGATTGGCTAAGATGACAGGAACAAATAATGACAAATGTTGGAGGGGATGTGGGGAAATTGGGACACTAATACATTGCTGGTGGAGTTGTGAAAGAATCCAGCCATTCTGGAGAGCAATCTGGAATTACGCCCAAAAAGTTATCAAACTGTGCATACCCTTTGACCCAGCAGCGCTACTACTGGGATTATATCCCAAAGAAATACTAAAGAGCGGAAAGAGACATATATGTGCCAAAATGTTTGTGGCAGCTCTTTTTGTTGTAGCTAGAAACTGGAAGATGAATGGATGTCCATCAGTTGGAGAATGGTTGGGTAAATTGTGGTATATGAAGGTTATGGAATATTATTGCTCGGTAAGAAATGACCAGCAGGAGGAATATAGAGAGGCCTGGAGAGACTTAAATCAACTGATGCTGAGTGAAATGAGCAGAACCAGAAGATCACTGTACACTTCAACAACAATACTGTATGGGGATGTATTCTGATGGAAGTGGAAATCTTCAACATAAAGAAGATCCAACTCACTTCCAGTTGATCAATGATAGACAGGGGTAGCTGCACCCAGAGAAGAAACACTGAGAGGGGAATGAAAATTGTTAGCACTAATATCTGTCTGCCCAGGTTGCATGTACCTTCGGATTCTAATGTTTATTGTGCAACAAGAAAATGATATTCGCACACATGTATTGTACCTAGACTATATTGTAACACATGTAAAATGTATGGTATTGCCTGTCGTCGGGGGGAGGGAATAGAGGGAGGGGGGGTAATTTGGAAAAATGAATACAAGGGATAATATTATAAAATATATATATATATATATATATAAATAGTTTCTTGGGAGTCTGATTGGTATAGTGCTAAATAAACAGAACAGTTTAGGTAGAATTGTCATCTTTATTATATTTGCTCTCCCTATCCAGGAGCATTTAATATTTTTCCAATTGGTTAGATCAGACTTAATTTGTGTGGAAAGTTTTTTGTAGTTTTGATCATATAGTTTCTGATTTCCCCTTGGCAGATAGATTCCTAAATATTTTATACTATTGCTAGTTACTTTAAATGGAATTTCTCTTTTTAACTCCAACTGTTGGATTTTGTTAGTGACATATAAGAATGCTGATGATTTATGTGCATTTGTTTTGTATCCTGCAACTTTGCTAAAGGTGTGGATTATTTCTAATACGTTTTTAGTAGAAGCTTTGGGTTCACTAAGTAAACCATCATATCATCAGAAAAGAGTGATTATTTGTTTTCCTCATTACCTACTCTAATTCCTTTAATCTCATTCTTCACTCTTATTGCCAAAGGTAGCATTTCTAATACAATATTGAATAGTAATGGTGATAGTGGGCAACCTTGTTTCACTCCTGATCTTAATGGGAATAGTTGCAGTTTATCCCCATTACATATGATGTTTTCTGATGGTTTTAAATAAATGCTACTGATTATTTAAAAAAAAAAGTCCATTTATTCCTATACTCTCAAGTGTTTTTAATAGGAAAGGATGTTGGATTTTATCAAATAATTTTTCTACATCTATTGAAATGATCATATGGTTTTTGTTAATTTGGTTATTAATATGGACAATTATACTGATAGTTTTCCTAATATTGAACCAGCCCTGATTTCCTTGTAAAAATCTTACTTATCCTACTTGATCATGATGTATTATCCCAAGGATGATTTTCTGTAGTCTTTTTTCTTTTTCTTTTTTTTTTTTTTTTTATTTGCATGAGTAATTTTTTTTTTATAACATTATCCCTTGTACTCCTTTTTTCCAAATTTTCCCTCCTTCCCTCTACTCCCTCCCCTAGATGACAGGCAATCCCGTACATTTTACATGTGTTACAGTATAACCTAGATACAATATATGTGTGTAAATCCAATTTTCTTGTTGCACATTAAGTATTAGATTCCGAAGGTATAAGTAACCTGGGTAGAAAGACAGTAGTGCTAAAACTTTACATTCATTTCCCAGTGTTCCTTCTCTGGGTGTAGTTGTTTCTGTCCATCATTGATCAACTGGAAGTGAGTTGGATCTTCTTTTTGTTGAAGATATCCACTTCTATCAGAATACATCTTCATACAGCATTGTTGTTGAAGTGTATAGTACTTTTCTGGTTCTGTTCATTTCACTCAGCATCAGTTCATGTAAGTCTCTCCAAAACTTTCTGAATTCATCCTGCTGGTCATTTCTTACAGAGAAATAATATTCCATAACCTTCATATACCATAATTTACCCAACCATTCTCCAATTGATGGGCATCCATTTATCTTCCAGTTTCTAGCCACTATGAAAAGAGCTGCCACAAACATTTTGGCACATACAGGTCCCTTTCCCCTCCTCAGTATTTCTTTGGGATATAAGCCCAATAGCAGCAATGCTGGATCAAAGAATATAAACAGTTTGATAACTTTTTGGGCATAGTTCCAGATTGCTCTCCAAAAGGGCCAGACTCTTTCACAGCTCCACCAACAATGTATTAGTGTCCCAGTTTTCTCACATCCCCTCCAACATTCATCATTATTTGTTCCTGTCATCTTAGCCAATCTGATAGGTGTGTAGTGGTATCTTAGAATTGTCTTAATTTGCATTTCTCTGATCAGTAGTGATTTGGAACACTCTTTCATATGAGTGGATATAATTTCAATTTCATCATCTGAAAATTGTCTGTTGACCATTTATCAATTGGAGAATGGTTTGATTTCTTACAAATTAGGGTCAGTTCTCTGTATATTTTGGAGATGAGGCCTTTATCAGAACCTTTAACTGTAAAAACATTTTCCCAATTTGTTACTTCCCTTCTAATCTTGTTTGCATTAGAATTGTTTGTATAGAAACTTTTTAGTTTGATGTAATCAAAATCTTCTATTTTGTGATAAATAATGATCTCTTATTCTCTTTTGGTCATAAATTCCTTCCTCCTCCATAGGTCTGAGAGGTAGACTATTCTCTGTTCCTCTAATCTACTTATGATCTCATTCTTTATGCCTAAATCATGGACCCATTTTGATCTTATCTTAGTATGTGGTGTTAAGTGTGGATCCATATCTAATTTCTGCCATTGAAGTCTTTTTTTCTAATACCTTATTTAAGATTTTAGCATCAATTAGGGAGATTGGTCTATAGTTTTCTTTCTCCATTTTCAACCTACCTGGTTTAGATATCAGTACCATGTCTGTGTCATAAAAGTAAGTTGGTAGGGCTCCTTCAATCTCTATTTTTTTTTTCAAATAGTTTATACAGCATTGGGGCTAATTGTTGTTTGAATGTTTGGTAGAATTCACATGTAAATCCATCAGGTCCTGGATATTTTTTCTTAGGGAGTTGATTAATAGCTTGTTCTATTTCCTTTTCTGAAATGGGACTATTTAACCAATTTACTTCCTCCTCTGCTAATCTGGGAAGCCTATATTTTCGGAGGTAGTCATCGATTTCACTTAGGTTATCAAATTTATTGGCATACAGTTGGGCAAAGTAACTCCTTATTATTTCTCTAATTTCCTCTTCATTGGTGGAAAGTTCCCACTTTTTATTTTTAAGACTAACAATTTGATTTTCTTATCTTCTTGTTCTAATCAGATTTACCAAAGGTTTATCCATTTTATTGTTTTTTTTTTCATAAAACCAACTCTTAATTTTATTTGTTCAATATTTTTTAAATTTAAATATTATTAATTTCTCTTTTTAATTTTAGAATTTGAAGTTTAGTATTTTATTTGGGGTTTTAATTTGGTCTTTTTCTGGCTTTTTAAGTTGCAAACCCAATTCATTGATCTTCTCTTTCTCTATTTTATTCAAGTAAGCCTCTAAAGATATAATATTTCCCCTTTTTACCACTTTAGCTGCATCCCACAAATTTTGGAATGATGTCTCATTGTTGTCAATATCTTGAGTGAAATTAGTAATTGTGCTTATAATTTTCTGTTTCACCCAATCATTCTTTAAGATGAGATTATTTAGTTTTTAATTACTTTTTGGTCTATTTGCCCCTAACTTTTTGTTGAATGTAGTTTTTATTGCATTGTGATTTGAAAAGAAAGCCTTTACTATTTCTGCCTTCATGCATTTAATTTTGAAATCTTTATGTTCTAATATATGCTATTAGGTATTTTGTTCATGAATTGCTGAGAAGAAAGTATACTCCTTTCTGTCACTACTCAGTTTTCTACAAAGATCTATCATACTTAATTTTCCTAGTAACCTATTTTCCTCTTTAATTTATTTTTATTTGTTTTGTGGTTTGATTTATCTAATTTTGAGAGTGTAAGATTGAGATATCCCACTATTACAGTTTTGTTGTCTGTTTCTTCTTGAAACTTTCTTAACTTTTCCTTTAGGAAGTTAGATCCTATACCACTTGGTGCATATATATTTAGTATTGATATTGCTTCATTGTCTATGCTACCCTTTAAAAAAATATAATTTCCTTTCTTATCTCTTTTGAATAGATCAATTTTTGCTTTTGCTTGATCTGAGATAGAGATGGCTACCTCTGCTTTTTGACTTCACTTGAAGAATAATAGATTCTGTTCCAGCCTTTTACCTTTACTCTGTTGGTATCTCCCTGATTTAAATGTGTTTCCTATAAACAACATGTTGTAGGGTTCTGACTTTTGATCCAGTCTACTATCCATCTCCGCTTAATGGGAGAGTTCATCCCATTCAAATTTACAATTAAAAAGACTAATTCTGTATTTCCTGCCATCATATTATGCTTTTTCCCCTTACCCACCCCGAACCCCTTCCCAGTATTAAAGTTCTGGGCCCCACTTGCGTCATGCAGCCCTCCCTCTTTAAGATCCTTCCCTCCTCCCTTTAAATCTCTTTCCCTTTTTTGTACCCTTACCTTATTACTCTTTTCCTTTCCTTTTTCCTCTCCCCCTTGTTAATGAGGTGAGAGAGAATTCTCTGTAAAACGAATATGTCAATTATTTTCTGTTTAAGCCAATTCTGATGAGAGTAAGATTTACACAATGTTCTTCCCCCTCTCTAACTTCCCTCAGATATGATGTTTTCTTCGCCTCTTTTTGGGATGTAGTTTCCTTCTTTTTTTCTCCCCTTTTTCCTTTTTCTGACACTATTCTCTTTCCATTTCTACATCCCCCCCTTTTTTTTTTTGGTTATATCAGTAAAATCAAATTACCCATGTAGTCTTAATATATATCCACAACAGAAATACAGTTCTCAAGAGTTCCTATTACCTTTTTCTGCTTCTCTTGAGTCCTATGATTGGAAATCAAATTTTTTTTGTTTGTTTAGATCTGTTTTTTTCCTTAGACACAAATGGAATTCACCTGTTTCATTAAATGTCCATCTTCTTCCATGGAAGAAAATGCTAAACTTAGCTGGGTCGTTTATTCTTGGCTGTATTCCAAATTCTTTTGCCTTTTGCAATATCCAATTCCAGGCCCTTTGATCCTTTAATGTGGATGCAGCCAGATCTTGAGTGACCTTTATTGTAACACCTTGGCATTTGAATTTTTTTCCCCCTGGATGCTTGTAATATTTTTTCTTTAGTCTAATAGTCTTGAAATTTGGCCACAATATTCCATGGAGTTTTTTTTTTTTTTTTCTTTTTTTTTTTGGTGAGGGGGGGTCTTTTTCAGAAGATGTTTGATGAATTCTTTCAATGCCTATTTTACCTTCTGGTTCTATGACCTCTGGGCAGTTCTCTTAGATGATTTCCTGTAAAATAGTAATTAGGCTCTTTTTTTCATCATACTTTTTGGGAAGTCCAATAATCCTCAGATTATCTCTCTTAGATGTATTTTCCAGCTCTGTTGTTTTTCCAAGTAGATATTTTTCTCCAGTTTTTCAATTTTTTTTTTTTTTTTTTTTTTTTTTTTTGCTTGACTGATTCTTGGTGTCTCAATGAATCATTCATTTCTTTCAGTTCTGATCTTTAATGAGTTATTTTCTTCATGAGCTTTTTTACTTCTTTTTATATATGTCCAATTGAGGTTTTACATGAGTTGTTTAGCTCTATGGAATTTTTTTTCCATTTCACTAAATTTGTTTGTTAGTGAGTTATTTTCTTTTTCCAATTCACAAGTCCTACTTTCTTGGGATTTTTTTTATCTTTTTCAATTCACAGATCCTTCTTTCTGGTGATTTCTTTACCTTTTCCAATTCCCTAATTCTGTTTCTCTGCACTTCCTGTGAATTCTTTACTTTTTCCAATTCACATTTCAGGAAGTTGTTACTCTCTTGCATAGCTTCTCTTTCCTTTTCCCATTTTTCTCCTAACTCTCTTTTGTGATTTTTAATAGTCTCTTCCAGGAGAGCTATTTGGGATATTATCTGGAGGCTGTCTGCTATTAGTCTCCTCAGGGTTGGAAACTCACTCTCTTTCTGTATAGAAGCTATCAATTGTTCTCCCTCCCTCTCTCTCTCTCTCTCTCTCTCTCTCTCTCTCTCTCTCTCTCTCTCTCTCTCTCTCTCTCTCTCTCTCTCTCTCTCTCTCTCTTTTTTTAGCTCATTTTTTTTAAAGCCTTTAGGGTCTGCCTTTAGGGCAAGGAGGTTACCAGCTTCCTTTGTAGAGCAAGGATGAGTATATGGACAATAGCTGTCCTGCCAATGGGCTGAAAGGAGAGGCCAAGCTGTGTAGTGCTCTCAAAAGAGCTCTACACAGAAGTGTGTAGGCCTGGGTATCAAGGGCCGGGCTGCATAAGTGCCCTGGGAGGACCCTCACTCTGAGAATTAGGGACTTGGGGCTAGCAAAATATCATTACCCCCTCCACAAACTCCAGCTTTGAGTATTAGCAGTCGCCCTATCCCTCACTGCACAGAAAGTGTCTGCCTGGGTAGTGCAGTCAAGCTGGGGAGATTCCACTACCCCAGGCTGAGCCCCTCACTGTGTAAATGAGAGGCTTCCCTGGGCTGTGCCCCTGCTGTACAGGTTTGTGACTGGCCCCCAACAAGAGCCCCTAGCTGCAGAATGCTGGAAGAGCTGTGTTATGGTCTGCACTGAGTCACTTCTGGTCCTGGTTGAGCTCAGCTATATCCTGTTCTGGTGTCCCTCAGAGTACCCTCTACCCTAGGCTCTGATATTTCTCCTGGTCCACTACTCTGTGACCAAAGCAAAGCAGTCAGGCTATGGCAGAGAGCTCTATGCAAATCTTCCAACCACGGTGGCCGTCCCCACTCCCGATTCTACCACTGCCCTGTCCAGGTCTGTTCCTGCCACTCAGGATAAACATTTTCTGGCAATATTCCTGATTATCTTCATCTGGTGAGTTGTTGTACTTCTGATCTTCATGAACCTTACCAGTCTAGTGCTATTTTTGAGGTTGATTTTAAAAGTTGATAATGAGGATATGAGAGGAGCTCAGATTCTTGAGTGTGCCTTCTCTGTCATCTTGGCTCAGCCCCCCTCTTTTCAAGTTTTATAAATTTGGTGCTATAATCATATTGGGTTTTCCAACCTATCATTCTAACTGTTATCTTCACACATATATATGCACAGATACACAGAATGCACACACGCATTGATATGTATACACACAGATACTCAAACACACTACTTCAAAGTTCATGCTTTAAAAACAATTATTAATGTCTGCTTCTACTGGTCTCCTAGGCAAGAAGAAAGGCATATTGTAAAAGATCAACAGCACCTATGTGAATAGGGCCAGTAGGGGCACAAACTCATGAAACAAGTGAGTCAATAATATGAAACCCCTATTATGATCTGTATAGGTACATCTCATGTGGCACAATTGCTACATGCCTGGGGGAAAAATGAGGAGGTACTTTTAACTGAAAGCATATTCATTCTTTAGTAGAAGACTTGTTCAAATATCTCCTGGAGGAGAGATGATACTTTCCCAATTTTCACCAATTAAGGGTAGGGCACATTGTGAAAGGCCCTCTGGAGGGAAAAAGAGGTAATGTCCTACCTTATGAGACATTCCTACACAATTATACTGACTTTTTTCAGTTCTCAGATCAAACTCAGCGAAGTAAAAATGACTTAGCTGAATTTGCTGCAACAGACAATGAAGGCAATACAACAATTATTTTATGTAATAGGCACAAACAGGTTCAAATTTTGCTTATTCTATGTTAGGTCTTGAGTATAGTCTGCTGCCATCACAGTAAGTTATTAGCTTATGACACATATGACTTGTCTTTTAAGCTACTTGCTACTTTTAGACATAAAGTATACAAATAAGTTAATTCTGAAAGCTAAAATAATATATTCTTTTATATTTCTCACTGACCCTCAGAGGATATTATTATTATCCTCATTTTACAGATGAATAAACTAAGACTGAGAAAGTTTGTGACTTCCTTATAGTAACAGAGCTAGTAGGTATTAGAACCTGGATTTGAGCTCTGAGTCTTCTGTTCCAAATCCAGTACTCTATCCAGACCACAAGATGGTTATCTCAAATATTGACATTTTATTTTATATTAGGTTGATAAGACAAATATTTATTCCCAGAAAACAGTAAATGGCTTTTATGATCACTAACACATTAAAATATGCATGTGACATCAAAAGAATTGCTTAGTCTTGTAAAGTTGCTGTATGACTGTGAAGACTAAAAATAAAAAATAAAAACTCACCATATATAAAATTTCTGATTGTAGTCTTAATGATGAGTTCTAAAATCCAGGTCCTTTAATTTACTTTATCTATTTAATATTTTGATAATTACATTTCATTCTTAATTCCTTTCCTTTAATCAACATACATTTTATTTTATTTTATGCATTAAAAACATTATTCTGAACCAGAATCAATAGCTTCACTGGACTGTCTTACGTAATTCAATGACACAAAAACAGATCAAAAAGGTCCATTAAAACTGGTCTAAATTTTTCTTGGTGCATACTATACAAAGTACTTTCAAATGTTCTTACTTGTAAATAAAACAGTAGGAAGAAAAATAAGTTATATTTTTGAAGACCTTTGTAATGAACTATTTGGTAAACTAGAATCTTATTTTTTTTTTATTTCAAGAATAAGAATCAAAAAAAAAAGTGTATGAACAAACAAATGTAGTTAAATATATTCAATTGATGTGGGACACATTTTTGAAACTGATAATAGGGAAAATAGTTAACAAATAATGAATGGATTTTTTTAAATGAAAAATGTCAATGTGAACAAATCACAGTGGATTCTAGTCTGACAAAGTTCACTCAATGTCAGGACAATGAATTAATTATAAAAATATGATTACATATAGATTTTAAAAGAAATATTAGTAAAGAGTTACATTAAGTTTTCAAGCTATTAAAATATTAATCAACTTCATAAAATATTTAAATAATATTTCATAACTTTGCCAATTAAAAGATTCTCCCATACAAATGAAATAGAAGAAAATAAACTAGTTTATTAATTATTTAACCTCATTTTTTAAGATACAAATATTTTCACATATAAATGGATAAGAAACCCAATTCCCATAAAATATTATCTGAAAGAAAGAAAACAATTATTTTATATATTGAATTCACTGTTTGAACATGAAAACTTTGCCATTTTGTCTGTAGCTCTTTAGTTTATTCAAAAATATACTACAAATTTTACTAGTACTGACCATACTATCTTTTATAAATCTTCTACAAATAAAATATTTTTCTAGTACTGACCATACTATCTGTTATAAATCTCATACAAATAAAAGCTTCTGCTTTAACAAAATGAAGAAAAAATACTCGTCTATTAATAATTAGATTTTTCTATAACAACCTATTCTGAAATTCACTACTAGAACAATGTTATCCACAAGATGTTTAAAAATGTACTTGTTGAAAGAATCAATTTAAGCTACTAGATAGAAACATGAGTCATAAAAATTTACATAAATTATTTCAAAAATGCATTTATTACATATAGATTACTAGCATTTATGTGACAATTTATGGTCTTAAAAATTATTTATTTATATCATATAATTTGATTTTCACAACTATTTTGTTAGATAGATAGTGTAAATACTCTTACTCACATTTTCTAGGTAACAATTTCAAAGATATGTGCTGAACGTTGAAAAGAGAGTCCTGTATTTAGATTTGAATAACTGGATTTGAATACCAGCTCTGAAGCTTACTACTTGCATAGTCCTTGATAGTACTCTGGCCCTCAAATTATAAAAATTAAAAGTGAAGTGTTTGATCTAAATGATATTTAAGGTACATTCCTAAGTACCCTAGGATTTTTTGATCTCTGATTATATATACTATTAGGAATAAAACAAGACCTTTTGACTCAAAATCTACAACTTTTTTTCTTCTTATTGTAATTTAACAAAATTTTTTATTACTTTTTAAGTTTTGAACTATTTCTCTGGAGTACAGAGAGCAACCATATTATATTACACATCAATTGTAAAAAATAAAATGGTTGTTTAAATGAATGAAAAGGAATAGTTTCCAATGAATACATCTGAAAAAAAAGTCAGTATCATTTTTGTTATATTTCTCCAATTTTATATTATTTTAGCTCAACATTTAATTGCAAATGATCCTTCTATAAAATATACACATAGACTATAATGTATAGATACAAAAATATTTGTCATATACCATATACTAATAAACTAATATATCTTATACATATATGTACCATATAATATATATATATGTCACACACATATGCATAACATATTAATGTATTATACATACATATTATGCATTATATGTACATATACCATAAATATAAATTCCCCTTTAAAATAAGGGATTTCAGGCTAATTGCATCTCACAAAATTTTATCTTCATGCTCAATTTCATACCAAATATTAATTCTTCCTGTATATGCAGACTTCACTATGGGACTTTTAGCCTTCCAGGTAAGCATGGCTTAAAGCAATATATATACATACATACATACATTCACACACACATATATAGATAGATAGATAGATAGATATAGATATAGATATAGATATAGATATAGATATAGATATGTAGATATATCTATATACACATGCATGAGTTATTATTTATTCCATTTTTTAATGAAGTTTTCATCTGCATCTACAGGTATTCACTTCAACAATGCAGAAGACATTCTGTCAGTACAGAACATTAGCTATTCATTACTTATCCCCTATATTTGACATAAAACCAGCAAACCTTTTCCCATCATAAATGTTTTGGACAATATTCTTTATACCACTTCTCTTGTACAATTTTTTGTTGGTAATATGCAGTAGTCAACTTATGCTATCTTTTGCCATACTTCAGATGGCTCTGAACTTTATTTGTAGATTATGTATTAATACAGTATTTTTTAACCCTTTCCACACTATCAAACAAAAAAGGGGAAAAAAAGAAAATCTTTATAGCAAGGATGAATAGTCATGCAAAATAACTTTATATATTACCTATGTCCAAAAATGTATCTCAGTTTTTATAACAAATCTAACCCATCTCATTAAGAAGGAGTCAGTATTCTTCATTATGAATCCTTTGAAATCACAGTGGGACAATATTTTGTTCAGAATTCTTCATTCTTTTGGGATTATCTTGAAAATGTTGCATTGAATATTTTCTCTTTTTGTCAATTTTGCTAAATCTAATTGTTATGAGAGTGAAATTTTGGATTAATTTCCATTTTTGTTTTATTTTAATATGATTATAATTTCAATTTCTCCATTTGAAAATTCTGTGTTAATATCCTTTGATTATTTATACTTGATGAATAATGTTATTAAGTAAAATCTCCACCAAATGTTAGAAAAGGACATTTATTCACTACTTCCTATTAGAAATTAACACTCACTCTAGGTTTGTAATTAAAGATCTTAGGAACAAAGTGAAATCTGAAGTAGATCTAGTATTATTACTGGACTCAAGAAAAAAATTGAAAAGAGACATTTTAATAGGATCATTTTGATTCTATATTTTTTATTAAATAATAGTTGTATTTCATCAAAACAGCTTTGAGAGTGAGATATTTTCCAATTGATTAAGTAATGAGTTAGGGAATAAACTTCTTGCCAGGAAAGAATGCCTGCTTTGCTTTCTCCACAATTCAACATATTTTTAAAAAGCTAGCTGGTATGGGAAAAAGTGGGTCAGTAGTTCTATAGGACTAGAGTGGTACAGTAGAAAGAGGACTGGCTCTGAAGTCACCAGTCCTGGGTTAAAATTCTTTCTGTGATTCTTATTTCTTGCTTGATTTTGGGAAAGTCACTCAAGTTCCCTACACTTCAGGGTTTGGTTTGTTGTTGTTTTATCTTTTTAAATGAAGTAGTTGGACCAGATAGTCTCTGAGAAACATTCTAGTTCTATAGCTATGATTAAGAATCTTATGTAATTAATATGTTCAGATTCACTTTCCTAGAACCAGGCTACTGTCCATGAAGAGTTTTATCATATCTCATATTAATTGCCATAGTGTTGAGACATTATCAGTTCTTATCAGTATTATCCACTGCTAGTAACTATTACCCCATTTCAATTAAACCAATATTAACCTTAATATCAATTTGTTTTTAGAAAACTACGTTGTAAAGTTATATCTATAATAAAAATACATTCATTACCCTCCCAATAACTCAGAGATATACTCCTCTTGCAGTTTTTATATCACACTGGTTCCACAAAGTTCATGTCCAAATGCATTGCCAATATTAAATGAGTGTTTGTATCAACTCTACTAGGCTGAGTATAAAAAGTAGCATCTCATTCTTCTAGGCATTGATGCTAAATTAGCTGCAGAACATGAATTCCCAAATTCCTGGACATGCAGATGTTTTCTCTCTCGACGTTTCAAAACTCAACATCTTTCATCAAGTTACCTAGAATAGAAAATAATAAATGTAGTAAAAAGGAGAATGGACTATTTAATAGCCTCAAAACTTATGAATTTACAACAATTCTTTTACTGAATTATCTAGGAAAAGGACACACTTAGTACAACTAAGATCAAATGGCTAAGGCTCTAAATGTCAGCCCTTTTAAATGCCTCCACTCGATCAACAAGTATCACATTTACAACATATTTTTTTTCAGACAGACTGGAAGCAGTTTCCAAAATCTCTTTGAGAAATTTCCAATGTAAATTAAGACAATTTTGAGGTACTACTATATGTTGTCTCCAGAAACTGCCAATCACTCTCTGGGAGGAGATCTGCTGTCTCAACTGCTGCCAACTCTGACCTAGAGTAGACTTCTTCCTCCCTTGCTCAATGTTGCTTCTTTTATCCTCCCAGAGAATAGGCGTGGAATAACTCAGGGGATTCTGGGAAAAATACTTCAACCAATGAACTTGCTCCTCTTAAACATGCAAACTTCTCCCCAGAAGTTCAAAGGGGTAAAACTTCCCTTAAAGGCTGGAACTAGAGAATTGTTAATACCGACTTAGCACTTAGTAAGAACCTAATATCTCATTATCTCATTAGCACTTAGTAAGAACCTAACAACTATACACCTCTCAGGTTGGCTAAGATAACAGGAAAAGACAATTATGAATGTTGGAGGGAATGTGATAAACTGGGACACTAAAACATTGTTGGTGGAGTTGTGAACTAATTCAAACATTCTGGAGGGCAATTTGGGACTATGCCCAAAGAGCTTTGAAAATGTGCATATCCTTGATCCAGGAGTATGTCTTCTGGGCTTATATCCCAAAGAGATCTTAAAGGAGGAAAAAGGACACACTTATGCAAAAATATTTGTGGCAGCCTTTTTTGTAGTGGCAAAAAATTGGAAACTGAGTAGATGCCCATCAATTGGAGAATGGCTGAATAAGTTATGGTATATGAATTTTATGGAATATTATTGCTCTATAAGAAATGATCAGCAATATGATTTCAGAAAGGTCTGGAAGGACTTGCATGACTGATGCTAAATGAAAAGATCACAACCAGGAGATCATTGAACATGGCAACAGAATCAACAGATTACAACAATCATTTCTGACATGGCTCTTTTCAACAATGATATGATTCAGACCATTTCCAATGGTCTTGTGATGGAGAGCCATCTGCACCCAGAGAGAAGACTGTAAGAACTGAGTGTGAATCACAATGTAGTATTTCCCTCTTTTTGTTGTTGTTTGTTGCATTTTGTTTTCTTTCTCATTTTTCTTTTTTATTTGATTTTTCTTGTGCAGTAAGATCGTTGTATACATATGTATGCATGTATTGAATTTATCATATATTTTACCATGTTTAACATAGATTCAGTTACTTGCTATCTAGGGAAGAGAATGGGGAGGAGAAGGGGGGAATTAGAACACAAAGTTTTGCAAAAATTAATAATTGAAAAATTATCCAGGCATATCTTTTGAAAATTAAGACTTTAATAAAAAAGAGAAATTTCCATTACTTATACTCTCTTTGAAAATCAGGTTCCCAAGAGTCTCCTATGTGTGAAAGCACCAGCAGAGATGTTGTTTTGCACAGGCCAGATTCTGTGTCACTTACATTTAACTCTCAGATTAAACACTGATGTGAGATTTCAACATTTTTAATTCTCATCAAGAGAAGATCATAGAATAACTGAGTGGTAAAATGCAAATAGGAAAGTGTTCCCCAAAGCTTGTGATATAGCTTCTCTGATAAAGCAAAGCAAAAAATAAAAACAAACAAAAAAAAATACCAAACTACCTAGCAAGACTCAGAATCATCTTTCAGAGGAGAACATGTATTATACATACACACACACACACACACACACACACACACACACACACACATATATGTGTGTGTGTGTGTGTGTATGTATATATATGTGTGTGTGTGTATATATATATATATATATATATATATATATATATATATATATATATATATATATGTATGTATGTATGTATATATAAAGATGTAAATAGTAAACTATTTACATCTCTAAATAAGAAAACCATATCTGTAACTCTTGTAAACTATATCTGACATGGGGTCAGACAAAGCGGGGCATCCCATGGGCTGAGATTGTGCTTGTGAATGGACTCTAATGTGATGGCATCAAAGAAAAAGACATTAAGAGGTAGGAAACAGTCTGTACTGGAAAAAGAGCAAAGGAAGGTAAAATGGTACAATTAGTTCACAATGAAAAGGTACAAAAGACCTATTACAATCAAGGAAAAGAAGGGAGGGGGTGAGCATTGTCTGAAGCTTGATCTCATCAGTTTTGACTTTAAGAGGGAATAACATAATCATTCAATTGAGTGGAGAAATGTATCTAACCCAATAAAGAAGTAGTAGGAGAAAGAGGAAAAAAAAGAGGGGACAAGATAGAAATGAGGGTAGACACACTAAGGAAAAAGGTGAGAGATAAGTGTTGATAGAAGATAAGATAGTGAGTAGAATGGATTTAAAAAAAAACGCTTGTAAAAGAAAAGGGGGGAGGTATGAGAGGAGATAAGGTAGTAGGTCAGTTGGTAAAAAAAAAAAAAATGATTAATGCCAGGGTGGAAAAAGACAACAAAAGTATATACAAGGGAGAAAATAGGATGCAGTGTAATACAGAGCTGGGAATCACAATTGTTAATGTGAATGGAATGAACTCTCCCATGAAATGGAAGCCAACAGCAGAGTTGGATTAATAAAATTAATAAATAGAATCCTATAATATTTTGTTTACAAGAAACACACTTGACACAGAGAGACATATATAGAATAAAGGTAAAAGGCTGGAACAGAATTTAATATGATTCAGCTGAAATAAAAAATAGCAGGAATAGCAAAAAATAGAACTTGTTAAAAGAGATAAGGAGGGAAAGTACCTCTTGATAAATGGTATTGTAAATAATGAAATTGTAACAATACTAAATGTGTATGCACCCAAGTAGTGGGGCCGGCAAATGCTTAGAGAAAATTTTAAGCCAGTTACAGGAAGAAAAAGACAGCAAAACTATTTTAGTGGGGACATGAGCCATTTCCTCTCAGAATCAGACAAATCTAACCACAAATAAAAAGAAAAAGAAAAACTAAAGAGGTTAATAGGATCCTAGAAAACTTAGATGATACATCTCTGAGAAAATTAAATAGCAACAGAAAGGAATACACTTTTCTTTTTTCTCAGCAATAAATGGCACTTACATAAAAACTGACCATGTAGTAGAGCATAAAAACCTCACATTCAAATGCAAAAAGGCAGAACTAGTAAATGTTTCATTTTTCAGAACACAATACAATAAAAATTATATTCACTAAAGCGGAAGAGAAAGATAAACTAAAAACCAACTGGAAATTAAGTTATATAATTCTAAAGAATGGGTGGGTCAAACAGCAAATCACAGACAAAATTCATAATTTCATTCAAGAAAATTACAATAATGCGACAATATCCCAAATCTTATGGAAAGCAGCCAAATCAGTTCTTAGAGGAAACAATTTATACCTCTTAATAGCTACATGACTACAACAGAAAAAGAGAAGATGAATGAATTGAACATGGAACTAAGAAAGCTAGAAAAATAACAAACTAAAATACCCCAATTAAATTCCAAATTAGAAATTTTGAAACTCAAAGGAAATATTAATAAAATAGAAACTAAGAAACTAAGAAAATGAGTGAACAAAAATACAAAACTAAGAATTGGTTTTTCAAATATAACTAACAAAATAGATAAACTTTTGGTTAACTTAATCAAAAAAAGGAAAGAAAAAAATAATGAATCACCAGCATCAAAAATGAAAGGGAGAAATTTACCACTAATGCAAAAGAAATTAAATAAATTATTAAGAAATATTTTGTCCAATTCTATATTAGCAATTTTGACAATCTAACCAAAATGGATGAATATTTACAAAAATATAAACTATCCAGGTTGACTTAAATAGTCGCACTTTAGAAAAAAGAAATTGAGTCATCAATGAACTCCCTAACAAAAAATCTCTAGGTCCAGATGGATTCAAAATTAATTCTACCAAATCTTTAAAGAACAATTAATTCCAATATTATATAAACTATTTGCAAAAATAGGTAAAGAAAGAGTACTCCAAAATCCTTCTATGACACAGATATGCCACTGATACCTAAACCGGGAAGGAGACAAAAAGAGAAATAAAATTATAAACCAATTTCCTAATGAATATTGATGCAAAATCTTTAAATACAATATTAGCAAAGAGATTACAGCAAGTTATCAGCAGGATAATACTCTATGACCAAATAGGATTTATAGAAGGAATGCAGGTTTAATATCAGGAAAACTATTACCATAATCAACCATATCAATTAGAAAACCAACAGAAATCATATGCAAATCTCAATAGATATAGAAAAAGCTTTTGACAAAATACAGCACACATTCTTATTAAAAACAAAAGAGCATAGGAATAAGTGGAACTTTCCTTAAAATAATAAGTAGTATCTATCAAAAACCAACAGCAAGCATGATTTTTAACGGAAAGAAGCTGGATGCATTCCCAATAGGATCAGGGGGGAAACAAAGATGCCCATTATCACCACTATTATTCAACACTGTAAAGGGCTAGAACTAATGTTATCTTTAGTAATAAGAAAACACAAAGAAATTAAAAGAATTAGAATCAGCAATGAGTAAGCAAAACTATCCTTCTTTGCAGATAACATGATGATAAAACTTAGGGAATCCTAGTAAATCATCCAAAAATCTACTGTAAATAATTATTAGCTTTAGCAAAGTTGCAGCACATGAAATAACCCCACAAAAATCCTCAGCATTTCTACATATCACTCACAAGTAATATGTTTCCTTTTCAGAACACAATGCAATAAAAATTATATTCAATAAAGGGAAGAGATAGCAAGAGATATAAAGAGAAATTCCATTTAAAATTACTGTAGACAATATAAAATACTCTGCCAACACAAACCCAAGAATTATATGAACACAATTACAAAATACTTCTCACATAAATAAAATTATCTAAACAATTGGAAAGAATATTGATAGTTCATTTCTAGGCTGACGAACTATAATAAAAATGACAATTCTGCCAAAAGTAGTCTGCTTGTTCAGTGTCATTCCAGTCAAACTGCCAAAACATTATTTTATAGAACTAGAAAAAATAATAACAAAATTCATCTGCAATAACAAAAGGTTAAGAATAATAAGTCAATTAATGAAAAAAAAAAACATATAAAGAATGGTGACTTAGCAGAACCAAACCTAAAACTATATTATAAAATATAGTCATCAAAGGCCATTGGTACTGGGCAAGAAATAGAGAGTAAATCAGTGGAGTCGATTAAATACACATGATACAATAATTAAAGCTTATTGTAATTTAGTATTTAATAAACCTCCAAAATCCAGCTTTTGGAATAAAACATTACTATTTGAAAGAAATTGCTAGGAAATTTAGAAAATAATATGTCACAAATCCAGTATACATCTCACACACCATGCCAAAATAAGCTTTAAATGAATACATAATTTGGGCATAAAGGATGATACCGTACACAAATTAGGAGAACAAAGGATAATTTACCTATGAGATCTTTGGAGAAGGGAGGAATTTATGACCAAAGAACTAGAGAATGTTATGAAAGGCAAAATATAAAACTTGGATTACATTAAATTTAAAAAAATGTTTGTACCACTCAAATCAACAGAAACAAGATTAAAAGGGAAGTATAAAGCTAGGGGGAAATCTTTACAGCCAGTATTTCTGATAAAAATGTTCTTTCTAAAATGTAAAAAGAGCTCTGTCAAATTTGTAGGAATACATGCCATTCCCCAATTGATAAATGGTCAGAAAATTTTCAGATGATGAAATTAAAGTCATTTGTAGTTATATGAAAAAATGTTCTAAATCACTATTGATGAGAGAAATGCAAATCAAAACAACTCTGAAGTATCACTTCACATCTCTCAAGTTGACTAAAATGACAGAAAATGATAAATGTTGGAGGGGATGGGAAAATTGGGATACTAATGCATTGGTGTAGTTGTAAAATGATCCAAACATTCTGGAGAGCAATCTAGACTATGACCAAAGGGCTATAAAAGAGTGCATGCCCTTTAACTCAGTACTGCCATTACTGTGTCTGTATCCCAAGGAAATCATAAAGGAAGGAAAAGGACCCACAGGTGCAAAAATGTTTGTAGCAACTCTTTTTTTGTTGTAGCAAATAATTGGAAAAGGAAAGGATGCCCATAAATTAGGGAATGGCTGAATACATTGTGGTACATGAAGGTAATGGAATATTATTATTCTATAAAAATGATGAACAAGCTGATTATAGAAAGACCTAGAAAAATTTACATTAACTGATGTTGACTGAAACAAGCAGAACCAGGAATACATTGCACATAATGACATCAAGACTATGCAGTAATCAACTATCACACGCTTCAATCTTCTCTGTTCAGTGATCCAAATGAATCTCAATAGACTTAGACATAAAATGTCATCTGCAACCAGAAAGAGAACCAATGAAACTGAATATAAATCATCACTACATTATATGTTCAGTTTTCTGTTTTTTTATCTTTCTTATGCTTTTCTTTACCAAAATAATTAATAAAACAAAGTGTATTAGAAATAAACAAACTAAAAATTAAAATAAGTTGTTATATTTGGGGATTATTACTGAACAGGGTAGGGAACAGGGCCTATGACCCTTTATTAATTCTTGTTCTTGGATGCCACTCTAAGAAAGGCTTCTTTGCTTAATAGGTGGATGCTTCTTACAGAGCTGAGTTTACCCTCTTGGAGAAAGCAGTAATCTCACACTACCCCAACCCCCAAGGATGAAAACTCAGGAGGAATCTTGTGCATATCGCTCCACCAGGATTGTGTCTTTGGTAAATCATATCTTCCATGTTTTCCCCTTTAGAAGTCTCAATGAATTTTTGTTTTCTAAGTCAAAATTCATTTGAGAGACCATAACTGCAACAAAAAGAAACATTCTCTTATGAACAATGGGATTCATATAGTTGAACAGCAGAACAAAAACACAACAATTCTGGCAAGTCCTACTAATCAAGAGATTCCAGGTAAAAGTTACACAATAATAATTATCAAAAAAGACATCCTTCTTTGTGTCCTCACTTTCTCCTTATATCCAGACTGCTCAGATGCCTGGGAGCTTTACATAGGACTAGTCTTTAATGAAAATCCTTCTCCCCATAATGAGAGAGGCTCATTACTAAGGCTTTATTTTCTTTTTCTACATCTTTTATGTACATTGATCCCCATTCAACTCCATTCCTGTGGGAAGAAATTACAGATTCTCCTCTATCTCAGGTCCGTTCCTTGTTTTCTAGTGGTTCTGCACTGGACCCCCACTGCACACACATTTCTTCCCTACAAAATTGTCTCTTTGACTTGCATAAAGTAAGTGTTGCCAATTACAATCCTTCCAATGAAATAGAAAATCATTGGTCTTATCATCTTTCCTGCTACTGAATCCATGTAGTTTTGTGCTGGAATATTTGCTAGTTTGATTATTTTTTTTTCAAATCAATCTATGTCTCTATCTATTTGAATTGATTGGATAAGTGGGCATAAATATAGGTAATTTGGACTAAAGTAGAGAGTGGGCTCCAATATGTCATCTGTGGGTAATTCTGTGACTCTATGACAGCATGGTTTTGCACAAAGAGTCATGTTATAAATACATCAATGACTTAACCACTTATTTTATAGCTTTACCTCATATCTCAAAACGATCAATGTTGAGAACTATGCCTATAATTGTTATATTTCAAAGTAGAGATTAAGATTATATTTTGTGGGAAAGATGAGTGTAATTGTCACTTCAGTGTCAGTATTTACACGTACTTTTAATATGACCTTATTACATGTGACAAAACCTTGTCCTTTCAAAAGTTAGGCTCTCTGTAAAGATTATGTAACGTATGTGTAGTGATAGTTGAGAAGGGAAATTATGATCATGTATCTCATTTACCACAATCCCCCCACACACCAATAAAGGACTTGCCCTTGCCAAAAAGAGTAGAATAGTTATACTTCAGCTAACAAGAATTTATCACCATGAATACTCATCCAAAGTAAGCAGGCATTTTCAAAAGTAACATTCTCATTTATGCTGTTATGTAGTTTTTATGGATATCTCTCAAATGCTAACTTTGTCTTGGTTTCTTTGAGATCATAACTTTGTATGTCTTTCAGTAGATCTTAGTATAGTTCTCTTATGAGCCTCATAGTGACATTTTCCCATGGAATTACATTGTGGCAATGGAAAATTTCCCTCATATAAATGTTAACATGTTATTAAAGTATTACTTGGCAAAATTAATTTGAAAATTATGTCAAATAACATTTTGTTACACAAAAGTAGTTTACAAAGGTACATGGAGGTACGAAGGAAGGTGATACAATATACAAAGCACTGGTCCTGGAAAGCTAAGTTCAAGACCAGCTTATTTGTCTAAGTTTCCTCAAATGGAAAATATAAACCTCTCAGGGTTGTTCTGAAAATTAAAAGTGACATTCCTTATAAGGTAAAGTGGCCAGCACATAAGTAGATGCTTGATAAATTCTTCCTGAATTCTCTTCCTTCCTGAAGATAACCAAGTTTTTAAATGGTTCCTAAAAAGTAAAAATAATAGCAAATAGGTTTAAAAAGTAGGATTTATATGCAACATTTCAAACCTACTGAGAGCTCCACATTTAGAGTACCTTTGGATAAAACTAGCCAAAATATTATCTGGAGTATAACATTCAGTTAAAGACATAATGTAGATGCACATGTGTCAAGTAGCTGCACAATAACTGTTACAATGATAAAATATCCTTTCCATTTGGAAATACAAGACACATTAAAAATTCTCTTAATTCCTCCCATTTTTGTTGATATATAGAGAACTTGGGGACCTGAAAAAAAAATCTGACTTCTCTTGTGGCTGTCACCCACTCTTTCCTTTCAAGGAAGCATAATTTCCTCCTGTAAGGCAGCAGATTTCATGCCTCAGGCTGGGCATAAATCAAACAGAAATGTTATAGCACAGACTATAATTTTATAAACTATCATGTTGTGGAAAATAGAGTTAAACTGTAATCTATGGTGCAGTTACCATTCCCCCAGGGAATAACTGAGTAATGGGCAAGAGGGTAGGAAAGGCTGTGGGTGAGTCTGATCTTTTGGCGCTGACAAAAGTATTGAGGAACAAAGATCCTAAGGGTAAGTAATTTGGAGGGGGGAGGAAATTTCAAATTATTTTACTGTCTTGAAGGCTTATTTCAAAACATTAGAATGAAATCTAGGAATATATCTTTCAAATTCTAATTAGATTTTTTAAAAAACATAAATGAGGTCTTAGGATACTTTCACTTTTTTCAAGTAAAATTTACATAGATTGTAAAACATTTCAGGGGAGGGTTGATATTTTTAAAAATTCACAAAATATAATATATTTCCTTCATACTTTCACACACATCTTTTGGAATAAAATTAATTCCACTAATATTGTAATTATAAATCAGTTTCATAATAAATATTATGGATTTCTTTCTTATTAGAGAATGGTATGTGAACTACATGTAGTGAGGATTTAAATGTTGATTAAATCTATTAAATTATTGTGAAAAACTTCAATTTAGGCAAATCAGATAATAGTTCTTAGCTTTTCTACTCCACTTTTTGAATGCAATTGTCTAATTGGGAAATAATATATGAGCTCTTTTGTTGTGCTTATCTCCTTGCCAACCTTTTAGATGGCTCACTGACCATTAGAGAGAACAATTAGAGCCTAAGAAATAAAGTAAAATGAAGAATAGTAAATGCCAAATATTTTCAGGTATTCTAAAGGATAGGTAGAGAAAGAGTGTGGAATTAATCTAAAATGAGGCACAACAACAATTTATATCTTCTCTGTTAATATTTACCAATGCATTGTTATCATATAAGAATTTTAACTAAATAATTCAGTGTTTCAAAAACAGAATAAAAAGATTTGGGGAATAAATTTGCCTATTTGATTAAAAAATTATTGATAAATGGTTGATGGCTAAGCATATCAGGGAGAGCACTTTGGTTCTGGAGTTAGGAAGCTTTCAAAGATGGCCTCAAATAGACATAACACTTGGCAAGTACTTAAACTATTTGTTTTGGTTTCCTCATCTATAAAATATGAATAATGGTATCATCTAACTTCCAAGGTTGTTGTGAGGATCCAATGAGAGAATACTTGTAAAGTGCTTAGCATAAGGCCTAGAACATTAAAAAAAAATAAAATGTCATATAATAAAGGTTAGTTCTTCTTACTAAATTGGAAAATAGTTTTGCCCAAAACAGGTTTAGAACAACATCTTATTTCTACATTAAGTTCCAAATGGAAATTTAATTAAACTTATAAGGTCATATCAGAATATAATAGGACAAAAATGATTGAAAGAAAAATACATTTATTTGTGCTTATGTACAAAGAATTGCACTAAATTCTTGATACATAACTAGAAATGTAAAATATCTCCTGCTCTCAATAAGTTTAAGTTTTATTTATTAAGACAGACTTAACAGTATAGCATATGCCAAGATATGGTGGTCTAAACAGTAAGTAAGACTGTTTTGCTTCAGTGTAGAGAAGAAATAGGATAAAAAATAAACAAATCTTCTTTAATTTCATTTAATACAAACTATACCCATTTATAATACTGGTCCATTTGATAGTTGTAAAGATGGTGGATTTTTCAAAAAATCTTCAGCAAAGGAGATGAGGGCTTCAATTCCTATAGAAGCTGTTGTCAAGTAGATTCTCTACAGGAGTTGTTTCCCTATATTCCAGCTCTGAGCATCAATTACAGTAAGAATTAATATCCCTGGAGTGCTGATATTTTTAAAGTTCTTAGGTCTGGCCTCCCTTTGGCTCTGATAGAACTATGTTTCATTTGACTAAATAGGAATTCTTAACCAATGGACAGAGGAGATAATAAAAGACAAAATAATTAACTTCAATTATATAAAAATTACAAAAAAACAAAAGTAATGAGGCTATGATGAAGGCAGAAGCTTTTAGGTAAGAGAGAAGGAGAACAACCCTGTCAACTCTGTATAATAGAAGCCTGATATGCAAGGCATAAAAAAGATTAATTCAAAACTACCTCCCCACACTGGATAAGTGGCCAAATGATACAAACCAAGAGTTTCAAAAATATTTTTTTAAAGAACTACATGAAATATTGCACCAAATTTCTAATAATGAAGGAAATAAAAATTAAAACTTGAATTTGTTTACTTCACCTTAACCAATCACAAAAAAGATAGACATATTAAATATTAAAGAAATTTAGTAGAGAAATCAGGAATAGTGTTATATTGGTGGTTGTATGGAAAACTGTTTCAACCATTCTGAAAAAAAATAATTTATAATTATGTAAAAACCCCACATTTTTCATATCCTTTGATGCAGGAATATCACTGCTAGGCATATACCCCTAAAAAGTTAAAGAGAAAAAGACAGCATGTACATCATTTTCAAGGTAACAATCTTTGTGATAGCTTAAAACTGGAAACAACATATTTGCTCATTGATTGGAAATAGACAAATAAATATTAATATATAGTATAATAGTACTTCCACAATAGAAATGATGAGTATGAAGAATTCAGAAAAAAAAGTATTTAAAAAAAATTAATCATCATAAAGAAAACAGAACCAGGAAAGCAAGATTATGTCTATAGAAATGGAAATGGCCCCAGGACATATTTAAGAAATTGTACCTTATTCTCATTTTGAAGAAGTGAGTACTGTGGATATAGAATATTACAGACATCATTGATGACATGTTGATGGACTTTGCTGATCTACTTTATTTCTCCCCTGCCCCTCTGTTTCTTTTTCTTAAGAAAGAAAGCTCACTGAATAAGGGATATAAAAACATTAACAGATGAAAATGATATTTTAAATAATGCTACAACTGAACAAATTAAGAGTAAGAGTTCAGAATACAAATATCTTTTTTTTAAAATAAATGTGAGAGCAGCCTTTTTAACCTATACTAGGAATAAAGGATCATCTAAAATAACAGATATAAGGCAAACAAAAGAGATCCATTCCATCTTATGCTTTCTTCATTATTGGAAACACTCTCTGTCAAATGTATTAAAACAGAAATAAAGGATGTGTGTTAATGGTCTTGGCTTATGCATACATTTTTAATCTGCTAAATTCAGCTGCACCTATACATTTTCAAGACCATTATTCTTACTCAACTTTATTTAGTATTTTCAATTCACATGGAGTAATCATTTCTTAATTATATCAAATGTTAGCCAACATTTTGGTACTAAAATAATGTGAGGGCCACTGATAAATTCAATCTGAGTAAGGAATATACTATATTAATACAAAATTTGTATAGTTAATATAAGGTCAATTACAGCTTAAAATTGTATTTCTTCTAAAAGAGCAATAATAATAATAATTCTTTGCACTTATGTAGCTGATAGCCTAGAACCCAAACTTTGAATTTCCATAGATCAAGTTAAATCTCAAAAACTTCTCATAAAAAAAAAAAAATCTCTTTAACTCATTTTCCTACTACTTCTATTTCTTTTGGAAACATCAGAAGTTGCTAATATAGGTCTATATAAAAGGGGTAAAGGACTCTCATTTCTTATGTAAATATATGGTTATTTTATCTAAATTGGTTTTCTAAATATAGTGACACAATCAGCTCATGGGATGAATGAATAAATATGTTGTGAGACTTGGTCAGCTTCTGCAGAAAGGAGTTATGGACAGTGTTTCTAATGTCAACATATGATCTGAAGGTGGGGAGGAACAGACTACTCAGGAACATTGAATTTCCTTTTCTCTAGTCTCTAGAGATTGATATCAGAACAATTATATTTCTTCCACTCATTAGGCAACTTTTGTGGAGGAGTATGAGTATGAATTCAAAGGAAAATACTTTTTTTCTGTTCACTCTTAGCAGGTGTGTCATTTATCTAAGACCTGCCAACTCAGTCCCATCATATCAAACTCATTGCACAAAAGAACACCACAAATTACAAACAGCAAACAATCTAATTTATCCAAGCAAATAGAAATTGGATATCTATAGAACAATACACAAGCATGAATGAGCACTTAAGTTTGGAGTATGATAATAGCTCAAACTGAGAGAGGCACATATCTCACACAAAGGGATCAATTCTAGAAGTTTCTAAAGGGACAATCTAAATATTAAGGACGGGGAAGAAATGTCTTCCCCTATGTATCTGTTATTTATCTTGTCATATTCTTCTTTCAGGATCCACTAATACCAACTCAATCACTTTTTTTATACAGGGAATAGAGTTGTGTCATACTCAGAATGCTTCCTGCCAATTTGGAATGTCTCCTTCCATATATATAGAAGAATGCAAAATGTCTCAAGAATAGCTGAAATCCCAGTTACATAAATATTAATTCTAACAATTCTCAGAATTAATTCTCAGAATAAACTCAAGTTTTTATTTCACCTGACAAACATGAAGGAACCATACCAAAGCTCATATAAGTTCAAGACTCTTCTCTTTTCTTCTCTAGTGGGTATCTGCATCTCAGAAATATTTTTATAAGGTAATTAAAAGGAGAAAAGGACCCTCAGCTCTTACATGATTTTATACTAGTTTACATCTCCACAAGTTGTCTAAACAGAGTCATACTTTACTCATGGGTTGGATAGATAGAAATATTTCAGATTTATAGTACTATCCTAAGATTTACTAATACCACTATCACAAAAATGTCATTTGGTGTGCTTAGAGAGTCAAGTCTTCTCTTTTTGTTGAATTTCAGCTTTCCAAAGACCTATATAGATTATAAGATATATTACATGGGCTTGATTGAATCCTTAAATTTAACTACTTGCTCTCTGTTGAATCCATCTTCTCAGTAAACTAATATACTTATTCAGTGCCATACCAATCAAACTACCATAGAATTATTTTATTGAGCTAGAAAAAATAACAAATTCAGTGGAAAAAAATCAAAGGTCAAGAATCAATGAAAAACAATTGAAGGCAACCCAGGAATTCTAAATTTCAAATTATATTACATATTAATAAATATAAAACAACCTGGTACAGGTTAAGAAATAAAAAGGTAGATCAGTGAAATAGGTCATCTGAACAATATATAGTAGTAAAAGACCAGATCAATCTAGTATTTGATAAGCCCAGAGAGTCAAGTTTTGAGGGTTATAATTCACCATTTGACCGAAATTGCTGGGAAAACTGAAGAGCAGTTTGGCAGAAAATAGACATAGACTAACATGTCCCACAATGTACCAAGATAAAGTAGACATAAAGGGTGACATAATAAATAAATTAAGAAAACGTGGGAAATGTATCTGTCAGGTATGTGAATAAGGAAAAAAGTTTATCACCAAACAAAAGATAAAGAGGATTATGAAACAGATCAAATTGATTACATGAAATTTAAAAGATTTTGTACAAACAAAATGAATTAGAAAACTAGAAGGAGAAGAGGAAATTGGGGGAAATTGTAGCAAGTTTTGTTGGTAAAGGTCTGATTTCTCAAATATATAGGGAACTGAGTCAAATTCATAAAAAATAAGAGTGATTCTTCATTTGATAAATGGTCTAAAGATATGAGTAAGCAGTTTTAAAAGAAATTTAAAATATCAATAATCAAATAGTGAAAATTATATAAATCACTACTGATTAGAGAATGGCAAAAGAAAATAACTTTGAGCTGCCACCTCACAACAGCCAGTGTGCCAAATATGGTAGAAAAAGAAAACAAGAAATGATGGAATGGACATGGAAAAATTGGGATGGTAATGCTCTGTTTGTGGGGTTGTGAACTTGTCCAATCATTCCAAAGAACAATGTGGACTTATCACCAAAAGACTGTAAAATCATGATTGATTTTTGGCCCAGCAATAACACTGCTAGATCTATATTCCAAAAAGATTAAAGAAAAAGGGAAAAGACCTATTCATAGAAAGATATTTTTAGAATTGCTTTTTATGGTGTCAAATAATTGAAAATTGACAAGATCTATTGAGTGGGAAATGGATAAACAAGTTGTGGTTTATCTGAGCTGTGGTGTTTCTTTAATTTTTACTTCCTAATTTTTTCTGGGTTTAGCCTAATCTGCTATCTCTTAAATCTCTCACATCTATGGTTTAAATTAGTCTTCTCGATCTTAAGGACCAATATTTCATTTTAAAAGTTACCAGCTTTCCAAATTTCCCTTATGAAAATGATTATCCTTTATAAAATAAGTTATTGCCCCCTTCTCTGTGTCTCTGTCTCTGTCTCTCTCTCCCTTAGCTCTCCTTCCCTCTCCCCCTCTCTCTGTCTTCTTTCTTTTTACCTTTATTCCTCTCTTCCTCTCTCATCTAGCACACAATCTGTATGCATTTTCCTCAAGTGCCAATTTGTGAATAAAATGTTTCCCAGTCACCCAGTACCTAGAACTTATCAGTATCACCTTACATTTATTTTGTAAATACTTTTATATATATGCATGTTGCCCTTACAGAATGTAAGCTCATTGAAGGCAAGTTTTTTTTTTTCTTTTTCTTTGTACTACTAGTAACTAAGATGGCTCCTTAGTACAGAGAAAGAACATTTAATAAATACTTTTTGATTGAATGATTACTGACTCCCTTCATACCCAGTGAAAAATCACACAATAGGATATGTGAGGAAAATGATAAAAGCTTTTATTAATGAAAGTCATAAAATGGTGTGATGACTTTAAATAATTTGCCTAATCTCCCTGTGTGTTACCCTTCTTTATTTGAAAAATGATGAAGTTAGACTGAAGGGTCTCAGAGGCATCCCCAACTTTTAAATTTATAATAGCATACTAATGTTTCAAAATGTGGCAGTTAGGAACAACTTTATTACTATTTAACTTGCAAATATTCAATTCTCTAAGTGGAAAAAAATTCTTCTATTATATCAAATGTTTTCTTCACCTTACTTATATGCATAAAGATTCTTAAAAACCATGTATAAGTTAAAAGAGACTTCATGGTGTTCTTGAATTGGAAAAAAAAAAAAAAGAAAGAAAACATCAGTGGTGTATCTGAATTGAAGAAGACAGGAAAAGGAAGCCTAAATCATCAGTACTTACAGTCATAGAATCCTATAGGATAAGGGTTTTCAAAGGCATAACAATGATTTGCCTGGGTAACAGAGTTAGTAAACATGTGAGACAAAATTTAAACCTGGTCCTTATTGTCTTTATATTCAACATGATTTTAACCTAAGACACAAATTCTATAGCAACAGATAATTTAGTAGCTGCATGAGGTAGACATTTCAAAAGAAAAAATTTTTAAACTAAGAATAAAAATTAAGGAATGTGTTAACCCGAGTGAATTGATAATCAGATAGGAAGGAACTCATAACAAAGGAAAGATTGAAGATGCAAAAGAAAGAGAAGGAATTGTAATAGCATCTTAAAGAAAGTGAAAGAGATGGAATTACAAATAAAGGTTGAGCTAATAAAATGCTTGAGTGAAAACACTAAGAATTCAAAAAATAAGTAGAAATGAGTTAAGGAAATTCCTACTGGATAAGCTCACTGAGATGTATTAATAATATGAAGGATAGCAATGAAATTTGACTATAGTATTTTTCAGTTAGATAGAAGACTTTACTGATTCTATTATTAGTTATAGAGAAAGAGAATATAAATGGGAGCAAGCAAAAAATAAAACATTTGGAATCATTACTGCGGGGGACAAGATATAAAATAAACATTTTCTAAGGAGCAGCTAGAGATATGAAGAGAAATATTTTGCATCACTATGTAAGATGAAGAAAAGAACACAATAAATGAATTAAGAAAACAAATTAAGCCATAATGGAATCATAGTTTGCTCATATTCATTCATAGCAATAATAATCACACAATAGAAGTTAAGTACTAAGTAAGACAAACATGATCAATACAATAGAATCTTCTCAGGAACTGATAACTACAGCTTCTTCTTTGAAGGAAAGCATCCATTAAGAAAGCATCTCTAAAAGCATCAAGCCTCTATGAATACCTTATGATGTGAGGTTTTGTCTCTTGGCTTAGATATCACCAAGGGTGATGAGAAACAAATGTACAAAAACTTTAGTCTATGCTTCAATGATAAATTTATGGCAAATGATAGATACACATATGTATCACTCACATGTATCAACAGAATATCATTATTACAAGGATGTGTGAGGTTGAGAAGAAAAAAAATCATAAATCATGGGGAAAATTCACCTACTATATGCAAGGCATTTTACTAGATCTTGGAAATATAAATATAAAGAAAGGAATAATTCTTATCTGAAAGGGCAAGGGAGAGATATCACATTTATTCTGATAAATAAAGTACAAGATAAAAAGACAAAATGATATAAAAGGAAGAATATTGGATTTGGAATCAGAAGCCTGAATGCAAATCTTAGCTAAAACACTTATGTGTGAATTCATGTGAAAATCATGTAACTTCTTTGAATCTGAGTTCCTCCATCTTTAAATGAAGTTTTTACACTAGATGGAGCTTCCAGTTATAAATCTATGATTAAACAACAGCAACAAAAGACAAAGGCTTTAAAAAATTAAAAAGAAAAAGAACATAATCAAAGAAAGCTAAGAGGAGGTGACACTTGAGTTGAGTATTGCAAGAAGCATTCAAGAATAGCATTGCAAGCTTAGGAAACAATAAGTAGTCTAGTTGGATGAGAATACAATGTATGAAAGAAAAAGATAAAATTGGAAATATATTTGGGAACCCAACAGAGGTAAAAGAAGATTTAGGAATGGTTGGTTGGTGGCAATCATTAGCATAGTTGAGAGAGATTAAATATTAGACAAGTGAAGTATATAAGTATAGTGAGCTAAGTTTGACCAAGGCTGGTCTGGTACCTCAGGTTAGAAATTGGAATGGAATCATAGAATAATATCTCACAATTAACAGAAGTAGGTTTATTTAGCTATAATAGATAAAAGATGTTCATCATAGGAAAATAATATTCAGGATTATATAAGTTTGAATCAGATGAGAGAAGCTTCTTTACCTT